>NC_073691.1:145598773-145968936 GCF_029784155.1 Uranotaenia lowii
GAGGATTGTGGACAAATGAACGACGATGGAATGTGCAATGGTTGGTATACCAGACGACGCTTCTTGTTAATCGGGTAGTTTTCAAGCTGAACGAGACGTCCATATCAACCAGAGGCGTCGAGAAGTTGAAAAAAAATTTGATTGTAACAAATAACTGATGGGAAACAACCGGGCTCCGGGATGTAAAATTCTATACAAATGGAAGGTATTAGAAAAGATTTCTTCTTGTATAACTTAGACCCTAGAAAATATCGTATTTCCAGTGCCTTTAAAAAATATTTCGTTTTAAATATTGATTTTAAAATGGTTTGTTCGAGGTATTGCATGAAAAGTAGTCATGCAATACCCAAGGGGCTGAAAGAGAAAGAAATTTCCGAACTGACATTTCAGTACCGCACTGACGTTTTGGTTCCAAAATGCCATTGAAATCAAAGGGGAACTGACGTTCTGGTTCCAAAAAGTCGGTACGGTCCGTTTGTATGTGATTTGACAGTTGCTTCAGTCCTTTGGCAATACCAAGGTCTTTTGATACACTAGGTTCTCCGACTTTCACAGTAAGTAGGCGAGGAGTGAGCGGGGCTCTCAATGAGTTTGTTTATTTTTTGCTCAGCTTTTCGGTGGTTTGTTGGTAAACAAACTTCATGAGTTCCGTATAGTTGCATAGCCTACATAGCCAAAATGGCTGAATCGGGAATTCGATATTCGGTAACACCTCCTGAATATATACACACCTTGGGCAATACCACGCTAGGCATCCAGCAGTGTTGTCAATTGAATTAACTGTTTTTCAATGCCAAAAGATATGCCCCCATTCAACACCTGATAACTTTGTTGTCTAATAAGATACGAGATTACAGTCTTCGACAAAGTTGTTCAGCGGAAAACTTCCTTCTGAGAATTTATAAATTGGCATAAAAACCATAAGCAGGCTCGGTTCCAAAGAAGAATAAAAAATTATGTTGGTTTTTCAAAACAAAATATTCAATTTTCCTATACAAACACAAAAGTTCAAATTTACTTATGTAAAGGTTGCTTAAAAATACTGCAAAAAACCATGGATGAGTTTTGAACCAAAACGAAGCTTTTAAGACCCCAGGGTTTGAGAAATTCAAAAACGACACCAAATCGACTCAGTCTAATGGCAGGGTTGGGTATATTTGGGTACAAGAAATGTATTTCTATTGAAACATTTTCAACAAATTTAACCAAAAATTCATCATCTACTAAAGTAAATATCATGAATTCAGCATATCATTTTCCAAATGATCATTCTCAAATTATCATAAACAAGATCTTATAGTTGAGTTGCTATTCTCAACATAAATATTTCAATGTTTTTAATCTTATCTTCTTCCAGATTCAATTCATTGAGATTTTCAAGTTTTGTGTTGTTTCGTCAATTACTGAAGTTCAGTTTCATACTTTTCTGAATTTTGAGAACTCAGGATTCTTGTTTAAGGTACTAAACTCATTTGGATTCCTTATCTGACGTTTTTCAATGATAACTGACTCTGTGTTTTAAATATTTAATCGCTATTCTGATTTTTTTCCACCGATCATTCACTTACACTGCCGGTCAAAAGTTTGGGATCACCCGCCTAAAAACATGCAAATTTTGATCGTTCATATCTCAGCCGTCTTAGGACATATTGCAAATCTTCTGATCTCATTTGAAAGATAATGAGCAATAGCTATTTCGGAGGTATTTTGCCCATAAATAATGTTTTAGTTTTGCACCTAAAACTTAACTTAAAGTTAGAGCATTTTCAAAAAAACGCACTCAATATTCAAAGCCGATCATCTCGCGATAGGGTGGACCAAATTTCAAAATTTGAATTGCATTAGAATCCTTATTCTATACTTCTCAAAATACAATCAAAAAATTTTGTGCAAAAATTTAAGAATGTACTTTTAATTAATAAAATAGACACTTAAGTTATCGTCCAAAAGTTTGGGATCACCCCATGGTGTATTGGCCAAAAACATGCAAATTCATCTCATTCATATCTTTCTCATCTAACATCGTATTGCAGATCTGAAGGGTGCATTTGAAAGCTTAGGAATTGTTGATTTTCCATAAATTCATACAAAAATTATATTTTAAAGTGATAACCATAAACAATTTACTTGAAATTAATTGTTTTTTGAAAATTCACACTTATGATTGTGAATTTTTTATGGTCATGGATTTAAAATATAATTTTTCAATGAATTTATGAAAAAAACAACAATTCCTAAGCTTTCAAATGCACCCATCAGATCTGCAATACGATGATAGATGAGAAAGATATGAATGAGATAAATTTGCATGTTTTTGAAAAAATGATCCCAAACTTTTGGTCGATACACCATACTAGGGGTGATCCCAAACTTTTGGACGATAACTTAAGTGTCTATTTTATTAATTAATAGTACATTCTTAAATTTTTGCACAAAATTTTTTGATTGTGTTTTGAGAAGTATAGAATAAGGATTCTAATGCAACTCAAATTTTGAAATTTGGTCCACCCTATCGCGAGATGATCGGCTTTGAATATTGGGTACGTTTTTTCGAAAATGCTCTAACTTTAGGTTAAGTTTTAGGTGCAAAACTAAAACATTATTTCTGAGCAAAATACCTCCGAAATAGCTATTGCTCATTATCTTTCAAATGAGATCAGAAGATTTGCAATATGTCCTAAGACGGCTGAGATATGAACGATCAAAATTTGCATGTTTTTTAGCGGGTGATCCCAAACTTTTGGCCGGCAGTGTATACCCCTTTGGCTTCGAGAGTATCAAATGAAACTTTTGTCACATTTAGAATAACAATTTGATAACAATATTTTTTTCATCTGATGAGAACCATATTTATAAACATTTCATAAAAATGTTTTTTTTTGTGTTTCAAAGATATAAAATTAAAATTATCATTTTTTGCAATTTCTGCTTTGGCTCTGATTGTAATTTTGAATCTCTTTTTTTAATTTAATTCATATTTTGTTTCTTAAAGCTTTATATGAAATTATGATTTGGATTTAAGATACTGAATTTTGGTTCTGAATATAACCTGGTTTAAAGTTTTGAATTCTTAAACTCCTATATCTGTATATCTATGGTATTTGAATTTAATTGATACGTTTCAAATCTCCAATTGTCATTAGGTAAATATTTCTCGATGATACGCAAACCAGACGAACAATGATGAAATGAAAATCTTTTAAAATATCTATCCGAATTTTATAATTTTAGTTGGTGACAAGGGTATTTAAAAAATGAGAACTGAATATTGCATTTTGCAGCTCATATAAGAGCTTTCATTTTTGAGAAACTAGCTGACATGGTAAACTTCGTTTTATCCGTTCCTTAATAAATCGTTAACTACTTCGTGCTCGTGAATCAGTGAAATCGTCTTCAAGTTGTTCCAGTTTTGTCCCGTTTCTAGTTGATTTTGTATAGAAGCCCACCTTCCATAAAATTGAGATTCTTGAAAATATTATACAAACCATCTCTGCCCTGAAAAAACCTCGGATACCAAATTTCATTTAATTACGACTGACCATTCATACGTGATGGTGTTACAAAGAAAACACCTCCATTTTTATATATGGGATTTCTAAACTCTTTCCTTCCGCAATGTTTGCACGTGGTTAATTAACAACTTTTATTTGAAGATTCCAGAAACTACCTTCTACGCAGACAACATGGCTATTTGAAGACAGTATACTGAACTTATCTCCAGTTCTTTTACACGTTTAAAAGGTTTTGTGTTCTCTGGGATAGCATTTGAAAAAATAATTGAATCATAGGCCCCCCTCCCCGGAGAAAAATTGTCTCGGGCCCCCCGATGGCTTAATCCGATTAATTCGATAATTAATAAGCAAATGGGGCTAAATTTGCCATGGGAAAGTATATGGAATCATAAATTCAAGACTCCTCCTTTCTTTTCAGTGAGCCGCAAATAGAACCAAATTTGGCATGGGAGAAGAATTTTATACACCCAAAATTCAGCCTCTGTGCCAATGGCGTGTAGTCAATTTCATAGCATCATTGGTACAAGAAGATAACGCGACCGGCACTGATTCGATTTGCGCCCACCGGCATTAATCTCCCAGCGCAACCGAATTGCGTATGTCTGAATGAAACAAAATAAAAACGTTTTCGCGTCCCTCCCCATCGCATCACAAGCCGAAGAAGGATGGAAACAAATACCGGCCAACACCAGGCAGCCAGCGAACCGAGCACTGTGCGTGTGAATGTAGCAAAAGCAACAACAAAAACATCCTTCTAAGGCTGATGTCATGCTGAAACAACTAGCAACGCAACGCAACGCAACGTTCCAATAAGATTGCGTTGCATTGCATTGGTATGTCATGCTGGCGCGACCTGTCACTTTGAAATTCCCTACAAATCATCACTTCTCTACATCTGATAATGCTTTGAATCGTCTCCTTTCTTTCCGGAGCCATCAAAAACTCATCAAATCACGACCCGGATTGCAAGAATGCCGAAATTTGAACCGACAAAATTCCTTGTTTTTTTTTGCCGGAACTAAGAATTCATGAAAATTTTCTCGCCGATTAAGATAGTTTTTAGTTTATTATCACAAGTTCGGACAGATCTTCGTACTATTGTACTTAAAACCCGGAATCACTGCTTCAAATCGAGAAAAAACAATGTTCCTATTGGATTTCCTACTAGTCGCGCTACTAAACACATTGGCATCAGATTGGTCGCGCTACACAAAGCGACTTGATGACAGGTCTGCGCGATTTCCATGGAGATCAAATGAGAGCTGGTTAGTCGTGTGAACGTTGCGTTGTAGGTCGCGTTGCTAGTTGCTTCAGCATGACATCAGGCTAATTCAATCAACCGGCAAACACGGCTAAGCTGTGCGTGTGTATGTAGCAAAAGCAACAACAAAAACATTCCTTCAATTTACCGGCAAACAACACCGGCCAAGCTGCCCGGCTTTAGCAGCTGTGTATATGTAGCGTGTGTATGTAATAGCAGGCAGTAAGCAAAGCACAGTTCTCATTCAATGGGTTTCCCGTTTCCTTCACTCCCGTTCCCTTTCCCGTTTCCATCTTAAGACAAAGGAATGCATTGAAAGGAGGCCAAACGCCGGGAAGCCGCCGTTGTACGTTTTTTGTGATTGATCGGTAACAGAAAGCATATGACAAATATACCTCGTCTTGCATGAAGCTCGAATAGTACACTGGTTAGAATGTCGGACTGGCAAGACAATACAATTGGTGATGTGAGTTCGATTCTCACTACAGTGCTGTGGTTTTAATTTTTATTTTCTTGTTTCTGGGATGAATTATCCAATAGGAAGGAAATCCCATAAAATGTTTTTCTTGTTTCGCTTGAATGTAGTGGTCATCATTTTGGTTGGGAGCCGAGTCCTTATGCCAGTTACGGTTTTTCAAACATACCGTCTTCGGCACAGTGCACATTTCAGAGCATTATCGGCACAGAGATTTGCTAAAAAGGCATTGGATTTTTGCAACCTCTTCTATGGGTGTACAAGTGAAACATTTATTAGGGCATAATTAAGGAACTTATGAATAAATGAATATAGAGTCTTAATTTTAGATGCTAAATAATGATTGAAAAACAACTTTGATGTGAGGTTTTCAGAACAGAAAAAATATTGAAGAAAATTAGAATTAATTTCTTTTGTATTGCAATTCGAAACTCATAATGCTAAGGGGTTGATATATAATGATGTTGAGATTCAAATATAAAATAACTAGCTGACCCGATGTGCTTTGCTACCCCTTCCATGGAAAAGTTAGGTGCGTTAAATAACTTCTTTATAATTTAAATAAACTTCCCTTTAAATTGAATTTCAACACTATTTAAAGCGAACTACTTTTTATGGCGTCTGAGCTTCTAGATTGTTTTGAAATTAAACATAACTTTATAGTTTGAACGTTGAAGGGGCCACCCTTAAGAAAAAATAGGAGAGATCTGCAATAAAGTAACACTAAGACACTAAATACTAAAACATTAAGTCATTGTTTTTGTTAATAATATGTATGTTACATTTATTGAATATGAGGGTCTTCTTTCATTAAAATGGGAAGCGTCTATCATCCAATTTGGTTAATATTTGTTTATCAATTCAATAAATCGTCTCATTTAGTCAAAACGTTTACGTTTTTCTTTTTTAACAATAATCCTTCGGGGATTGTTAAAAATTAGTCAATTGCTTTATTTATTTTGAATGAGAGCTCCCCCCCCCCCCCCCCCCCCCCCTTTTTTGGATTTGGAGGGGGTTGAAATTATTATAAAAACCATTCTCGTTGATCGGTTCAAAAATTTCCGAAAATTGTTTGAATTGTGTAGAATTTCTGGTAATTTTGTACGGGACCCCTTTTTTAAGGATTCTGAGGAGTTTAAGCTATGTATTTTAGAGACCATTCCCGGTCTTAAAAATCTCAAAAGTGGCTACACATCAAATTTCACGTTAATCGGTTCATTACTTTAATTAGTTTAAATTGTTCGCATTGTATAAAATTTTTGTTAATTTTGTATAGGAGCCTCCCTTTTTTGGATTTTGAGGGGGTTGAAAGTATTTTGAAAACCATTTCACGTAGATCAATTTAGTTGTTTCTGAAAATTGTTCGAATTATGTCATATTTTTATAAATTTTTGTATGGGAGCCCCCCTTCTTTGAAGTCGGAGCTGTTTCAAAGTATTTAAGGAACCATAGCCGGCCCCAAAAACTCTTATATACCCATTTTCACAATAATTGGTTCAGTAGTTTTCGAGTCTATAGGGTACAGAAAGACAGAAAAACATTCATTTTCATATATATTGAATGTATATATAGATATTCATCATTATAAGAAATTGGCCCAAGTTTGGCCACGTAAGTTTTGTTAGTCTTTTTAAAGTTTTTATTGAGACTATTCACTCTGTTTATCGTTTTCAATTTATTGAAAAAAATATTCTTATGAGGTTTTGATTAAAAGAAATTTGAAACAATTTCCTTTGAATGCTAATTCATCCTTTCACGAAAAACATTTTTTACATCCATCATTTTTTAGGAAGCTTGAATAGATTTGGCCCTATTTTTTTCATCAAAAGATGAAACTGTTTTTTCCTATCCCCTATGTAATGAAAATCTCTGTTGGAGATTATACCACTTTTAAAGATGGATAATCTTCTTGTTCATTGGATTGTTTTAATTTTATTTACACAAAAAATTCTAAAAAGACTTCCGAACTTTGTTGAACCATGATAAAAACTTACATGATACTGCATGTTTTCAATTATACAATTGAATTTTTTCGCTTTTTCAATTTACACTGTTTTATTATTAGTTTACCTTAAATGTTGAAAGCTCACTAATAGTTTTTTGAAGTTATCGAAAACAGATCATCTCTGAACCGAAGTCACCAATTCAATTTTTCTGTGCTTGGGCACAAACATCCCATTAATTATTTTGAAGAGTAATCAATGTTGAATTCTAAGATATCATTTGTTCGAATTCGCAGTACTAAACCGTTTTACAATAAATTTTCTCAAAATTGGATGGTTGAATCGACTACATTGGTCATCAATGACAACTCAAAAGTTAGAAATTGGCCAATGAAATTGAATTGTTTAAAACTCAAAACCTCAGATTTAATAATCTAATCAATTTTCTAATCCCCCGTTTAAATTCCTCGAAGGCTATTGAAGCTCTGAAATCGCAGCCTTGGCCTTATAACTCGGAATCTAATTAATTGTTCTTTCTCTATGAGGATATCCAATAATATGAAAATGGTTGGCTTTTAAAAGCTGGAATCTATGGAAATCGATTCATCAGTTTTTCAGCACTCAGTCCAAATAGTTATTCAGCAGAAGAAGTCAATTCATTGTTCACTGTTTGTTTTTGTAGACCCTCAAAGCCCCCCAAGCAGCGGTAAAGAGCACTTAGGAGGCCACTAAAATTTTAGTAAATATATTCCAAACAGGTTTGTAGTATTTTTCAATCCAACATGTCGGCTCATTATTGCATCCAAATATCTCGTACCGGTACCACGTGTTTTAAACAGTAGAAGAAAAAAAACTTCCGCCAAAATTTAATGCTTAGCAAGCTTTGATTTGCTATTTTTTTTTTGTAAATCTTTATTTGAAACGGCTCATACTTTCAGGTTTTAAGGAGCCAAACTCGTTTTTTGTTTTACAATATTTTGCTTAGCTTAACACTTTTATTAAAGAGAAAGAGGATAGGAAAGAGAAATATGAAAATAAAAAGAATTATAGACGAAGATCGATAGCTTTTAGAAAAAGATAGATTTCGAGCATGTAGTCCAAATCTAGCACAGCTAGTACATCTCTCACTGGGACGTTAGGTGGTTTTCCTCGGACCCGAAGGGAGTCTATAAAATTCGTTCTGGCGACAAGATGGACCTCACACGACCAGACAATATGCTCGATGTCATGGTAACCTTGGCCGCAACTACACAAATTGCTGCCAGCAATGTCAAAACGATAGAGTACCGCGTCTGAGGAATAATGATTGGACATGAGACGGGAAAATATACGAATAAAATCCCGACTCGGATCCAATCTACATATTAAACCAGGGTTTGAGGCTTACCTTTGGGATAATCGAGTCGACCCAACTCATCCTCGTCCCATTTGTGCTGCCAGTTGACAATAGAGTTCCTTCGAACTAAGAAGTAAAATTCGTTGAAGACGATTTCACGGTGATATGTGTCGCCTTCCATCGCCCCTACCTTTGCCAGAGAGTCCGCCCTCTCATTACCCATTATCGAGCAATGTGAGGGGACCCAAACGAAGGTGATGGCAAAGCAACGTCTTGATAAAGCACTCAGAGTCTCCCGTATCTTCCCGAGGAAATACGGTGAGTGCTTTCCTGGTCTTATTGAACGGATTGCTTCAACAGAACTGAGGCTGTCCGTTATAATATAGTAGTGTCCTACAGGCCTTGAAACGACGCTGTCCAACGCCTAGTAAATGGCTCCTAATTCTGCGATGTATACCGAGCATGGTGGATGGAGACTATATGAGGCAGTAGCTATTTCGTTAAAAACTCCAAATCCCGTTGATTCCTCTATAAGCGACCCATCTGTAAAGTACATTTTGTCAGCATCGACGTGTCTATATTTAGCATCGAAAATTCTTGGAATCATAAGTGGACGATGCGAATCAGGGATTCCACGAATTTCTTGCTGCATAGACAAATCAAACTGGACAGAAGAGTTGTCGTAGTCTGGGATGTAAACACGAGTTGGAGAATATGAAGAAGGATTAACCTGCATGGACATGAAGACATGATATATAGACATAAATCTGGTTTGAAGATTTTGCTCAAGAAGCCTTTCAAAATTTGCGGTCACCAATGGGTTCATGACCTCACACCTGATGAGGAACCGGAGTGATAATAAATTGAATCGATCTTTTAGTGGGAGTATGCCTGCCAAAACTTCAAGACTCATATTATGCGTTGAGGGCATACAGCCCAAAGCGATGCGGAGACAACGATATTGGATACGCTCGAGTTTGATGAGATGAGTTTTAGCAGCTGACTGGAAACAAAAGCTACCATATTCCATAACTGAGAGAATTGTTGTTCGATACAATTTTAAAAGATCTTCTGGGTGGGCTCCCCACCAAGTGCCAGTGATTGATCGGAGAAAATTGATTCTTTGTTGGCATTTTCCTTTCAGATACTCAATGTGGGCTCTCCAGGTACACTTAGAATCAAACCAAACCCCAAGATACTTAAAACACCTCGATTGAGTGATCGTTCTGCCTAGGAGATGAAGCTTAGGTTGAGCAGGTCTACGCTTCTTAGAGAAAACAACCATCTCCGTTTTCTGTGGAGAAAACTCAATCACAAGTCCCAAAGCCCAGGTTGACAATCTGTCTAAAGTATCTTGTAAAGGTCTGTGCAGATGTGACTCAGTAGATCCTGTGACAGACACTACGCCGTCATCTGCAAGTTGTCTTAGTGTGCAACCTTCGGAGAGACAACTGTCGATGTCACTTACGTAAAAGTTGTACAAAAGAGGACTCAAACATGAACCTTGCGGGAGGCCCATGTAAGAGGTCCTTCTAATTGAAATATCTCCGTGAGCAGATTTGCTATCTAGTACACGTGAACTCTGGATGGTTGCTTCTAATGTCCGGCCCATGGTGATGATGAAAATAACCCCGCCAAAGTAAACGAAAATTGCTTGACAAAATGGGTGCCATGACTTTTGGTTCGTGGGAATAAAATCAAAAATTGTATGGGAGCCCCCCTCCCTTAAGTCGGAGCGGTTTGTAACTATTTTTTTTTATTTGTGGTTGTCCTAAGACGGCTAAGACCAGAAAGGTCCAACTTGCCTGGTTTGTAACTATTATAGAAACCATCTCCGGCCCCAAAAACCCTCAGATGCCAAGTTTCACGATGATCGGTTCAGTAGTTTCCGGGTCTATAGGGAACAGACAGACAGACAAATATTCATTTTTAGATTTTTAAGTTGATAAAAAAATTAAATGCTTATTAAAATTTTCATCAATTTTACAAGGTGTAGCAAAGCACACCGGGTCAGCTAGTATCAAAATAAAAATATGTACATTTGAAAAGGCTATCTTTCAATTTTCATGGACATACAGTTTCATTTTTATGCGGTCAGTGAGTCAATTGAGTCTGAAAATTAGAAACTGATCAAAATAAAAAAGAACCCTTTAAAATTCGACGCCACTGATCATCGACAGTCAAAGACTCGATCCAACCAGTTATTGTTAGCAACCCGTCTAGTGTACCTAGTTTAAAAAAAAAACACGCGAACTGTATTAAACTTGACTCGCATAAATATGGTAACGTGGACACTGGACATCGTAAAATTCCACCAATGACCATCGCTACAGTTCTCCTTTCACCAGATTAGTCTAGCTTCAGTTCCTAATAGTGTGGATGACAACAGAAAAATGCTATAAAAAAACTCACCTGAACGCAGTAGCAGCGTCGATGATAGCATCAGCACCAAGAACAATCTAACCGGAAGCGAGTTGCTGGATCTTCCCGGCGACCATCGGACCGTCCTGTATTGATACCATTCCGAGGGTGACCTGTTGCAGCCAGTCATGGTTACAGCACAGCGATCTTTTTTGTCCGAAAAACCTCCCAGACACCCACCTTCCACCTGGAATCACCTCGAACTTCTGCTGTTGCGTACTGGTCGCTTGCGTGTGTGTATGTGTGTTTTGTAACTTTACGTATGTGCGAATTTTCAGCTCTCACTTTGTGTCCTACACATTTCACTACCGAACCCCCTTTCTTTCTTATTCGAGTGAGCAAGTGGAAACTTTCAAATTTGCTTTCCGATTATTCCTTCAAACCCATCGCGTACAGCTCTGCTAGAAGAGCCAAATCACCTCAGAACACTACCTTTGCTAATGTAAATCAGTTTCTGAATTTGTCATCAATCCGGGATCAATCAACTGGAGTGAATTTGCAGGAATTCTTCGATGGTCAGTGTCGCTGGGCTGATGACGAAGGCGGCTTCGTTGAACTGGTTTTGCAAAGTCTTATTAAAAGACTTGAGTGCGCACCAAGCGAGAAACGCGACGACGACGACGCCCAGCCGACAGATGATGGCGAGAAAGCGTCCGTCCACGACGCGCACGATCAAGGAAGTTGGGAACCAAGTCGCTCCTCTGTTGGCCGTAAGACTCTCGAGTTGGAACTAACTGACAACATACCTGACCTGGTGTGGTGGTGCGATCGCGGTAATTTCAAACTACGAGCACGATCGCGATACGCGGTGAAGTTGCACCAGTTTTTGAGAGAGCAAGAGAATTCCAAAGGAAAGAGAGTTGCATTGGAGTTGTGGACGCATTTTGGTAAACGTGTTCATGTGATAGTTCAGTTGCGTAAAATGTTCATTCACGCAAGTCGATCGTTTTGTTTGTTTTACCTGACCACCTGAGCTGAGACTGAAAATGAAAGGTAATGCGGGAGCTTGTTAACCCTCTCAGGGCTGGTAGCGAGTCACTTTTAGTGACTTGGTCACTTTTTTTGGGTCAGTCACTAAAAAGTCACTTTTTTCATCATTTGGTCACTAAAGTCACTATTTTCCGAAAAATGGTCACTTTTATCATCAAAAGTCACTTTTTTCACCGAAAATAAACCAATGAAAGAGTAATTTGAATTGCGCGTTTTAATATTGACGCTAGTAACGGCAGGGCTGGTAGCGAGTCACTTTTTAGTGACTTGGTCACTTTTTTTGGGTCAGTCACTAAAAAGTCACTTTTTTCATCATTTGGTCACTAAAGTCATTATTTTCCGAAAAATGGTCACTTTTAGCACCAAAAGTCACTTTTTTCACCGAAAATATAACAATGAAAGAGTAATTTGAATTGCGCGTGTTAATATTGACGGTAGTAACGGTAAATTACTTGATCAGTCATTTAGAATTTTTTTTCGCCTCCGGCGGAATTTCGGCATAAATCACCCTTGGCTTGAGACATTTCGATCTACGACATTATTTGACGTTCATGAATTGAAACTAACTTTGATTGTAGATTTTAATTTTTAGTTCAATCAATTTTTTGTATTGGAACTCAAAACTTGATATACAAAAACCCTATCTCGTCTTTAGAATAGGTTTTTATTAAGAAGTGTAACTAAGATTGAGATTGAAACGAACCATTTTTTTTTATTAAAAAAATCTTTTAATGTCATAACAAATGTTATGTTGATATGAAATATTCTTAAAAAAAACAATTTCATACTCAATTTTATTTCGTGTTTTTTGTTCTTCTAAATACTAAAAAAAGGGTTTTAAAAATTTACATAAGGCCACAAAATTTACATTTTTCTTAGGTGCAATGAATTTAAACGGTAATATCAACTAATTTGGGTTCCCCGAATCTAAATATGTATGCAATATTTCTATCAGCTTTTGTTATTGAAATGACTTTTGAAAATAATTATTCAAACGCCATAAAAAAAGACTTTTGAAAATAATTAAAAATCTTTAGAGAAGTTTCTGCACTTTTTTTTTAACAAAAACTCAAATCAAAATCATTGAATCAATTGATGAGTTTTAAATAGAATCAGGTTTTTTTACACTTTCTGCTGTGATGTCAAAAATACTTGTAATGACATTTTTCCATAATCAGTTATCTATCAATGTTTGATTTTACTAGTAATAAACTCTTTATCACCAAAACTAAATGTGTTCGGCCGAATTTGACAGAATTTCTAGTTTAGGACACTATTTACCAAATCAATAATTTGAAAAATAAGCACCAAAATGGTTATAGTGAAACATGTTTATTGAAATAACTCTTCCTGAAATGTTTTTAAAAACTAATCTTTTTTATTTCCATATTGTTTTTTCAATCTTCAAATAAATTTACCGAATTTTACTGTATAGTTTTTTTTTAATTTTCTAATCAACTTGCCGAATTTTTTTTAATCAAACTTTTTAAATTTTAAAGACATATTTTTAAATATTGTTTCCTTGTTTTTAAATTCTGAATTTTCGTGTTCTTCAACCATAAGCCTTTAACTCCAAATTTTTAATAATAAAACATAATTTCAACAGGACCCAATATTTTAATCAAAAGAGACAAAATACTCAGAGCTTATAATTTAGAGCTTAAAACCCTGCGATTGAAAATTTAAAAACTTTTTATTAATATTTTTTATATGAAATCATGTTTTTTAAATCGATCATGATTTTTTAAATTATTCTAAAAAGTTTGAAAAATTGTTCTAAGTAGCAACTTTAAAAATAAATTTTAATACGCAATGTTAACTAAATTTGTACTTGATTTGTGCTTTCAATATTAATAACAAAAGTTTTGAACTCATTATTTTGAATTTTTCATCAGTTTTAATCATTCACGTAATTACTCATTTTCTAACATTTCTGTGTCAGTGTAGTTGAACATGAAGTTATTATTTAAGCTTCAAAAATGACATTTTGATAACTGGAGGATTTTACTTCATTAAAGGTTTTATGTCTGGCTTATATAACTGGAACTTTTAAAATAATCATAAATATATTCTTCTTTTTATCAAATTAAATTAAACCATCGAACATTGAATAAATTCTGTTCAAAATTCATTTCTTATTCAGTAATCGGTAATTCACATTTTAAATCGTGATTAAATATTTTTTGTTCAAATTAAAAAATTACAACGGAATTTCTCACTAAAATTCCAGTTGAAAAGGAAGAAAAGAATTTCAAATTTAGATGAATAAAAATTAACAATTATTATCATTTTCCTAACATCTATTCATGGTAAGTTTTGTACAAGAATGGACATTTATTTTATAATTCAGTTTTTTTTAATTTTAAATTTGCTAAGAAATTCTTTTGAAACTAATTTATTTCTTACTCTCTTGACTTATCGAAAATTTGAAACATTTGTTGTAATATGTTTCCAAAATTTAGTTTATCAGTCCCCCCTGGACGGGTCCTTCGCACGGGCCTGTTTTGGTCACATTTTTTGTACTTCAAAGTTACTTTTTTCGTTCTACATAGTCACTATTTGGTCACTTTTTTCGGTCCTCAAAGTCACTATTTGGTCACTTTTTTTCAAATTTTGGTCACTAAAGTCCCTACTTTTTCATTGTCAAACCGCTACCAGCCCTGTAACGGTAAATTACTTGATCAGTCAGTCAGAAATTTTTTTCGCCTCCGGCGGAATTTCGGCATGAATCACCTTTGGCTCGAGACATTTCGATCTACGACATTATTTGACGTTCATGAATTGAAACTAACATTGATTGTAGATTTTAATTTTTAGTTCAATCAACCTTTTGTATTGGAACTCAAAACTTGATATACAAAAACCCTATCTCGTCTTTAGAATGGGTTTTTATTAATTATTTATACTAGTAACTAAGATTGAGATTGAAACGAACCATTTTTTTTATTTAAAAAATCTTTTATGTCATAACAAATGTTATGTTGATATGAAATATTCTTTAAAAAAACAATTTCAGACTCAATTTTATTTCGTGTTTGTTGTTCTTCTAAACACTTAAAAAAAGGGTTTTAAAAATTTATACAAGGCCACAAAATTCACATTTTTCTTAGGTGCAATGAATTTAAACGGTAATTTCAACTAATTTGGGTTCCCCGAATCTAAACATGTATGCAATATTTCTATCAGCTTTTGTTATTGAAATGACTTGAAAATAAGTAAAAATCTTTAGAGAAGTTTCTGCACTTTTTTTTACAAAAACTCAAATCAAAAACATTTTATTTAAAAACAAAAGTTGTATATGAATTGATGAGCATTAAATGGCCGGGCTTCGACCAGACCGAACTGAACGCCATGAGAAAAAACTTTAACTGCAGATTTCTAAACTAATGCCATTTTTATGCGAGACCGAAAAAACTTTAATAGTTCACTGGGTTGTGTTTCTTACATTATAAACAATTGATTTTGGTTGTTATGATTAACGGAAATCGTCTATAGTTGAAAATATCTGTACATCAAACTCAAGTGACTCGAAAAAATGCTGATGGCGTTCAGTTCGGTCTGGTCGAATCCCGGCCAAATAGAATCAAGTTTTTTTTTACACTTTCTGCTGTGATGTCAAAAATACTTGTAATGATATTTTTCCATAATCAGTTATCTATCAATGTTTGATTTGCCAGTAATAAACTTTTTATCACCAAAACTAAATGTGTTCAGCCGAATTTGACAAAATTTCTAGTTTAAGACACTATATACCAAATCAATAATTTAAAAAATAAGCACCAAAATTGTTATGGTGGAACATGTTTATTGAAAAAACTCTTCCTGATATGTTTTTAAAAACTAATCTTTTTTATTTGCATATTGTATTTTAAATTTTCAAATAAATTTACTGAATTTAATTGTACAGTTTTTTTAAATTTTCTAATCAACTTGCCGGATTTTTTTAATCAAACTTTTTAAATTTTTAAGACATATTTTTAACAATTGTTTCCTTGTTTTCAAATTCTGAATTTTCGTGTTCTTCAACCATAAGCCTTGAAATCCAAATTTTTAATAATAAAACATAATTTCATCCTTCTGTTCTTTTTCTAGGACCCAATATTTTAATCAAAAGAGACAAAAAACTCAAAGCTTGTAATTTAAAACCTGCGATTGAAAATTAAAAAACTTTTCATTAATATTTTTTATTCATGTTTTTTGGATGGATCATGATTTTTAAATTAATCTAAAAAGTTTGAAAAATTGTTCTAATTAGCAACTTTAAAAATAAATTTTAATACGCAGTGTTAACTAACTTTGTATTTGATTTGTGCTTTCAATATTAATAACAAAAGTTTTGAACTCATTATTTTCAATTTTTCATCAGTTTTTATCATTCACGTAATTACTCATTTTCAAACATTTCTTTGTCAGTGTAGTTGAACATGAAGTTTAGTTTAAGCTTCAAAAATGAAATTTTGATAACTGGAGAATTTTACTTTATTAAAGGTTTTATGTCTGGCTTATATAACTGGCACTTTTAAAATAATTATAAATATATTCTTCTTTTTATCAAATTAAATTAAACCATCGAAAATTGAATAAATTCTGTTCAAAATTTATTTCTTATTAAGTAATCGGTAATTCACATTTAAAATCGTGATTAAATATTTTTTGTTCAAATTAAAAAAGTTTCTCACTAAACTTCCAGTTGAGAATGAAAAATTATTATCATTTTCCTAACATCTATTCATGGTAAGTTTTGTACAAGAATGGACATTTATTTTAGAATTCAGATTTTTTTAATTTTAAATTTGCTAAATTTGCTGCTTCTTTTGAAACTAATTTATTTTTTACTTTTTTGACTTATCGAAAATTTGAAACATTAATTGTAATATGTTTCCAAAATTTTGTTTATCAGTCATTTTTTTAGTTTGTGTATTGAACATGAGTGACAAACGGTGTAAGAAAACCCTTTCCTTTTCAATTTTTTTATTTCTGGTATTGTTATTATTTTTATCTAAATTTGAATTTCGAAACACACCCCTTCCAACCCCCCCACCCACCCCCCATGGACGGGTCCTTCGCACGGGCCTGATTTGGTCATATTTTTTGTACTTCAAAGTTACGTTTTTCGTTCTACATAGTCACAATTTGGTCACTTTTTTCGGTCCTCAAAGTCAATATTTGGTCACTTTTTTTTCAAATTTTGGTCACTAAAGTCACTACTTTTTCATAGTCAAACCGCTACCAGCCCTGCCCTCTAGACTCTAGAGCCATACACCTCATTAAGACGGGGTTTCCTTAAATCGGCACAAAACTAAAGCCAATCATTATTTTTACTTATTTTTACTTATTTCAGTTTCAAAATATATTAATCTAACAATCCATACTGATGAAAACTGTTTGACAAGCTGTTCTTTTTTTAATGAGAATTTTTTAGCGGCCCACCACACTTTCCATTACCAAAAGACTCCATTGAGCCCCCTAGTAATGACGGCTTCGTACAACTATTTCTTTCCAAGATTTTCATCCTTTAGGATGAATCATTCCCATACCTTCGTACAACTAAGAGAAGCTTAAAACATAAGAAAGCTGTAAATGGACATATTTTTTCGAAACATTAGCAATTTGATAGGTTCAGAAATCTTTGGTCCATGTGTTTTTCGATACTTTATAATGATCGACAGTTAGCTCTAAGAGTTACCACCGTTCTGGATTGATTTTTTGAGAATATATCCTTAGTAAGGTAGGAGAGATGAAACATAACACCCGTCAAACGGCGGGATTGGGAAACAACGAGAACAATTCGAAAAATAGGTTTAATTTTTACTTTTCATAAATTGAAATATCTCAGCTCATTGTGGTAAAATTTTAACAAAAAATATTTTACAATATATCTATGAGTCAGTCTTAATACGTTTCAAAACTTGGGAAAAAATAGTCGAAGTGTGTGAAAACTTTACAACCAAAAATGTACTGAAAGTCAAATTCCTTAGTTCCTGTGGTTATGCATTTTTTTTTTAAATAAAGAAAAATCCTGATTTATAAAGTTTTTCATAAAACAAAACTTATTTTTGATTATAAAATCAATCTTCTGCGAATTTTTCAGCGAAAAAAGTAATTTGGGTTTCAAAGGGTTATGTGAAATGCATTAATTTTGCATTTTTTTAAACCTGCACGTGTAGTGGTTTCTTTGCATGAAGATTGAGAGAAGAGTTTTAGGAGTTGCAGCCGGAAAGCTTATAACCGGTATTTGAGTACCGTGATCAGGGGTAAGATTGATCACATTTTTCATTATTTTTCAATTATTTTTCCTGTTAAGGGGTATGTGGTATGTTTCATATTTTTAAAACCAGTACTGGACTCCTATAAACGTAAAACATGGTTGCAGAAATTTATTAGACTACATTAAATTTGATTCAAAAATCGATTTCCTCTCTGTTAGGAATTTGATGTTTAGGGGTAACGTTGATCAGTCTCTTTTTTTGATGGTTTTAACGAGTTTTCTTGATCATAAAGGATACAAAGCACCTTCTGAATTTCTGTGTTTCTTGGTTTAGATTTCTTCGAGGTCAAAAAAACAACAACATCGCAGTCCTTAATGTGTTAAGGCCAAACAACAATGAAAAACGAAAGATGGACAATAGACTAGTTCACTTTTCGGCTTTTTTCGCAGATCAAAGCCGGACGCATATGGATTGATCCTCATGCATTTTCAAGTATTTCTGCCAAATTTGAGATCTATTGAACTAATTTCTGTTCTGCGCAATGAGTTTTTGTGAAAAAAGTCCATATTTCTTGAAAATTTTCTTGTGAGAGTTCTAGAAAGCCCCTGTTGATATTAAAAGATAATTTTAGAATGCATGGCGGTTGATATTATTAGCTGTTTTATGGATCTGTTTTAGATAATCGTTCAAAACAAACCCAAAAAATTTAAAAAACCATAAACTACCAACTTGAACAGAAATTTTACTTACAAGTTGAAGGTTTAAAATCTACAGTAAATCCGAAAAAAATATTTTTCACAAAATCTTTTCTTGTTAATGTAGGTAGCCCTGTTTATTATCAATCATTTGATGTATAAATGATCGCAAGAATAGGAGCAAAGTTATTCTAATATTAATGCTAATCATAATTTTGTTCCTATTCAAGTTTTAGCTTCATGCAACCTGAAAAACGTGGCATCAAGAGAACTAGCATACAACTTGATCAAAGCGCGCGCTTTTTTTACTCCTGGCCCAGTCTTGGGGTACTAGATTGAATAAAATATTTTTGCTTGTGCACAAGTTGGTGAGGAGAAACTTGAATGAAAAATATTTTATCAATTCAAATTTGTTGCAAACATCTGTAAATATTTTTACCGCTATATATCCAATTTGTATGTTTATTACATCAAAATAAAGGTAATAAAAAGGGCTAGCTTTACAAGAAGAGCTTTTGCAAAAATTTTTTTCTAATTTACCGTAGATTTCTAACTTTCAACTTGTAAGTAAAATTTCTGTTCAAGTTGGTAGTTTATGATTTTTTTAATTTTTTCGGTTTCTTTTGAACGGTTATATAAAACAGATCCATTAAAATGCTTATAATATCAACCACCATGCATCCTTAAATTATCGTTTCACATTTAAAGGGGCTTGCTAGAACTCTTATAAGAAAATTTTCAAGAAAAATTGACTTTTTTCACAAAAACTCATCGCGCAGAACAGAAATTAGTTCAATAGATCTCAAACTTGGCAGAAATACTTGAAAATGCCCGAGTCACCCACCCATATGAGTCCGGCTTTGATCTGCGGAAAAAGCCGAAAAGTGAACTAGTCTAATGGACAATGATACTGCATAAATTATGGGGCTAAATTTTTTTACATTACTAATAAAATTTTAACTACAAAAACAAATGAAATTTTGCCTTTATTCAATTTCCTAGGCCCTTATTTTTTCCTTCGAACTTTACCATTTGATAGGGATTCTAGCCTTTTATCCTAGACTAGCTTACTCTTGGAAAATGTTCCTATTTTTAAATACCAAAAATTTCCCTCAAATAACAACAAAAACTACACCAAAACTATACATTTACTAAGAAAAAAAGTTGAACTCTCACATAAATCAACCTGTTTGCTTCGAAACGCTTTGATTTCACCAGGAAGGGTGTTTGTTCGCAAGCCTTCAAAAATAGATATTTCAAAATTTTTAAATCACATTTTTACTTACATTTGAAATTTTCAAAAGCAAACTAAGTTTTTTCCCAATTTGAAACTTAACTTATAACGTAGAAAAAAATTGAGATATTTAAACTTTAAACTTAGTTATTGATGATTAAGTGGGAAAATTTAATGTTGATCAAAGTTACCCCGGTGATCAATGTTACCTCGGTCTACGGTACTGATTCTTATGCTCAAGAGTGACACGATCTGAGAAAAAAAAACGATAAACCACGATCATCATCGTTTTCTTATGCTTTACGATAACTATTGCTAGTGTTTGTTTTGGTTTTGCCTACTCGTAAATTAACCCTCTAAAAGTCTAAAACCATTTAGACTTCTTCCTTCTTTCTATACAAAAGTCTTAGAAACAATTGGAATTGAATGAGTAACTTCTAAGGGGAAAATTATAATTGTTGCTGCATACTTGCTTTTCCAATGTAGCGGTGAGCACAAACATTTTTTAACGGAGATTTACAGAAACTCACCACACGCAGAGAAAACTAGGCTTTTTAAACAAAACAAAAAATGATTTTTCTTCAAAACATTCATTTTTTTGGACCTAACTCCTGTTTTATTTGAACCAAAAACTTTTGTTTTTGATTCAAAAAAATATTTTTTGAAACAAAGGATTAATTCTTTGAACTAAATATTTTTGGATTTTGATTTTATGCAAATACTTTGATTCTAAATAAATGTTAATTGAGCTTTTTTCTTTTAAAACAAAGTCAACTTTTTTTTGAACCAAAGGAAAATGTTTCAAACTTGAAGAAATGATTCCTTCAAATGAAAACTTCAGCCTTTGATTCAAAAGATATTTTGATTTGTGTTGCAAGAAGAATACAAAACCAAAAAATCGAATCAAGTTTTGCCGGTCGTGTGAAAATGTAGGTCAGAGTTAGCTATATTAGAAGGATTCAGGATGAAGTATGGTAAGTATGTTAATTAAAGAGTGAATATCGAAGATTTTCTATAAGTTATTGCGTTTTTACAGAACCAGAGCCGAAGGATGGTTTCCCTGGATGTCTCAACCGAGATGAAAGCGCGCACGATGACACCGCTCCAAATCAAGCGGTCAGGTCGACGAAAATTTGGACCGGATCGATTTAAGTGAACTAGTTTGTGGCCAAGTGTTTAATTTGTTGTAAATAAAAATTTCTTTTTATTTTTTGAAATTCCTAATAGGAATTTCAAAACAACAGGAAATATGTCTTCCAATTGGAATAAATGGAAAATGGTTCAATGAACCAATCTTTTTAAATCTAAATTACATTGTGGCGAACGAAAACAACTTTGTATTAAATTAAACTGTTTTTTGTTTCAAAGTAATAAGATTTTGATTCAAAGATTTTTCAAAAGAAAAATTCTTTGAAACAAAGGAAAATGCTTTTGAACCAAAAGATTTTTTATTTCTTCCAAAACCAAAGGAAAAAATTCTTTGTTTTTGCGGCACTTTCGTTTGAAATAAAAAACCTTTTCGCTGCGTGCAGAAATAAATCTAAACTTTTTATTATTGGTGACTTCAATGCAAAACACTGTCTTGGAATAATATTACATCATATTCTAACGGGAATATTTTATTTTGACTGCGCTGCAGGTTATTATACTGTTGAATATCCTAATGGGCGGGTCATATATAGTTTTTCACTGTGGACGCTCGGATTAACCGCATTTTCATTAAAAATATACCTAAACGCATTTTGAATAAACGTTTATTATTTATTGTTACGTTATGGAGTAAAAAGAACCTCGAGACTTCCGTAACAACTAGTTTATTAAAATCTACTTAGCTTTATGAAGACGAGTTAAAATAGGCGCGTAGCCGGCTCGCTGGTAGATGGTACAACGGATACAATAAGAATGACAAAGCTCGCCGGGTGGTTAACGTCTCTGTCAGTCGACAGTCAGCTGCCCGATGATGCTTCGATGATGATGATGATTGTTAGGATGCCAACCCAACACCTCCCCTTTTTAGTAAACCCGGTAGGGTTCAAAACGGACCGGCAATCGACGCTGCCTAGATGATCGACGAATCAACTCTTCCGGTTCCGGTATCCTTACCGGATGTCTTGACGATGGTTGTTCAGAAGCCAGGACCTCTCACAGGAATTCTTGTTGGAATCGGATCGCATTTTCAGATTCAACGTGGGCTTGTTCAGCTTCAGGGACATTAGGATCTGTTTGGTTGAGACCCCAAGTGTTGAGAAGAATGTCCAAAGGAATCGATGAAGTGGCTTGATTTGTGATTTCGTTGGTGTGCCGCTTACGCAGCTGGTTGCTATGCGATCGTATTAATTTTTACCATTCCGGAAGCCACACGTTATACATCACGTTGCCAATGCGCTCCACAACCTCACCAGCAACCCAATGCCAGTTATTACCGTGAAATATTTGAGCGAAGACATTTTCCTTGATGCTGAAGTTTTTGTCTTTAGCTCCGTGCTTTTCGTTGAATTGCTGATCTTGCTTGCAGTCGACTGCTTTGTAGAATCGGCTTGGTGGTCCCAGAAGTTCCAGCGAAGTGCGCAACGGTCTACCAAAGAGAATTTCTGCTGGCGATTTCCCCTCAGGTGCGCTCCGGCATTGTGTCGATTTGTAGCAACTGAGGAAGGAGTCCAGTGCTGCATCCAGTTCTTCTCCTCCCGCTTGAATTTTCTTAATTGTCCTCTTGAAGGTGTCGACGAATCTTTCCACCTGCCCGTTGCTTTGGGGATGAAAAGGTGCGGTTTTCAAATGCAAGATTCCGTTGGCCTCACAGAATCGTTCGAACTGGTCACTGGTCAGTTGAGTCCCGTTGTCGGAAACGAGAACTTCGGGCATTCCGAAACAGGCGAAGATTAGGCGCAGAATGGTGATGGTGGCGGAAGTGGTGATGCGATCCGTTGGGACAATTTCCGGCCACTTGGAGAGAGAGTCCACCAGTAGTAGGTAGTACGTGTCGTTGATTGGTCCTGCAAAATCTATGTGGACTGCGCCAAACCTTCTCGGGGATCGGCCAGGATTGAAGTTTGGTTTTGGTATCCACTTTGGCAACCGAAGAGCATGCTGAACAGGAACGTACTAGCTCTGCGATCTGGTCGTCGATATTTGGCCAGTAGACGTAGTTTCTGGCCAGTGAGCGCATTCGGTCTATTCCTGGATGTCCCTTGTGGAGTTGTTGGAGAACCTTCTTCTGCAGCTTTCGGGGGATTACGATCCGCTCGCCATACATCAAAACTTTCTGTGCGACGAACAGCGACTCTCGACGCGCAAAGAACTGTTGCACGTCGGAGGCGCCGGTGAATGATTTCTTCTCTGGCCAGGCATGTTTCACAAAACGCATCACTTGCTGTAGAGTTTCATCTTCCTTAGTCTCCGATGCTATCATTTTGTATGAAACAGGGAGATAATCGATGGATTGGCCAACAATGTTGCAGATCACTTTTTCGATCTCGATTGACGCGATGACATAATCTTCATCAGGTTTAATGTGGGAGTTAATCAGACGAGAAAGGATGTCAGCGTGACCAAAGTGATCCGTCGAAATATATTCAATGCGGAATTCGTATAAAAGCATGGTAAGAGCCCATCTCTGTAAGCGATTGGCGGTGTATGGAGGAATGCCGCGCTTTGAGCCGAAAATCGCTAACAGGAGCTTATGATCTGTTTGCAAAACAAATTGTCTCCCATAGATCATCCGGTGAAATTTTGTCACAGCGAAAATAAGACCTAGCGCTTCTTTCTCAATTTGGCTGTACCAGGACTCGGCCGGAGTCAGGCTTCGGGATGCATGGTAGACAGCCTTTTCCGATCCATCAGGAAAGCGATGTGCGATGCGTGCTCCTATGCCAACATTTGATGCATCCGCAGACACCACGATAGGGAACCGTGGATTGTAGCATGAGCGGAGACTGCAAAATCTCCTTGAAACGGTCGAAACTAAGCTGGCAGGCTTGAGTCCACACTGGAATGTGGAATTTTTCTTCAGAAGTGCATCCAGCGGTTGTCGAAGGTTCCTCATTTCCCGGATGTACTTCCCGTAGTAATTCACGGTCCCGAGATAAGACCGTAAGCTGGAAACGTCATGAGGTGGAGGCATATTGACGATTGCCTTGACCTTGTCTGGATCTGGACGGATGCCTTGGGAGTCCAGTAGCTGACCCAGATACTTCACTTGGCGCATGAAAAATCGACACTTTTGAATTTTTACGGTGAAACCATATTCTTCCATGCGCTGAAGTGTCAAATGCAGGTTCCGTTTGTGTTCCTCGGGAGAACGACCACCAACGAGGATATCGTCGATGAATGGAGTGGTGCAGGGTATTCCGCTTAAAATGGCGTCCATAATTTGTTGAAATGCCCCCGGGCCGCTCTTGATTCCGGGTGGTAACCGGTTATACTGGTAGAGACCAAGGTGAGTATTTATGGTTACAAGCTTCTTACTTTCATCAGCCACCGGCACTTGTAAGTAGGCTTCGGAGAGGTCGATGTGGCTGAACATGGTACAGCCAGCCATGCGATTGAAGATGTCCTGCGGCAATGGCAGAGGGTAGTTGTTGGATTCGAGGGCATCGTTCAACACCGTGGAGAAATCTGCACATATGCGCACCGACCGATCAGGTTTTCGAACTACGACAATCGGTGCCGCCCAGTCGGCGTAGGATACCGGTGAAATTATGCCTTTGCCCTCAAGTCGCTTCAGTTTATCCGCCACCACAGATTCCATGCTGTATGATACCGGTCTTTTGGGCCTGAACACCGGACGAACGTCGCTTTTCAGGGTAAACTGGACTTCGGTTTTCGTACAAAGCCCCATCCGGTCAATGAAAACATTCGGAAACTTGGACTTCAGCTCGTCGATTTGTTCGGTATTGGCCGCCTGACCGACCGGCTTGCAGAATGACGAAAATGGAACGTCCCATAGCCCAAACTTATCCATTAGGTCTGAGCCTAAAAGATTCAAAAACAAGTTAGAACTACAAATGTAACAGTTACCTTTTCTCTGGTTGCCACTGATGGTAATGGTTGCTTAAAACATGGCATCGATTTCAAGTTGGCCACCGGAGGATGTCCGGACGTTGCAATCCGGGGGATAAGTAGACGGGGACCCGATCTTGATCCAGTTCTCCAGTTAACGACGATGACAGTGTTGGTAAAATGCTGTTTCTTCGGGTGCTTGTCGTGGAATCTCTTGCGCTGCTTGGACCCACAGACACAGTAGCCCTGCTTATGGCCTGTTTTCCCGCAATCTCGACATTTATGGTCGCGGAAAGTGCACTGGCTGGAAAAGTGCATACTGCCACAGGACCAGCATGGAATTTTCGGCATGCCCTCCTTGGGTTTGCTCCCGTTCTTATTTTTTTCCACGGATTTGGATTTGGATGTGGTGATTTGGAACGGACTGCTTTTGATGCTACGTTGTTTGTTGAGAAAGCTTGGCCGCCGATCAACCCCGTGTCTTTCTTCAGATTGATCAAGCTTTTACATTCCTCGACGATCTTCTCCAGCGACATGTCATTCGTCTCGTTCATTTTGGATAACAAACGCATGCGGATGTCTGAATCCTTTGATGACCTGAGACCGCACACGAATATCAGGCATTTGAATTGGTCCTCTTTCAAATCCTCTAGCTTGAAGTCAACGCAAGCTCGGTTAACTTTACAGGAGTAGCTTATGAAATCCTCAGTGTCATCTTTTTGAGTTTGGAGACACTGATACCGGCGATTGAATGTAGAAACAGGTGTGCCAAATATGGATGTTAATTTGGACACCGTCTCCTCGAACGTGAACTCTTTAGAGAGCTTCGGTAGAATGAAAGAGGTATACCTTTCGTGTGCTGCGGGATTCAGCTTCCTGAGTAATAGTCGTACCTTGGCATCATCCGGAAGTCGAGCTGCATCCTTCTCGAACAGATCCGCATACCTTACGAACCAGGCCTCGAACGAACATCCATTGTCCGGGTCGTAAGCAAACTCGGTGATATTACTCGCCAGGGAATCTAGCACGAATTCGCTGTCACGGGATGTTCGGCAAGTTCCGCTCAATGCGGCCGCAATCTGCTCGGACATCTTGGCCATAAGTTGTTGTTGGCCACTCAGGATTTCAAGGATAGTTTCCTTAAAACCCAACTCCGGAATTTGCTGCAATGCCTTCGCCATTTTGTATGGCTACACGCGGTGAACCAGGTGAGTTTCTACTCGTGTTTAACGGGTTTCTATCGCGTTTTCGGGTACGTCACGATGCAATTACCGAGTCGTCGCCACTTTGTTACGTTATGGAGTAAAAAGAACCGAGAGACTTCTGTAACAACTAGTTTATTAAAATCTACTTAGCTTTATAAAGACGAGTTAAAATAGGCGCGTAGCCGGCTCGCTTGTAGATGGTACAACGGATACAATAAGAATGACAAAGCTCGCCGGGTGGTTGACGTCTCTGTCAGTCGACAGTCAGCTGCCCGATGATGCTTCGATGATGATGATGATTGTTAGGATGCCAACCCAACATTTATAGCTCTTATTTAAGTGAAGCGCCGGATGTGGTTTAGCGGATAGGCTGGCGTGAGCCTGGTTTTGGTATGCCAGGCGTACTGGTTTCCATTTCCGGTATCTGGAAGAAAACTCGAGCTAAATCCCTACCTACCTACCGAAGTATCTTCAGTTGCTGCCAACCAAAGTTTTCGTCAACTGTGCGGATTTCGGCGGTTAGACAACGCCGCCACGAGCTTCTGGGCCTGCCTCTTTCATCTCTTCGCAGCGTGTGCCCAATCCATCTTCACTTATGTTCTCCAATTTCGATTTCTATCGTTTTTTGATGACACCGACGATGTAGTTCAAAGTTTGAGATCCAGTTGCCAAGCCACCAAGGGCGGATAATGTTCCGCAGGCGTGCAAAGTCCCTCAAAGTATGAAATGATTGGAAAGCATTTTTTTTTTTGAAAAAGCATAGAAAAATATAGGCCAAAGTTAAGTTTAAGTGAACAAAGTTAAAGGTGCAAAATATGCAAGGCATTGAAGGTTAACATACTGCAATTTTCAAAATTCGTTTTAGAAATCAATGCAGCTGAGCAACGCAAAACCAGGCGCATCGAACTGATAAGCTCCAGTTAAGATTACCTATACAATAGGCCCGTGCGCTATCAATGACGGTTATTCTTTGTTGCAAACGACGGGTCAGGTTTTTCGTTATCAGCCCGAATACCGAGTAGAGCAATTTTGTAGTATCAGTGTTAATTTTTTTCCTAACTACGTCATTCTTCAACCCAGCATAGGGAGTCGAGTTGGGAATTCGGTAATCAGTCGATTGGAAGCTGTGTGAGCAATAGGTTGCATCCGAACAATGTCCAAGTCGAAGCTAGCCGAACCGGCCTTTCTCCAGTACAGTGAGCTTGCCTCGGAAAGTGTGAGTGTAGTTAATAGGATTCGTCTGCAAAAGCTCGTTAATTGAATTATTGGATCATTGCAGAGTGGAGGACGCATCTTGTTTGCCACCGATGATTGGTTTGCCCCGGCAGAATGGATGCTCAAGGATTCGGAGCCAGTGTTCATCGCTGACAAGTTCACGACCTTTGGCAAATGGATGGATGGGTGGGAGACTCGCCGCAAACGGATAGCCGGTCATGATTGGTGTATTTTGAAGCTGGCCGCACCAACTATTATCAAGGGTGTGATGGTTGATACGGCTCACTTTACCGGGAACTACGCGCCTCGATTTTCGCTCCAGGGTGCTAAGTTGAGCCAATTCGAGGAAGAGAAAATCCCAGAACGTGGACAAGAAATGATTGGCACTGGGTGTCGGGAGAAAGATTTCCAACTGTTGGCCGACCTGGAAAGTGACCATTGGACAGAGGTCATTGGTATGACTCCTCTCAATCCTGGCTACGAAGAAACCAGAAAGCATTATTTTTCCGTTGAGGACAGAAATGACGTGTTCACTCATTTGCGTATCAATATTTACCCTGATGGAGGTATTGCTCGGTTGCGCGTGTTTGGAGAAGTTCAACCAAACCTGGATATCCTTAGCGCGAGCAGTTTTCCCGTGGATCTGCTTGGTATGCTAAACGGAAGCCAATGTCTGGGCTTCTCGAACGCTCACTACGGTCACCCAAGGAACGTTACCAAACCCAAACGGGGCATCAACATGGGCGATGGATGGGAAACAGCCCGACGACTCGATCGGCCGCCCATTCTTAAAACGGATCGACATGGCATTCTCCAAGTGCCTGGTTGTGAGTGGGCCATCTTTAAACTTTGCACCAAAGGCATCATCGAACAGATACTGGTAGACACCAACCATTTTAAGGGGAACTTTCCCGATAACATTCGCATCGATGGAACTCTTTTGGGGCCTAAACAAACGTTGCAATCGGCCGTTTGGAAAACGGTGCTCGACTACAGCAAATTGGGAGCCCATAAGGAGCATTTGTTTGGAAAGGAAATCCTTACATTTACAGGACCGTGTAGCCATATAAAAATTACTATTTCTCCTGACGGCGGTATCTCCAGAGTAAGAGTGTTCGGAAAAGTGTTTTGAAAAACCCTAAACATCGAGAGTTCATATGCTATGAAAACGTTTCTATTATAAGGGGTTGTTGACTGTCGTGCTTATCTGATAAGAATTACACACAATTTTTTCGTTCGATTATGACATTGCAACTCTTTACCAATGTCACGGGGTGCTGGAAGTGTTTTTTGCGCTTTAAAAGATGTGAGACAGTTTGGTGATAAGGATTAGTTGATAGCATAATAAATTTGAAATTGTTAACAAAATACTGCAATATAATTTACAGCATAATGAGGGCGAGGCACCCATAAATTCCGAAACGCTCATGGGGGGAGGGGGGTGGATGGGGTTGGTTTGAATTATTTTTCTTTGTAACACCATCACGTATAAACTGACGGTCGGATTGAAGGGAGATTGGGTATCCGAGAGTTTTTCGGGTCAAAGATGGTTTGCATAATAATTTCAAGAATCTCATTTTTTGGGAAGAGAGTCCCCATATAAAATCAATTTAAAATGAGACACAACTCGAACAATTTTAAGACGATTTTCATAAAATAAAATCATGTCAAATTGCAACCTTTTTCGGAAATGAAAACCTGGGGTCTAAAAAGGGATATAGAGGTAATATGATCACTAGACCGCTGCAAAAATGGACTTTTTGCTCGGATATGTTTTTTCAATGTCTTTCGGGTCATCAAGTATCAGTGTCAAATATGAGATATTGCGGAAATTGCACCTATTTAGACTCCTATGCAAATAATTTCCACGCAGAAATATTTTCGCACTGACGCTCACATAGACAACCCGTGTCAGTTTTTCAAATCAGCCGTTGCTCGCTTCTGATTTTCGAATCACATTTCCCAACGGCATAATCGTTATTGTTTTGGCGAAAATTATTATGAAATGCGAACCAAGGAGTTTAATAACAAAAATTGACCGATCAACAAATGAACAGAAACGAACAGAAAACAGATTGCATTCTGTACATTCCGGTACCAGAATATAAGTGGAACAAATAAATCGTGCATTATTCGGGCGTTTTTCGAATTACTGAAAAATTAGCTTTAGATTAAGGAATCACAGACAATTTCTACTGACACACCAGTCGCAATTGTTTTTAATTCAATTTTATCCAAGGATGTAAAGAATACCGATATGTGTCATTGTCTATGTATGTAGATTTATTTATCTGTTCTGTTCATGTTAGATGAAAATGGAAATGTTGACTTACTTGGAAGATATTGTCCATCGGGTAGTACGGTTAAATTACTTGCGACTTAAAATCGTTTCGCTATCTCTTTTTTTATCGCGAGTTCGCATGCGGTAGAATGTTACGTCCTTATTCAGCATCCATATTCCAAGTTCGTTGAAATTACATTGTTTGCCCAAAAAACTAAATTCGTATACATTATCAACAACCAACGCTTTTTTTAACTCTAGACTATTGACAGCACTAGGTTCTTCGGCGACAATAATTTTTTTTTTTTTTTTACAAGATGGAAATTTGACTTCAAACCATAACAGCCGGGTGTTTGCTGCCGTGTGTGGGTTCGTCCCACTAAAACCACCTTGGGCTTCGTGTGCCAGATGTGCCCCTTGGTTTCACCCTATGATACTACATCAAGGGGTAGGCTGTGCTCATGCACTTATACATCTCACCCTTTTCCTCTTTCTCAATTTTTCCTCAATTTCTCCTTGATCATCGTTCTGCTTTATCCTTTTTCCTCCTTCTCCTTTTCCTCTATCGTCAACTTCAGACTGGTACGGAAGACCCCGAAACGTGTGCCGGTTAGGTAACGCTTTCATAATAACTCACGCCCGTCACAGCATCCACTATCCCGGGGACCTCGAAACGTGTGCCGGTTAGGTAACGCTTTCAAAGTAACTCGCGCCCGTCACAGCAACCACTTCCGCAGGATTTCTAACCACCAAGGCATGGACGATTGAGAAACTACCAAGCTAGAATCCCGACACGACCACCCCGAATGGTATCTCCGCTTCCTTTTGCTGCAGGAAAGATCGTAGCTGAGTACGTGAGACCTTTTAAGTCCCACCACACGTATGAGTCCAGATTAGGGTTATACCGCGCCCTAAGATCGCGTTGCTTTTGAATTGAAGTGTCATACGAGGCCCAAGACCTTTCATTAGCTTGTCAAATTTGGTTGACTATCTCGCTCTTTCCGTTCATCATCTTTCCTGATCCTTATCAGGTCGCGCATGATTTGCGAGATTTCGTCGACTATAGCACGCCATGACTGTTCGTCGCGACACATTTCACTCCCTATGTTTTCAGCGTTCAAATTTTGAAGTTGTTGACGCCTTGAATTGAACCTGGGGCAGACAAAGATAGCATGTTCTGCCGATTCCTCCGTCTCTACGCATTCCGGGCAATAAGGCGAGCTGATAAGCTTAAACCGATGAAGGTATTGCTTAAAGCACCCATGACCCGAAAGGAACTGCGTCAGGTAGAAGTTGACCTCTCCATACTTCCGATTTACCCAGTCTGAAAGTCTCGGGATTAGCCTATGCGTCCATCTTGCGTTGTTCGATGCGTCCCATTGCTCCTGCCACTTGAGCATTGACGCTGCTCGTTGAATATTACGCACTCTTCTAACAGCTCTTGCTTTGTAACATTCCATATCCTCCGCCAGAGTTATGTCGATGGGAACCATGCCCGCGATGACAAAAGCTGCATCTGCTGATATGGTCCTGTACGCACAGGAAACTCGCATGGCTATCAACCGATGTGTGCTCCGTAATTTGGATCTGTTGCGCTCTACCTCTATCGCGGAGCTCCAGGCCGCTCCTCCGTATCGTAGTTTCGACAGTGTTACGCTCGCAAGGAGACGTCTCTTGCTACTCTTTGGACCATGGCAGTTCGGCATAATCCAGGCCAATGAATCTATGACTTTCGATGCACTTTCGCAACAGTATTTGACATGCGCACCAAAACTTAAGCGATGATCGACCATTACTCCAAGGTATTTCAGCTGCTGTTTCGAAGATGTCGTGTGCCCTCCAACAGTAATCTCCATGTGCGGCACAACTCTTTTATTGGTCACGAGCAGAACCTCAGACAATAAAGTCATTTGCCATGATGCACATGGTTATTTGGCATACAAGCAGTTTGGCATTATGGGCATTCGTCAAAAAGAAAAGATAATACTTTATAAAATAACATGGAATACAGCAAACAATTGAAAAATGACAATTTTCATTGCAAAATTTTGAAATTTGGTTTACAAATTGAAAACTTTTGATATACCTAATACTTAGTAAATTTTCATCAAAATCTATGAACGCGATAAAAAAAAATGTTTCTGATTTGAATAAGAGGTTTATTATTGCCCAACAGGCGATTCCATTTTTTTCCGGATGGACATTTGTTACAAATTCTTCCCACCATCGGTTTTTTCTTTCAAAAATATAAAAAGATTGTTTCATTCTTCTCCAGGGCCAAAGTGTTCGGAAAGCAACATAAAACAACAACAAATTTTCTGTTCCAACAAAAGCGATTCGGTCGGGATCGATGTTCCATGGTATTAGCACGGGTAGGTGAATGATTATTTTTCCCAATAGCTTATAACAATTTTTTTCAGTATAGCTTCAATGTTGATTTGGATGCTTCAAAATATGCTTCATGATTTTTTCAAAGAAAGTCTGTAAAAGATTTAGAATGTGCCCTTCGAAATTAGGCGATGAATTTTTTTATTTATAAAACAAGCTGAATAAACTTAAATTTGTTTATGTTGGAGACGGTACATAATGTATGATTTAAGACAGCGCAACCAATCCCGAAACCGTTTTCTGATGCTTTGTTTTTTTTATTTTCCTTTTTTATTTTTTTGTTTGCTTTTTTTTAGCGATTTTTGATCTCTTAGCCTAGGTATTTTTTTTTTGTATTAATAACAATAATTCATTTTCGATCTCCTTTTTGTTTCATTCCAGTTTTCTTGATTTTTCCGGTTTACTTTTCAATGTGAGTGTGTGTCCGTTTCGTGCATGCATTTCATTATTATATAATTATTTACTTTTACTCTTCACTATTTTTTATTCTTTATTCCATAACTTTGAGTCACTGTCTGATTTTGGAGCAAAACAGAATATTATTGGTTTTTGATTCATTAAACTTAAGTCGCAATGTGTTGACGAATAGACTGAATAAATTTTGAGATGCTGCATATTTTTGTTTCTTGCGTTTTTACGTCATATCATGTTGATATTTTTATTTTCAATGAATATAATGAGGCGCTTTGTCGAATGCTGATGAAATGTGTTTATTCAAATTTAACACTAAACTAATCAATAACTGATTAATTTTTACTGATTTACTCAATTTTCTGCTGTTTATTTACTTAACGCGTGCATCATTTCCTTCTCGAATGGGATGCTGAGCAGCTGTTATAGGCTTTTTTCGCATATACGCTTTCTTTCACACAACACGCATTCGTTTGACCTTAGTCTTCTTCGTTCAAGCAGTTTTTGTTTAAACTTTCGTTCTGCATTCATTCGCAGTATTGTTAATGCTCGCGTTTCAATATCCTCAGTTGTTTGCGTATTTTTTCGTTATGATTTCCCTTTGCATGCTCAGTAATTAAGGATAATAATAATCATAATTGTTTAAATCCTCATTTATTTTGCTGTGTTTACTGCTCCCCAAGTTTTATCCTTGCTATTTATAAGTATGGTATATTATAAAAAAGCTTTCACATTTTTTCTATCCATTTTAGCTTTAGCTTCATAATCTGCGCCTCAAATTTGAGGTCATTATTTTCTTGTTTGTTCCTCTGCATATACCATTAGCAGGGATATCTTCGCTTGTATCCTTCTTATGTTATTTTTTTTCAACTTGCAAAACGGGCTTGCCCCGCCTTTCTAGCTCCGAAAACATGCTATGCTTTCAAAGCCTTAATCCCCGCACAATTCCAAACTCACACACGATGTCTCTTGCCTATTTAATAGAAGATAGCCTATTATTGTAATAGCAACAAACTACTATTGTGTTTTCGCGCTCCCGTGTAAGTGTATTTATTATGTGTGAGTGTATATGTTTGTATGGGTGTTTCCGTTTCATTTTTGCCTCACTCTCTCGCTTCCATAACTACTTTTTACGTTTGCTTTTTTCTCTCAGTTGTTTTTTTTTTCAACCTAAACATTTATAATTGATTATTACTACTACGCTTACTATTAGCTAAAACTTATCCTGAAATATAAATAGATTATTGGTGGCGGCCACGGCGATGATGTTCTCCAGCGGGTGCCAGGCCGTGTGCAGGATCTTCTTGTTAAAGTCCAAACAGTCAACGCTGATTTCGTCCTTTTTCCGCTTGCCCCCGGTGCACACCTTGCGCGGTTTGAGCACCGTTTTCGGCTTGATAATGTCCCGGGACGCCTCCAGCGTGACGTCCTTCTTGCTATTGCGATCGAACACCCGGAAGAAGTTGTTGTAGCTGCCGGTCATGATCGAACTGTCGTTGCCGTTCCAGCAGCACTCGAACTTATCGAAGATGCAGTCGTTCTCGTACAGCGAGCACAGCTTGGTACGGAGATACTCGTGGACCTGCGAGTGCAAGAAACGAGGGGAAAAAGGGTCGGTATTAGTTTTCAAGTTGCGGGAACACGTTGGAGGTTGCACGTTGGCCAGCTAGTCAACGTCTCTTGTGTGTTTGTTTTATAAAGGGAAGATTCGCGTCAAGAAGGACTCTTAGATAATCTCAACCTATCTTCAACCAAGAAAACCCACCATCACCAGTTTGGAAAAGTTAAATTTCTTCTCATGGAATAAAAACCCTAAATAGGCAGCAATTGAAAACGTTCTCTGCCGACTTTTACATTTTCAACTTAAAACATTGGCGACTATTATTGATGATTTCTAGGCAAAACAAAGGGAAAACGAATGCATTATGCAAAATTTTATCTTTGAATTTGCAAAGAACAGCCTAATTCCTTGCTATCGATTCGTGATACTGTTATGATGAGACTATTTTCTTTTTTTTTGGCGTTTAAATAGCTCGGGGAGCTGACGCTGGAAAAGAAAATTGGAGATAGTATGGAGAAGGAAATTTTAAAGTTTAGAGTAGGCAGCGTAGAATAGTAAGCGATCATGAGGCGTTGGTTATACCATCATGCACTTCATCATATCCATTCCGGCTGGATATAGTTAGAAAGCAGTTCAAGATAATAAACCAATCCCTTTTGATACCAGTTGGAGGAAGGACAAGGGTGGGTTCGAGACTGCCCTCTACTTACTCCCCAAGCATCTCACCTGTCGGCAGCTTATGAGATTCGAACCCAAAAGTTTTTCTTGCCGATACCGGGAATCGAACCCAGTACGCCTGGGTTACCAGACTCGCGCCAGCCTATCCACTAGACCACATCAGCGCTACTGTTATGATGAGACTATTTTCATTTTAAAATACCGATGATGGCGCGTCTGCAAAATAGCGTTTTAAAATCCGTAAGAACTGAGGCTGATATTCGTAAAATGAATTTTGACGTCTTATCTCATAGCACATAGAAAACGACGGTAAGATGAGTTTAACCGCGAAGCATTTTACATTCAATTTGAAATACTGGATAACTTTAACAAAGTGCGGGAAACAATAACCTTGTCGCTTTTCCAAATGTCTTTCGAGTTCCCATCAAAGCTTCTTCATCACAATTGGTCATAAGGGCAATGTAAGTGGACACCCAAAAAAGGACCCGTGATCCTGAATGTGTGTGTCAACTTTTCACTCACCGGATACGTCTCGATCGGTTTTGTTTCCATGTGCAGATCCCACACCTTAATACTCAGATAATCTCGGGAAATCATGTACCGACCGGAGTTGCTCAGCTTCACATCGCTAATCGAGCTGATAATCTCGCGAAAAAAGCTCTTGTTGGTAATGTCCACATCCTCCGGTTCCTCAAACAGTTTCGCATGCCGATCGCAAAGCGCCGACGAGCGCATATCACATAACCGGATGGTGCCCTTGCTGCTGGAGTACACAAATACGTTGCACTCGGTCGGGTGGAACTCGGCCGCCGTGATGACCTCCGTTAGTTCCTCCATGTTGGCCGGCTTGATATCGACGATGTTGAAGCTCTGGTCGGTGATCTCCAGATGCCACAGATTGATCCGCAGATCGTCCGCCGACAGGTACGTCTCCTGGTCAGAGTTGACAGATATCGAGTTGATGTGGTACGTGTGAGCGTTGGCGAAGATCCGGCGGGGCGACGCTTCCACCATCAGATCCATAGGCTTTATCGAGGGCACCCGCAAGGCAGTGATCATGGCCGGATCCCGTATGCTGCCGTTGTCCTCCCGCGTGTTGTACCCCTCAACCCGTTTGTCCCGCTCCGATACCTTCCACAGCTTTATCGTCTTGTCGTTGGTCGAGAGGAGGAAATGCGACTGGTTCTTGCGCCGGAGCCATCTGATTTTGTTGATTTTTTCCTCGATCTCCAGCGATTTTAGGTAGTCGAATTCGGGCTCGTGTGACTGGAAGGTGGAGTAGACGTTGTACTCGCCGCGCCGCGGGTTGGACGATTTCGAGATGGGATCTCTCTGCGGGGTAAAAGGAGAAAAAAAACAAAGGATAACATCAATTATGTGCCGAATCGATATTGCTGACTGATTGCTGTTGGATTGAAATAACCGCAAAGAGATTGTAAATTGGGTCGAGGACGTTGGCTTCAGTACATTTATAATGATTCGTGACACGCGAAAGCATTTTCTTCCGTTCGTTCATAATCACGTGGCCACCAGAATATTGTCGACACGTTCCTTTAATAGAACGGGTTCTAAAATTAAATTAACATTAACTGTTACAACATGTAGAAATTATTCCAGCCCACATTGGAATATAAAATTATTTAGAACCAGATAAATACAGGGTTGCTAGCGATTTTTCGTTTTGAAATTCCAAAGTTTTTCCCGGTTTTTTCATGGTTTTTTCCCGGTTATAAATGATGATTTTCCCATTCAATATACTCGTTTTTTAATATGGTAAAAAAATGTATTGTAAAGAGCTTCAAATTTCTTACAATTATACCCCAAAACTTGTTAAGCGAGTAGAAATAATGACAAATACTTTGGTGTCTTACGACACGTAGTCTTTTCGTATCAAATTAACAGCTTGTCATGATTTTTATAAAATGAATCTTACGAAATTGGCATCTATTCGTTGTTTTGCTCCACAATTTTAATAGTTTTTTTTTTAAAAAAAAAAGTCGAGGTCAATCAATATAGAAACTGTAATGAAGCATTACAGCACGATCGATGAGCATACGACACGATCGACCGTAACGAGCTATGGAAAATCATGGACGAGAACGGCTTTTCCGGGAAGCTGATCAGACTGATCAAGGCGACGATGGATGGAACGCAGTGCTGTGTGCGGATTTCGGGTGAATTGTCGAGTTCATTCGAATCGCGCAGGGGGCTTCGACAAGGTGATGGTCTATCCTGCATGATGTTCAACGTGGCGCTAGAAGGTGTTATTCGACGAGCGGTGGGCGAAATGCGGGGCACGATTTTCAACAGATCCAGTCAACTTATCTGCTTTGCCGATGACATTGATATAGTCGGCAGATCATCTGTGGCGGTGGAGGAGATCTACCGCAAACTGAAACGCGAAGCAGGAAGGATTGGGTTGATGATTAATACGTCCAAGACGAAGTACATGCTGGCCTGCGGATTCGAGACCGACCGAACCCGCTTGTCCAGTAATAACAAGGTCACGATCGACGGCGACGAGCTGGAGATAGTCGAAGACTTTGTCTATCTCGGCTCACTGGTGACCGCAGACAATGACACCAGCCGTGAGATCCGGAGGCGAATTATCAGCGGAAGTCGTGCCTACTATGGACTCCACAAGCAACTGCGGTCGAGAAGACTTAGCCCTCGCACAAAGTGTAACCTGTATATGACGCTTATTAGACCGGTTGTTCTATACGGGCACGAGACATGGATATTGCTCGAGGAGGACCTACGTACACTCGGAGTATTCGAGCGACGAGTGTTAAGAACCATCTTTGGCGGCGTACAGGAGAACGGAGTGTGGAGGCGAAGGATGAACCACGAGCTCGCGCGACTCTACGGCGAACCCAGTATCCAGAAGGTGGTGAAGGCTGGCCGGATACGCTGGGCTGGACATGTTGCGAGAATGCCGGACGACTGTCCTGCAAAACAGGTGTTCGCTACGAATCCGGTAGGAACAAGACGAGCGGGGGCGCAACGAGCGAGGTGGTTAGACCAAGTGGAGCGTGATCTGGCGAACGTGGGGTGCCCGAGAAATTGGAGAACGGTTGCCATGGACCGAGTGAATTTTAGGAATTATGTTCGTCAAGTTATGTCGTAAGACGGAATACTATGTAAATAAAATAAAATGAAGCATTTTTCAGCAACAGTGAAATTTTCTAGAATTTATATAGAGTTCTAGAAAAAAAAATTGTATAGTTTATATAGAATTATGTAAAAAATACATCGAAACATAATATCAAATCAGCTTGTCAACTTGAATGGGGATTTGTCTTTCAAAACTTGAAAGATTGCAGGAAAATATTTCGTTATTTTCTGGATGCAGTTATATTTTTTATGCAAATCAAAGACATGTTTTAGGAAAAAAAAGTTTTTTTTTCGATACAAATCAATGAATAACTTTAGTAGTGCCCTAGTGATTTGAACTAAGGATTCGTGAAAAGATAGAAAATCGTGTATAAGACAGGCCTAAACTTTAATCGTTTGAATGTAAGAATTTATTCTGTATCAGGTTAAAGACCTTAGATTTCGACAGGAGCTGCTTTTCGATACAATTTTTACATAAGACATATAAACAAGAAAAAATGTTCAGTCTTTTGGATAATAGTTTCATTATTTAATTTATAACATTGGAGTTATGCTAGTGAGTATAAGCACACTTGCGGAGATCTCATATTGCCCCGCAATTTGTTGAATGTAATGAACGAAAATATGCGTTTATGAGATATGTAAATCTATATCAAGATTGTCAAAAACTATTCATAAATTTAGAAATAATTTTGAAAATATTTTTGAAATTCCGTGAAAAAATCTCAAGCATGACAATTTTCCCGGTGAGGTGCCGAAATTCCCGGTTTTTTCCCGGTTTCCCGGTGACGGAATGAAATTCCAAAGATTTTCCCGGTATTCCCGGTTTTCCCGGTTCGCTAGCAACCCTGTAAATATTCAAACCATCAATTGCATAGTGCGACAAATAACGATGGGAATTTTCAAAATGTTTATCAATCAAAATTCTATTTGTTTCGCAAATTCTATTTATTTAAATAACTAGTCACAGATACGTACGTTATGTTTTGTGATTTCTACTGTGTGCTCTTCATTTCTATTTGGTTAACCTTGAATCACAATTTTTATGAGGTTTTTCATCATTTGCACCATAACCTTCCATGATTCTAAACCGATAAATTCTTGTTTCATTTTTTGTCACAGTACAAACAGAAAAAAAACCGCATCTCTAACAATTTTTTCTAAATTTCCATTCGCCGAAAAAAAATCATCGGAAATAAATTTTTTCGACGATATGTATACGTTCAAAATAGACGTTTCTCTATTCCACTTTATCGAAATTGAAACTTCTTATTTAGCTTGTGAAAACCTTAATTTATCAATGAACTACGGAATTTACCACACCGTGGCATTCTTCCCTTTGGTCATGCTAGATTGATAATGCTGAGAACTATTATAAGATCCTTTATGAAGAAACCAATATTCATGTTCAAATCAATAATTGAACACCAAAAACGAAACTTGGCCATAACTTATTTTATTCAGCCATTCGCTTACAAAATGTGCCATTGACCTCATCGCCGAAAAGACTGTTCGTTGACTGGTTGATGGCGGCGAAATTCGCCCATCTTTATTTTAAAACCTAAACAGACAGCTACTGACCCACATTAATGGCTGGTGATGGGATATTGAAGATATTTTTGTTAAAATAGGTCAGCATCGGGAACGATTCTGAATTTGAATGCGATGCGTTTTTGGTTTGTTAACATCGCACAAATAGGTAGGTACTTACTCCTATGGACGTAAAACATGGTTGCAGAAATTTATTAGACTGCTTTAAATTTGATTCAAAAATCGATTTCATCTTTGGAATTTGATGCTTTGGGGTAACCACCGAGAACAGATATACAAGCTAGCCCACGAAACTTGTGTAAAATTTCCATCGATAGTTTTGAACAATTTTTTTGTTTTTTGGCAGGGCCTTTTCGAAAACTGGTCACTTGAAAATTTGATTTGTAACTTTTGAACGGCGCAATAGATGGCACTATTTCAAGTCAATTTCTAACGTATTTTTTCAATGTCAGCATTTGAAATTTTACACACTTTTTGGAAGATTTTTTGTTCGAGTTTGTACGTCTGTTCTCTGTGGGGTAACATTGATCAGTCTCTTTTTTGATGGTTTTAACGAGTTTTCTTGATCCCAAAGGATACAAAACACCTTCATAATATTTTCAATTGCTAGTAATTAATAAACTAAAGCAGTTCGTGTATTAAGGCCGAACAACAATTCAAATCGAAAGATGGACAATGATGCTGCATAAATGTATGGGCTAAATTTTTCAACATTACTTATAAAAATTAACTACAAAAAAAAGTGAAATTTTGCCTTGATTCATTCTGCCTTCATTCATTTTTTTCCTTCAAACTTTACCATTGGATAGGGTTTCTAGCCTTTTTTTTTCCTAGACCGGCTTACTCTTGGAAAACGTCCCTATTTTTTAAATATCAAACATTTACACTCAAAATACAACAAAAACTACACCAAAACTATAAATTTACTAAGGAAAAAAGTTGAACTGTCGCATAAATCAACCTGCTGCTTTTGAGCGCTTTGATTTCATCAGAAAGGGTGTTTGTTTGCGAGTCCTCGAAAAAAAAGTTATTTCAAGATTTTGAAATAACATTTGAAATTTTCAAAAACAAACATTAAAATGAATTAAGTAACGAACTTCATCCTAATTAGAAAGTAACGTTTGAGGTATATTTTACGTTAACCTTCGGCTGTGTCACACAGCTTCTGAAACTTAGTTACTTTAACATACTTCGAAACACTTCCACAACAATGTTGAACAACATAAAAAAGATAAGAATTAGGATCCGGGTCCTCATGCTGATCCTGATAGATCATGATCTCGATTCTGATGATTCTGGGTTATAATTCTGGGTCTCTCTCGGATCCCAATTATCGATTTATGTTCATCATCCTAGATCTTTGACTCTGAATGTGGATTCTAGACTTGATCCCGGACGCTGAATCCAAATCATCTTGCTTGTTTTTTTTTTTTTTTTTTTGTTTCGATTATAGTCGTTTTACCATCTTTATGGCATTCGCGACTTTATCAACGTTACAGTTGGCGGATCGTTATTGAAAAACTATCCGGTACAACTGTGTTCGATGTTTACTCTTGGGCTCGAACTCGCGGACATCGGCTCAGGAGACAACAGACTTGCCAACTGAGCTATATCACAAGCCCATCTTGCTTGTGAATTCTTCATCTTGGTTTACAATCGTTTGTCCTGATCCTGACCTTGGATCATTAATCCTGATCTCGGAGTATGATCCCTGAGCTTAAAACCTAAACTCAGATTCTGATCCAGGATTCTGGATCTTCGGACTCTGATCCCGAAATCTGTTCCAGGAACTGGAAGTTCCAGTTAATGTGCAATTGAATCGGAAATTGAAATGAGCAGGAATTTTGGCGGTGGTATATTCTTGTGCTGGTGATTTATTGCAAATCCGGAAAAGCTTTCTGCAGCGTGAACTCCAACAAAACTAATGAAAGTATCGAGGCTTCTCAAGATTTTCTGGCAGCTAAATTTGACAGTCTAACAAACGGTTTCGAGGATTTTAGACAGGAGTTAGCTTTGCTGAGAACCGAGAACCACGAGTTGAGAACAGAAATCGAGGAGTGTAAGGGGGAAAACGTCGACCTAACTAAGCGATTGGAAGGACTTGAATTAGAGCTCGATCAATTAAATCGGAAGGGACTTGCACGTAATGCTATCATCTTAGGGTTACCAGTAACGGAAAATGAAAACCTTCGCGAAAAAATTTTTGCAATTGAAAATTCAGTAGCTTGTAAACTGGAGACGAACGACATCTTCAGCGTTAAACGTTTAAACGGAAATAACAATCAAAAAGATACCGCTCCTGTTTTAGTAGTTTTTCAAACGGAAACCAAGAAAGAAGAATTGTTTGACAAAAAACGGGTGCATGGAATGTTAAAAGCGTCTGATATCGGTACCTGCAAACGTGGTTCGGTTAAAACGGTAACTCTTCGAGACGAATTGACATCGTTTGGGAAAGAGCTTCTTAAAGAATCGAGGCAGGTTCATGACGAATTGGGTTACAAATACGTTTGGCCGGGACGAGACGGAAAAGTACTTTTAAAGAAAGCTGATGGGACAAAGGTGGAGAAAATTGGGTCCAAAAAAGATTTGCTGCTCATGCTGGAAACGATAAACAAACGAACCCTGAACTACTCGTCCGCTTCTTCATATGCAGTGTCATCGCCAAAACGCCAATCACATCTCCTCAACATCCCTGACTATAAAAGCATATTCTCCTGTAGAAGCTAGAGTATGGGAGGCGGTCTTGCTGTGTTCATAAAAAATAAGCTTAAATATGAGCAGATCAGCTGTGAACTTGAAGCTGGATTTCATCATATCCACATTAGTCTAAAGATCAATGAACAATCTATTAGTGTACATGCAATCAGACTTATAAACCATCGACATTTTCTCTGACAGTCGCACAGCCTGCTTTTATCAGTATCATTGTTCGTGCCATCAAACGAATGCGACCGAAAATTTGCCGAACAGTCGACTACCATCAAACGAAACGACATTCATTCTTCTTTGTGTAATTGTCGAACGAAATTTCGTGTCTTGGTACACGAGAGGGATAATTTGATGGTCAAACGACCATAATTCCCGACAGTTTACGACATCGCCTATCTCTTTCACGGAGCAGAACTTACAGACTCAATAAGCAAATGCAATCTTTTCTATTCACTCCCTCCTGTTGAAAAAAAATTCGCCACTCTGTAGCGCCGGCTGATGTTTGGATGTGTTGGTCGAACAATGTGGAATGATTATCGCGATTATCTACGCAAGAGGGATGATAGTCAAACGACAAACTACACCAAAGATCAAAATTTCATTTGACATTTTTTTTGCTCTCCGATCAAACGATTGCGCTCTCCACGATTGTCACGAACGATGTGTGGTGGTTGTCTCCGGAAAAATTCAAACGATGGTGACCACTTACAAGCCTGCATGCAATATACAGGCCTCCTTGATACAGTATTACGAACTTCTTCGTCAAACTTGAAACTATTCTGTCAAACTCTAATCCAAGGACTCCTTGCGTTATAGTCGGCGATATAAATATTCCAGTGCACCATATCACCGCGCCAAACTCTGTTGAGTATATAGACCTTCTTAAATCGTACAATTTCTATGTTACAAATACGTATGTTACGAGACCCATAAGTAGTAACATATTGGACCACGTTCTATGCTTTGAGACTCTTCAATCTAGGGTCATAAATGAAACTCTGTTCACGGATATCAGTGACCATTGCTGCATAATTTCATCAGTAAGTTTGCGAAAAAGCATCTGTTTCCAGGAGCTTGAAGAAGTTGTACGAAATGATCTACTCAATGAGAAATTTGAAGCAAATGTAAGCAGCATGAACAACTGCCCACCCCACGAACGACTAAATAAAACTATTGAATTGTATAAGAGATTAAAACAAGAATGTTCAACAATTTATAAAATAAAAGCGAAGGTTAAAGGGGTTTGCCCTTGGATCACGCTAGATATTTGGAAGTGGATGAGAATGAAGGACAAAATTCTTGGTAAATTCAAACGAAATCCAAATAGTAGGGGAGAGTGGGGTATCGTGGGCCATGGGGAAACGTGGGTCACTTTTAATATCTCAGATGTGTGTTGAGATAAAAATCTTAAACCAGCTGTCATCGTCGTCGCTTTGCGTAAGCATATATTTCTATATGTTGTTGACTGAAATACGCATCATATGCTTCTTTTATTTATAAAGCTAAAAAAAGTTAGAAAAATTTACTTATATAATTAAAAAAAAAAATCGCTAATTTCATCGATGGGGAACCTAAAGTGCATAACAAAAATTTGTCCATCCTATATAAGAAATTTTGCCAAAACGTTCGCGAGCCAGGTTTTGGAATCTATTCGATCATACACAGCTCTCTTTTTTATTTCATCATCTGAAATTGCTTTAAAATAACGAAATGAATTAGGAAATAGCAGTTTTGGGTCAACTCATAAACATTGCATGTTATTTGGTCAATTTGGATTTGTTGGCCCACGATTCCCCACCATTTTTCAAAATCCAAAAAATATTGCTTTTTTAGAACAGTCAGAACTTGGGGAAAATATCTTATTAAAAATTTGAAAAAAATACCTTATGATACCTTGAAAATGTAGAAAACCATACCATTATTTTCATTTTATCTTTCATAATACAGAAGTTATGGAACAACGAAAAAAAGTGGCCCATGATTCCCCACTCTCCCATACTTATCTTCGTGACCTTTTGAAGTACACTTCTAAAAGACCCCAAAAACTGAAAGAAGATACTAAACGAGAGTACTTAAGAAACCTATTTAGCAACGTTTCTTCCAAAAATATGTGGAAATGCCTCAACACACTTGCAAGAAAATCGAAAATCATGAATACAGAAATTAAGCTGAATGTTGGCGGCAATTTAATTGGGGATCAACTAATGGTTGCAAACAAGTTTAACGAGTTTTTCAGTAACATTTGATCGCAGCTTGCTGCAACGATCACAAGTCGTGGTGATGTTAATAGATTCCAGACTTTAACCCCTCTGCAAAACTCAATATTTCTCAGACCCGCGAGTACACAAGAAGTCATTTTGCTTATTAAAGACCTCGATTCCAGTAAAAGTGTGAGTGACGATGGAATTCCGGTCCATTTTATCAAGCGAAATTTCCGTATTTTTTCGGATTTAATGAGAGACGTCTTTAACGAAAGTCTTTCAAACGGAAGATTTCCAGATTGCCTAAAAATTGCCAGAGTTGTACCGGTTCATAAACAAGGGCCAAAAACAGATTCCAACAACTATCGCCCGATATCAGTTCTGCCAGTTTTGAGTAAACTTCTCGAAAAAATGTTGGTCTCTCGTATAACCGATTTCTTCCGACAAAATAGTACATTCTATGAGTTTCAATATGGATTTCGCTTAGGATCAAGCACTACAACCGCAATTTCAGATTTATTTGCTGAAATTTATCACGCAATTGAGGCCAAAAAGAAAAATGGTCTCCTTTTCTTGGACCTCAAAAAAGCATTTGACACTATTGACCACGCGATTCTTCTGAAAAAACTAGAATACTATGAAATACGTGGCCCTGCGCATGACCTTATCAAAAGCTTTCTGTCAAATAGAAACCAATACGTAAAGCTGAACGGATTTCAAAGTGATCTCCGTCCTCTCACAGTAGGAGTGCCTCAAGGCAGTAATTTGGGTCCCTTGTTGTTCCTAATCTACGTTAATGATCTGCCAAACTTAAATCTTCATGGGAAACCACTGTTATTCGCGGATGATACCTGTCTTCTTTACACTGAAGAAAATCTCGATGTAATGATCCAGCACAAAGCTGAAGACATGGGACTACTTCAGGAATACTTCAGCGAGAACACGTTGTCTCTAAATCTATCTAAAACGAAACACATGGTTTTATCACCTTTCCGAATTGCTGATACAGGACATTGCGATCTAATTGTCGATTCCGAGAAGATTGAACGAGTAGTTGAATTCACTTATCTTGGACTGACCATCGATTCAGCGCTAAAATGGACAAACCACATACAAAAATTGAAAAGTGATGTTACCTCGGCAAGTGGTCTTTTTTGGAAAATCAATAGATTTATACCTGTAAAACAACTTTCCATTATGTACCATGCGTTTGTCCAATCCAAGCTCAAATATCTAATATTCATCTGGGGAGCTGCTACCCGTTCAAGACTCAAACCTCTACAGACAGCTCAAAACCGCTGTTTGAAAGCCGTATACAAGCGACCTATATTGTATCCTACTATGAACCTGTATGCCGAAGCAGACGAATCTACTTTGCCAATCAACGCACTGAGGGAGCTACAAGCAGCATCTATAATCCACAACCACCTGCAAAACCCACTTGTACATCACAACCAAAATTACGAACGCCCTGATCACAGGTATTCTTTGAGAAATCAAAGTAGCCTGTATGTAAGTCAACCTACCACTGAATTCGCTAAGAAAGCCTTCACTTACTATGGCAAGGTTTGCTACAACCGACTACCTGTAAACGTACGTTCTAAAAGGAACATAATCAAATGCAAAGCCCTGATCAAGCAACACATGAGATCCATTTTGGAAACGTTCATGCTATGAACTAAACCAAACAGTCCGGTTTCGGGTAGCCTGTCAGCGTTCCCTTAAAAGAGAAACTTCTCGCTGGGAACGCATAAAATACCTGAATTCTCATCACTCTAAATACCACAAGTTGCATAAAAGCCAAACTAATTCCTGTGCAAACACTTCTTGTCTTCTCGCCACCGCCCATCCATCGCCTCCACCCACCGACACCAGCCACCAACTCCAGAATATCATTAACGAATAAAGTGTTTGTTCACTACTAAAATGAAAAATGTAAAATATTGTAAAAAAACCATTGAAAAAATCAAACAAAAAAAATGTGTTGGAAAACTACTTCTATATGATGGATATGGACCTAAATAAACCTGGGAAATCAATTTTGAGACTTAATTTGGTTTTAAGTGCAAGATAGTGCTGCCATCTACGACTTGAAACTGGAAAAAGTGTGGATAGCTGAAAAAATCTAAGTTTTCGAATTCCAACCTGTTTTTTTCTGATTCAAAATAAACCCAGAATGTTTGTTGTATCATTTCACGTCATTTTAATGAAGAAAGTAAGTAGTTTGGTAAAGAATTACAGCTCGAATATCAAATTCCTAAGTTTTAGAAGAGCATCTCTTAAAACCCCATTTTGAAACCTTTGAAAACCTTTCGAATTCAAGAAAACTCCTTAAAATGCAGTTATCTATTCAAATAATTCGTCGAAGAATTCACTTTTACACAGTAAATTTCTAGAATAATCTTGTTTTCGTTGAAAAACACAAGTGGTACTATTCTTATTCTCATTTTTTCATATTTTTGGCCACCAACGCCAATTGCTACGTCCAAAAAAAGTAAACTTATGCTTTATTTATCCGTTGAACAATTCAAAACAAATTGTAGACGAAAATTTTGGTGATTTACAATAAAAGTTTAACTTTTTTCCTGTGAATGGGTATAGTTTTAAAGTTATTTTTATGGTCATTCTATGGTTATTTTTGGATATTTAAAAAAACGGTCACTTTCTTTGAGAAAGCCTGTATAGAACAAATGGCTAAAAATCCTAATGGTTAAGTTTGAATAAAAAAAAAGAACAAAAGAACAGTGGGAGGACTTAGGGAAGGTAAAATTTCATTTGTTTTTGAGGCCAAAAAATTTTGAGAAATGTTTATAATTTTTGCCGCTAAATGTAAACAGCAACATTGTCCATCTTTTGAGTATATTTGTTTTTGAAAGAAAGTGTTGAAAAATTCAACTGAATCCAAACAAAAAATACTGTTATTGATGTTTTAAGCCTTCTGTACTAATTGGCATCATAACAATAATTTTGAAGATGTTGAGGATGCTTTTAAACCATAGTGATCAAAGTTACCCGAAACATGAAATCTGGTTTTGTAAAAAACATTTAGTTATAGCCACTAAACCAATGTCGTTTGAATATTCTACTATCAGCTATCATTTTAAAACATTTTAGTCGTACAAAAAAGCAGCCCCTTTCAAAATATTCGAAAATGAAGTAAAAAAGTGATCAATGTTCCCCCAGTTGACGGTATACTTTTTCAAATTTATTCATGTGCGTTCAAATAGATGTCCTTTTATTCTAATAAGGAAGAGAACGGAATTATTAACTTTTCCATCAATCACATATCTTTGCAAGGATCAGGATCTGGATTTCAATAAAAATCAGGATAGTGGCCGTACGAACCGGTTGTTCCAATACAGAGAGGAGTGTCTTGCTTGATTGCTTGGTACCAGACAATGTAGTTAATACCGTTAAACCTATTTCAATTGGGATGTCTTTCAAAGTAACAATTCAAACAATGTAAGACGTACGTTAAAAGTTTTTTGAACGCTTTAAAATTTGCGTTTAAATCCTGATTTTATAATGTGTGTGCAAAACACCGGATCCGGGGGAAACCTCCGAGAGAAACCTTTTACCCCAAACTTCCAATCCAATCCGTTTAGTGCAACTCGTTCCGATTTCGCTTTCTTATCGGTCCCTTTGCAGGCACACCGGGGATTGCACAAATCTGAAATCGATTTCCGGTTCCCAACACACGACGCCAAGCGACGATTGAGGTTTCGCGTGAGGATTATATTTTGTTATTGTCGAGACAGTGAGTTCACAGCGACAGGGTACAAAGAGATAGATTGAAGAAAAATATGCCCCGTTAGTAGTAGGTATGTGTTTGAAAATAAACAATCAGCTAGTTTCATTAATGATAAGCGGCATACAAGGTGGTGCAGTCTGTAGGTAATAGACTAGAACTACTTATGTACTGATGTAGGTACATACTAAGCCCTACTTGATGTTCGAGAGCGGACTCCTGAGCTTATTGGAAGAAAGAATAACCTTCAAACTGTATGACGGCGAGAAATCTTGTTTTTGAATGTTTGGTCGAACCACTTTTATTCGCCTTTTCGGCTCGATGTGGTTCCAGACGATTGAACTTCAATAACAATCCGAATCAACAATCCTTTGATGGTTGTTATAAAGAAATGCATAAGTATACAGTGAGCGAAACAAGAATAATACTACTATGTGTTTTGCTTGTTAAAATATGAATCAATTATCAAAATTTTCTCCCACAATTTGTTTTAAATAGATCTACAGATAAATCAAGCATAAGTTTACTTTTTTGGACGAATCAATTGGCATTGAGGACCAAAATAAGAAAAAAGGTGCGAAATACGAATAGTAGCACTTAAGTGTTTCTACAAAAAAAATCAAAATTATTTCTTAAAATTTACTGTTTAAAAGTGAATGATAAAAATTCTACAAAACTATTTGAATAGACAATTGTATTTTAGGCGTTTTCTAGTATTCAAAAGGTTTTTAAGGGGTTTTAAAGATATCTTTCTCTAACACTAAGGAATTTGACATTTGAGCTACAATCTTTTATCAAACTGATAAATTTCTTCATTAACATGACGTGCAATGATGAAACAAACACTCTGGGTTAATTTCGAATCAGGTAAAAAAGGTTTTGATTAAAAAACTTTGATTTTTTTTTCAGTAAAGCACACTTTTTCTAGTTCAAGTCGTAGATGGCAGCACTATCTTGCAGTTAAAACAAAATTAAGTCTCAATATTAACTTTTCAGGTTTATTTAGGCCCATCTTCATCATATCGATGTAGTTTTCCAACACAGTTTTATTGGAGTTCCCGCTGAAGAAAGCTTTTCTGGATTTGCAAAAAAAAAATCACCAGCACAAGAATATACCACCGCCGAAGTTTCTGCTCATCTTAACTTGCGATTTAATTGTAAATCATAACAATAATACTGCTAGCCATCTGGTTTGTCAAGTTCCATCGGAACACGAGGCCCCATAGTGGTCATATCACCTCTTATTCACAACTCCCATCTCAACCTCCCCGTGGTACCGGCTGGGATGCGAGTAACCTAAGCGGAGATCGGGTACCCAACCCCGTTGGATGCTTTGGTCGCATGCAGACTGAGAAGGTGGCCGCACGCGTCTGTTCTCCAGGTCAGGGGCGGCTCAAACCGCGTCTGTCTCGTAGCGAGCGGCTGAATTCATCAAATGCGGATCCCACCAGCTCAGTCCAAGATGGCAGCCCCATCGCGAGATAGGGACCTTAGACCAGGCCCACCAATGGTTGCTAAACCTCGAATCGAGTACATTCAGCAACATATTTATCAACCCATCATCGCATCAACAGTTGCTAACTTGAATCGAGAAATAGCATTCGAGCAGTAGGTTGTTACAGGTTGCGTTTATGTAGCAACCCGGTAGCAACGCAGCCGGTAGTCGCTATCAGAAAATAAATAAACGCAAATACCAACCTGGATCGCAACAATGGGTGCGAAAATAAGTAAGTAGATGAAAACGCAACCAATCAAAACATCTAAAATACCGACCGAAATAGCAACTTGCGCTGGGTTTGGTCTTAGACCATTGGTGGGCTTGGTCTTAGGCTAACAACCTACAGCTTCAGATTTTTTAAATTGTTACGGAATCCGAAAGATATGACCAACTTGGAATTTTGGCGACGACTTTTAGCATGGAATCACGGACACGAATTGGAACTTGGAACGTTTTAACCCTTGCCCAACAAGGCAAGCTGGCTCAACTTGCTAGAGAAGCTAACCGCCTCAAGCTAAAAATTCTGGGACTGAGCGAAGTCCGTTGGCCATACACTGGAGAACACAAGACACATTCTGGGCATGTTCTGCTTTACTCTGACATACGAGGAGAACACGCTACTCGGAACGAGGAGTTGGTTTCCTATAAAGCCCGCAGGCCCATGCAGCCCTCTTTAGATGGGAACCGATAAACGAAAGAATAATAGTAGCCAGATTCAGCACACAGGTTAGAAACCTTACAATGGACCAGTGTTATGCGCCAACTGACGTTGCCGATTTGCATGAGAAAGAGCAGTTTTACAAAGCGTGGTTGAGAAAATTCAGAAGGGTGACATTCAAATCCATTTGGGCGACTTCAACGCAAAGATTGGCTCCGACAATGAAGACCTTGAGTGCATCATGGAGCGCCATGGCCTAGGACAGATGAGCGAAAACGGAGATCTGTTTGTAGAATTTTGTGGAAACAACAACATGGTGATCAGTGAATCGCTCTTCCCCCATCGACCAGCACTTAAGGTCACTTGGGTATCCCGAGATGTTCGAACAGAAAATCAAATTGACCACATTTGAATCAGTCGAAAATGGAGAAGGAGCTTTCTTGATGTCCGCATCAAACGAAGCGCAGACCATCACTTCGTCCTTGGCGAGATACGGACTGAGAGTTGCGCGTGTCCAGCGGCGAGAGGAAAAGTCGGATGTCAATATGACATCCGCAGGTTGTTGAATCCAGAGGTGAAAAGGGTATAGGTTGAACAGCAAGAGTTCCGAGCCTCGGAATTGCCGAATGACGGAACAGTCGAAGAACAGTGGTGTGGAATCAAGAACAAGACGAGCCATAGTACTCTCAGTAGAGTTTGTGGAAGAAGAAGTGAATGGATGTCGGATGAAACTTGGAGGATGGTCGATGATCGGAGAAAGGCGAAAGTCGGAATTGAGTAGGCATGTATCGGGTCAGCCAAAGCAGCAGCCCGCTTACGATATGCGGAGCTGGAAAAGGCAGTTAAACGAACTTGTAGACGAGACAAGAGAGTCTGGACAAACTCCCTAGCTGAAAAGGTAGAAAGAGTCGCCGCCAATGGAGATATCCGATTACTTTATGACTTTATGAATGCCGCTAGAAGACCGAGCAGATCAGCTATTGACCGATCGAACAGATCAGCTCAAACGATGGACTGAGCACTTCACACAACTCCTCCGAGTCACGAATAGCGATGGCCAACAGAACCCGCAGCTCGAAGCGCCAACAGTAAGTCACATAAATGACGTCAATAGAAATCTCATAAATGGCTGGCTGAAATAGAAGCGGCAATCAAAGACATGAAGTCCAACGAAGCACCTGGAATCGATTGCATTCCTGCTGAGATGCTCAAAGCCGACCCTGTCTTGTCAGCACAAATGTTGACCGTCTTTCCGCTAACATTTGGGATACTGCAACATTCCCGGCCGACTGGATGCTGGGTATCCTCGTAAAGGTGTTGAAGAAAGGAGACCTGGGAGAGTGCGGTAACTGGCGAGGCATAACGTTTATCTGTACAACCCTCAAAGTACTCTGCAAAGTGATCCTGCACAGGATCCAGGAGAAAATCGACGCTACACTCCGACGGCAACAAGCTGGATTCCGATCCGGACGATCATGTGTGGACCACATCACAACGCTACGAATCATACTACGCTACGCTACGCTACGAATTTCTGAAAATTTTCTCGTCGATTCAGATATTATTTAGTTTATTATCACAAATTCGGACGGATCTTCGAATTATTGTGGTTAAAACCCGAAATCACTGTTCTAAAACGAGAAAAAAACAATATTCCCATTGGATTTCTTACTTGTCGCGCTACGAAACACCCTGGCATCAGCTTTGTCGCGCTTTCCAATGCGCTCAGCATGACAGGTCTGCGCTTTTTCCATGGAGATCAAATGAGAGCTGGTTTGTCGGGTGAACGTTGCGTTGCTTGTCGTCTCAGCTTGACATCAGCCTAAGGCTGATGTCATGCTGAAGCTACAAGCAACGCAACGCGTTCACACGACAAACCAGCTCTCATTTGATCTCCATGGAAAAAGCGCAGACCTGTCATACTGAGCGCTTTGTAAAGCGCGACAAATGCATGGAGATCAAATGAGAGCTGGTTTGTCGTGTGAACGCGTTGCGTTGCTTGTAGCTTCAGCATGACATCAGCCTAAGGGTACGAACACAGTGAGCGCGAAGCGAACTGCGAAGCGAAATATTCATTCACCGGATGAATTTCGCAAGTTCGTTTTTGAAGGCCGGCCTCAGTGCACGCGAATTGCGAAGCGGTTCAACACTGAAAAAAACCTTCGGTGTTGCAAAAATTAATCACACGTGAAAAAATCTTTGCAAATTAACAAAACTGTGAGCGCGTTAATTCCGAAAAACTCAATCAATTAGTAACAGTCGAATTTTGCAGTCTGACGCTATGAAACGCCATCTTAAAATCCAATACGGCGGCTTCCGCTCAACTTTAAAATATTTTTAATGATTGAAAATCGCAGAAAAAATCTACTAAAACTATGACATAAATATAACAAAATTTTGAAAAAAAAACAATATTATAATAACAAATTTTACGAAACGCTGACAAAACTTTAATAAAAATATGGCAAAGGTGAGTAAAATATTACAATAATATGAGAAAAATATACCAAATCTATGATAAATTTGACATTGAAATGGCAAAGTCATGACCAAATTTAAAAAAAAATCTGACAAAAATTAATAAAAATTGACTAAATAATAACAACAAATTAATAATAATACCAAAACTCGAAATAAAAACTTTGACAAAAATTTGACAACATTATGGAAAATATGAAAAATGAAATAAAAATATGACAAATATAATAACTTATCAAAAATAAAAAATACTATGACCAAAATTTTGAAATAAAATAACATAAATCTGGCAATACTATGACCAAAATCTTACAAATATGATAAAAATATATGCAACAAAAAATATGAAAAAAAATGTTACAAAACCATGATAAAACAAAACTATGACAATTGACAAAGGTTGTCATAGTACTGTAAGATTTTTCTCATTTTATTTTAATTTTTGTCATAATTTTGTCATGTTTTCATTTGTCATATTTTTGTCATAGTTCTGTCAGATTTTTTGTTCATTTGAATGTAATGTTCGATTATATTCGTTTTACCACCTTCTCTTCATACTGAAAGCCTTTTCCAGTACAACTGCATTCGATGATTACTCTTGTATTTGAACTCACGGACATTGGCTTAGGAGGGAACTAACTTGCCAACTGAGTTACACATATCACAAGCCCATAGATTTGTATAGATTGTGTCATGTTTTCGTCGTATTTGCGATATATTTTTTACATATTCATCATTCATAAATTATTATTATTATTATTATTATTATTATTATTATTATTATTATTATTATTATTATTATTATTATTATTATTATTATTATTATTATTATTATTATTATTATTATTATTATTATTATTATTATTATTATTATTATTATTATTATTATTATTATTATTATTATTATTATTATTATTATGGGAGAGTGGGGAATCATGGGCCACTTTTTTTCGTTGTTCCATAACTTCTTTATTATAAAAGATAAATTGAAAATAAAATATGGTATGGTTTTCTACATTTTCAAGGTATCATAAGGTATTTTTTTAAATTTTATAATAAGTTATTTTCCCCAAATTCTGACTGTTTAAAAAAAAGTAATATTTTTTGGATTTTGAAAAATGGTGGGGAATCGTGGGCCATCAAATCCAAATTGACCAAATAACATGCAAAGCTTATGAGTTGACCCTAAACTGTGATTTCCTAATTCATTTCGTTATTTAAAAGCAATTTCAGATGGTGAAATAAAAAAGAGAGCTGTGTATGATCGCTAGATTCCAAAACCCGTTTTGGCAAAATTGCTTATATAGGATGGACAAAATATTTTTTATAACTCTTCATTTGGCATAAGAAAACTTTGCAGATAGGTAAAACGTATTTTAAGTTCTAAATGTGTATAAAAACATAAAAATATAGGTGATTCAAGATGTGTGGCCCACGATTCCCCACAAGCTATGATTTGCAAATTGGTTGCGTTTGTGTGACTTATTGATGTTTCATCAAAAATTCCTTTTCCACGTGAAAGATCATGACAAAACTAAGATCATAAGCGTATGAGCATATTTTTGTTATGCACTTCAGGTTCCCCATCGATGAAATTGGCGGGTGTTTTTTTAATTATGTAAGTAAATTTTTCTAACTTTTTTTAGCTTGATAAATAAAAGAAGCATATTATGCGTATTTCTATCAACAACATATAGGAATATATACTCACGCAAAGCGACGACGATGACAGTTGGTTTGAGATTTTTATCTCAACACACATCTGAGATATTAAAAGTGGCCCACGTTTCCCCATGGCCCACGATACCCCACTCTCCCCTATTATTATTATTATTATATGTTCGGATTTGTCTTTTTTTTAAATTTTGTGATTTTATGTCGTAATTGTCATCATTTTGTCATTTTTCTTACATATATTTGAAAGTATTTTGTTATATTTTTATCTCATTTTTCATAATTTTGTTAGATTATTGTGATTATTTTTGACAAATTGTCATATTTTTTTCAGAACTTTTTCATATTCTAGCCATTTTGCCTTATTTTTGTGATTTTATTGTAAATTTGCTGTTATTATTTTGTCATTTTTGTAAATTTATTGTCAAATATTGGCCCTTATATTAGTTCTGTCAGGTCATTTTATTGTCAAATTTTGATTATAATTTTGTCATAAATTTTTTTTTCATTTGTCATAGTTTTGCCATTTCTGTGATTTTTTTCTTATATTTTTGTCTTATTTTGTAATATTTGTCATATTTTTGGCTTTAACTATAACCACATTTGGCGTGTTTTATTCAAAGTTTTGTCATTTGTCACTATTTTTTTTTGTCATATTTTTAAATTTTAGTAATAGTTATTCATATTTTCCCACAGTTTTGTTTTATTTTTGTCAATATTTCTTTAGTTTAATAACACTTGTTATATTTTTGTTTATTCATTTCAGTGCTTTTTTGCAGTTCTCTCAAAATTTTTGTTAATTTTTTGTCAGTAATTTTTCATCTACTTTTTTATCCCTTTTACTCATTTCTTATATTGTGGATGGAACTTACGATTTTCAGTTATTTGTTGCATTTTGAATTAAGCGGAAACCGCCATCTTGTATTTCAAAATGGCGTCGGACAGCCAAATTCGACTTCTACTTATTGAGTACTTTCATTCAATACCCATATTGTGGGAGTTTCGTGTGCTTTTCAGTCACTTCCAGCATTTTAAAGTTGAGTGGAAGGGGCCATATTGGATTTCAAGATGGCGTCGGATAACAAATTCCAACTTCTATCCGTTCAGCCTCTTCATCCTATACACATATTGTGGGGCTTTCATGCCACCGGTCGTTTATTGCCAGTTATAATTTGTTTCAATTGAAAAAGAATGAAACCGCGTTTTTTTTCGAAAAGCCGCGCTTAAAAACCGAGCATTTTTCATTACCAACACAGAAACGGCAATGATAATTAAATAAATAAACTTTTGAAAAAGATTTTTTTGATAAATCATTTAACGATAAAAAATATCCGAGAGAATATTTTCAGTGTATGTCCGGATGAACAGGATGAATTCGCGCGATCCAGCCGGGTCTTCGCACGAAAATTCGCTTGCACTGTGGCCGGTCGATGTTTTTTTCAACGTGTTTCAATGAGAAGCGGTTTTTCGCGCGAATTGGAAATTCGCTTCGCACTTCGCACCGCGCTCACTGTGAATTCGACCTAAGGCGAAAAGGAGTACCAGCAGGGCCGGATTAAGCCACCGGGGGGCCCAGGGCAATTTTTCTCGGGGGGCCCCCTAGATTCGATTTTTTTTCAAATGCTATCCCAGAAAATACAAAATATTTTAAACGTGTAAAAGAATTAAATATGAGCTCAGTTTACTGTCTTCAAATAGCCATGTTGTCTTCGTAGAAGATAGAAGATTGTTAATTAATCAAGTGCAAACATTGTGGAACAGTTTAGAAATTTTAAAAAATTGAAGTTTTGATTTGAGCTGCAAAATGCTAAGTTTAATTCTCATTTCTTAATACCTTTATCACCAACTCAAATTTTCTGATTTAGAAAAATGACCAGATAGATATGTTTAATAATTTTAATTTCATCATTGATCGTCTAGTTTGTGATTCATCGAAAAATATTTACCTAATGGCAATTGGGAAGTGATATGAAGATTTGAAACATTGAATACAAAATTCAAAAAAATAATCAAGATAATTAAGTTCAAATTCCATAGAGCCAAGAATTCAACACAAAAAATCTGGTTATCTTCAGAACCACAATTCAGTGTCTCAAATCTAAATCATAATTTCAAATCAAGTTTTGAGAAACAAAATATGAATTTAATTTAAAAATAAAAGAGATTCAAATGTGAAATTCAATTTTCAATCTTTGAAACACAAAAAAACGTTTTGATTCTCATCAGATAAAATAATTGTTATCAAATTGTTATTTTACATGTGACAAAAGTTTTATTCGATGCCCTTAAAGCACAAGGGTACAAGTGTAAAAATGATAGATAGAAAATAAACAGAATCTCTATTCTGATGTTTAAATTCAAAATGTTTCAATACAGAATAAGTAATCATTGAAAAAAGTGAGATACGGAATCGAAATGTGAATTACCTAAATCAAAGATTCTGAGTTCTCAAGATTAAAAAAAAAAACATGAAACTATACTTCAGTAACTGAAGAAACAACTCATGACTTGAAAATCTCAATAAATAGAATTTGGAAAAAGATAATGATATTTTCAACTTAACTGTAATATCGTTTTTATGATAATTTGAGAATGAAAAATTGGAAAATGATTTGCTGACCTCAGAATATTAACTTCAAGTAGATGATAAAATGTTGGTTAAATCTGTTGAAAATGTTTCAATACGAATTTCAAGTCTAAGGCAGAAATTAGAATGGAAATACAATAAAGCCACTCTGTACTGTCGATTGGTCGAATTTAGGCAACTACAGTTTTTTTTTAAAGATTTTATTTTCAAAGATCGGAAGCGAAAAGGTTTGAGAATTTATATACCAACGGAACTTTAAAAAATAATGATCGAAAAGTGAAAAGTTCCGGTATTAACCCGGATACTGACCGGGTAAAATTCTGAAATGTTAATCATAAAGCATCTTTGTTATCTCTAAGCAGTGTGAGCCAGTTTTGGCGAAATTAGTTGCTGTTTTAGTGCAGTAAGCATTTCTCGGAAAGTTAACGTAATAATACACATTATTTATTATTTTACAAGACGTTTGTATGTAGGGAAAATGCGGAGATATTTTTTTATTTTTCCTGTTCTGTACAGAATATCCTAACTGACATGTTTCTATAGAAAAAAAAATGAAATGTGAGGTGTTTTGCCTCAAATTCTTCCTGATTTTTGTTTCGAATTCGGTTCACATTATTTTTGTCCAGAACTTCTTCACTGCTTACTTTAGGGGTCCCCCTAACTTATGGAAGAGAAAAACTATTCTAGATATTATTTCACGGGGCCCCTTTAAATGTTTTATTTCAAATTTTCATTCCGATTTTCTAGTTTTGATTTCTTTTCATAGATTTGTAGAAAGTATGATCAAAGTAATGTTAAAACTTTTTTTTTCCTTCGGGGGGCCCCCTGAGCCGGGGGGGCCGGGGCAATTGCCCCTTTTGCCCCCCCCTTAATCCGGCCTTGAGTACCAGAGAAACTAGTCCATCTCATCGAAGCACATTACGAGGCATTTTCGTGCCGCTTATTTTCCTATAACCATTTTCGAGTGTTTTTCAACCGTTTTATGGGTTTCTTTCAAAAAGTGCGATAATTGTTATTTTTCAACCGGAATGAATTATTAAATTTTAACCATATTCAAAGTTTATATTGGATAATCAGAATAATGGTTAAATTTTCAATAACAAACGAATGTTTCGTACGCCATTGTTTATTTTTTCAGAAACTCGAAAAGTTCCACTTTACGGCTCCAATAAACTTCCGCGCTACGGATAAGGTGAGAAGCGTCAGATACCGTTCACTGTAATCATTCGCATATTTACAATCCTAAAGATGCTGAGTTTGTCTAGTCCGGAAGTTACTTATTCTGGCCTCAGTTCACGAGGAGGAAGATTTCCAAGATGCTTAAGGATACGGATTTGGAAAATACCTGAGACATAAGTTAGAGGTAAAGATCTGATTTAAGAGAAATTGTTAAAAAAAAATGTGTTATTAATCATGAGCGTTGTATTTTGTTGCCAGGTTGCAGGTTTAGGTAATGCGATGCAGATGTGACGAAATCCAATGGTGAAGCTGGTTCTAAATTGCACTGCCTAAAATTGCTACACTTCATCCGAATACCGGAAGTTCTACGGATACTGGCAAAGAATGCTGAAAATGGATTGCTTTGGCATCTTCCAAAAGGTAAAAGGAAGCTAAATTCTACATTGCCTTAGTTCAATTTACTTCCTTGGCTTCATCGCACATGCCATACAATTTTTTTTTGTTTTTTATTGCAGAAAGATGGGGGCTTACTGGAAATCGAAGAGACTGTTCCTATGACTTCCAGCGATTCGTCTCAGCCAATGTAGAATAGTTGTGTATCTCTATTGCCAGCATCCAACAGTGGGAATACCGGTAGAAGCAACCGGAACAGGTGCAACATGAAAAAATCTGTTATTATTGCTCTAATAAAGGGACCACAGATTGAATTCTATAATTTTACATTAATCCTGATTATTTTCTTTTTAATTTATTAAATTTTATGCCAATAAAATGAAAAAACTTTAAATTTCTGCTTATTTTTACTTTTTTTGTCATGCTTGAAGAATAACCATAATTCGAGTTCTCCACGAAATCTCATTTTATGAGTTTTCACTGAAAACTCATAAAACGCCTTGATCCACAAAACTGCCATTATGGTTATTTTTCAAGCATTAATGGTTGATCATGGCCCAGCGTGAAGGTCTTGCACGACGGTGTCTTGTCCTAACCAATCCCGATAACTGCTGGAGTGAGACAGGGATGTATCTTATCACCGCTACTTTTTCTAATCGTAATGGATGAGATTCTGACTGGATCGATCGACTGTGCACCGAACCGAGTATTGCCGTGGAATCCTTCAACAATGGAGCAGCTGAACGACCTTGACCTGGCAGACAATATTGTTTTGCTCGCCCAAACACAACCGGATATGCAGAGCAAACTCGACGACCTCACCGAAAGCTCCAAGGCAGCAGGACTCAAAGTCAATGTCGGAAAGACCAAGTCGATGGAGATCAACACAGGAAATTCCTCCAGTTTCATGGTAACTGGGCAACAGGTTGAGAAAGTGGAATGCTATCAGTATCTTGGTAGCCAGATACGCCTGATGGTGGTACCAAGAAATACACAGAAACCCGGATCAGAAAAGTCCGATTTGCATTTGCGAGTCTCCGGAACATCTAGCGCTCACGTCAGATATCTCTACGAACGAAAATTAGAATCTTTAACTCAAACGTCAAATCAGTATTGCTGTGCGGGTGCGAAACTTGGTTCACATATGTGGTGACAACGCGAAAACTGCAAGTATTTGTGAATCGCTGCCTGCGGAGTGTCGTCCGCGCTTGGTGGCCTGGCAACTGGATCTCAAATGAGGAACTACATCGCCGGTGTCATTAGAGGGCGCTAGAAATCGAGATTCGGGAACGTAAGTGGAGATAGATTGGGCACACGCTGAGAAAAGACGAGAACAAGATTTGCAGAGAGGCACTTGGATGGAATCCAGAAGGACATCGAAGAAGACGAAGACCCAGAAATTCGTGGCGGCGAAGCCTAGCCGCCGAAATACGAACTGTCGACGGGAATCTTGACTGGGACCATGTGAAGACGCTGGCTCCGGATCGTCAACAGTGTAGGTCTTTTACCACGGCCCTCTGCGCCGGAGAATCGACACAGGGCATTTAAGTAATTAAGTAAGTAATTTTCTGACAAGAGTGCATTGGCGATAGTATCCAAGCACGAAACAATCAACGCAGAATTGGTGGAATTCCGAGAATTCCAACGGTCGCCATGTTATTGTCAAATTAGACATTTTGTACAGTTTTCTTTTCAGTATGTATTTAAATTACATATATTAGGGATAGCAAGCTGCAAAATTTAGGCCAAGGAGTAACCCTCAATCATAGTTCCAAGTGTTACAACAGATAAAGAATATTACGCCATTTGGCAAATCGCTTCCCGGTGTGATTTGTACCGGCCTCGAGGCATAATCGCTTACCAAATTACCGGGAACGTCTGTAATCAGACGACGACGTCTATACAAACGAAACCGCCTCTCGGCTGCTATCAGTAATCAATCATCATCACTATCACGTATCGTACCGCACTTCTGCTGGCACCCACACACTGATCGTTCCTCAAAACGGCAAAAAGCAAACAACCGAACGCGTTGATGAAATGGGAAATCCATCCTCCATCGGAACGAGACTACAAAACTTCATTAATATTTGGAAATCAACCCGACCACATTTTAATTGAATTTTGGTCTTGTTTTTCGAGATACTTAAGCTGTACTTTGTAGTTTGAAGGTTGTTGCTCTGGATTTTTTTTTTTAATGTTGATTGAACCACACCGGTCTCTGTTCGATCTTGAATCGACCGAAAGGAACATAAATGACTACCGTGTATTACCTGAAATATGACAACTCGGCCGCCTTTGTCGCCGGTGGCCAGCAGCTCGCCATCTTGGTTGAACTCCACACAGGAGATGATGTCCGCATCGGTCACATCGTCGTCCAGGGCACCCTTTATCTGTGAAAAGCACCAGGATGTATCGCCATTGCCTGAAAGAGGAGGGAGACACAGAGAAGAAAAAACAGACATTTAATCGGGAGCACCAGAGGGTCAATCGATTCGAGATCGTTGTTTTTCCCGTTTATTTTTTTATTCCATCCACCACAAAAATCGTAAATTTTGATTGAGGCATCGTCTGAACTCACTACAAAACGTGATGTCCCCCGAAGCGTCAGGAAACATTTTGGGTGACGTGAACTTTTTCACTTATTCCATGTTTTGCATTCGCTGAAAATCAATTACTGCAAATATGTAGAAAAATATTGGCTGTTGTGTTATGATGTCAAATTACGGCGTGGAACGAATCGTGTCCATTTGAAGTCTAATGGGTGTACAAATGATTAACACCTCAAATTGCCTCTGATAGAACCTACAGAGAATAACGCACTATCTCTCATGTGGTTATAAAACCGCATAATTACAACTGTATTTAGTTTGTTTATGAAGTACACTACCAGAGTCCGATCACTAAACTAATACCATCTAAAACTGTGGACAGTACTCGTATCATGAATGCAAATAAAACCAAGAGATACCTACACTATACGAGAGATTATATTTTTTCAGAACAAATTCCATCCACAGGTTCGCTTGAAGAAGATTGGACGGACCAATTGCCTCGCGCCCCGTTATCTCGGTTTGAGTTTTCTTGGCAACGCACCTCGAGGTACACGATTTATTATGATATCGAGAGTATCAAGGCAGTTATAATTACTTACACCCATACAATAGCAAGCAATACCCCTACGATGATGAAACGTTCGTTCCGAACAAATTCAAAGCTTAGTGCTGAAATGACCACCGTCAACTACTTCAGCTGGGGGAGACTAAATACTAGGGAAGTCCCAAGCGGTGAATGTTGTTTACCTCTCAACCTGTTCAACCTAGTTCGACTGCTGTTTGTGTGTGATGGTCAAGAACAATATTGGACCTGATATGGAACGTGCGCTGATTTGAAGGCACTCGCATCAGTGTTTTTTTTCTTCTTCAGAGAAGCCTTGAACCCCTTTTATAATTCGTATCGAATTATCAGTTGAAGAAATATTCCGACTTCGTTCAATAATCCATACATCTTTTCGTTTCTCGCCCGAATTTAGCTGGACCCATTTCGACTTAGGTACTCTCCTATAGATTCATGTCGGGGACCTACACGGAGATAAAAGTATAGTTTCATCAACAATATTCCGCCTATATTCAATCATATTTATGATTGATTCTGGACCAACTACATTTATTCAATATTCAACTATATTTGTATGTTTGGTTTTATACATTCAACTACAATTGTTTAATTGATTCAATCATAAATATAATTAATTCAACTATAATATACTGATTGTTGGATATTCAACTATATATTGTAGATTTAATAATAGTGCTATGATTGATTTAACTATAAATATGATTGAATCAATTCTTCTTTGAATGATTTTATGCGTTCAACTATACATTTTCAGCTTTTTCATATTTTCCTTGCATTTATTTTTATTTTCATTTTGGTTTTATACACATTTTGTTTATTTGTTATTATTTGAAAGCACATAAAAGATTATGGTAACAAAGAATAATGTAATTTTGTTAGCAGTCAGCACATCAATAGTTTTGGCGTTGTCCAGCTATTTCTGCTTTCCGATGAAACGCCAATCGATGCCAATCAAACGGGATGTCCAATGATTCTTCTAGCGACATCGATTCCTTCGTTTGGAATTGAGTTGCTGCCGCATCGGGGTTGAATTGACCAAATGGGAGTAAAAATTTTGTCACAAATTTATTTAAACAAGTAAATGCATGCTATTCTGTTTTTGCCATTGGTAATCACCAGCTGCCTGCTGCTGGAGGCACACTAACTAAGTGTTCGGATGTGTATGTATTTATTCAAGTATAACACAATCAATCATAAAAATATAATAAAATTTATTATATTTATAGTTCAATGCCCAGCATCAATCATACATTTGTAGCTGAGTTTATCATACTTAGGCTGATGTCAAGCTGAGGCGACAAGCAGCGCAACACGTTCACACGACAAACCAGCTCTCATTTAATCTCCATGGAAAAAGCGCAGACCTGTCTAGCTGAGCGCATTGGAAAGCGCGACAAAGCTGATGCCAGGGTGTTTTGAAGCGCGACAAGTAGGAAATCCAATGGGAATATGGTTTTTTCTCGGTTTGAAGCAGTGATTCCGGGTTTTAAGCACAATAGTTCGAAGATCCGTCCGAACTTGTGATAATAAACTAAAAAATATCTGAATCGGCGAGAAAATTGTCATGAATTCTTAGTTCCGGCAAAAAAACCAAGGAATTTTGTCGGTTCAAATTTCGGCATTCTTGCAATCGGGGTCATGATCTGATGAGTTTTCAATGGCTCACGAAAAAAAGGAGAAGATTCCAACCATTAACAGATGTAAAGTAGTCATGATTTGTAGTGAATTTCAAAACGACATGGCGCGCCAGCATGACATACCAATGCGTTGCATTGCTTTCGTTTTGGAACGTAGAACGCAAAGCGATGCTTGTCGACTGAGCATGACATCAGCCTTAAAGTTGAATCAATTATTCCACTACAGTTAAATATATCATTTATGGTTAAATGTTAGAGGTCAACCAGAAATGTATAGTTGGGTCTATTATATTTATAGTTGAATGCCTGGAATCAATCAAACAATTGTAGTTGAATTCATCATATTTACAGTTGAATCAACTATACCATTACAATTGAGTCTATAGTATTCATAGTTAAATGTGAGAGGTCAATCAGGAATACATAGTTGAATCTATTATATTTATAGTTGAATGCATAAAATCAATCTTACGATTGTAGTTCAATCTATCATATTAACAATTGAACCAATTATACCATTACTGTTGAATCAAATATATTTTTAATTGAATACCTAAAATGAATCATACAATTGTAATTGCATCTATCATATTTACAGTAGTATCAATTACACCGGTCCAATTGATTCTATTATATTCATAGTTGATTGCGTAAGGCCAATCATCAATTTGTAGTTGAGTCTATCATATTTATAGTTGGAAACGGAGTTTGAACTGCAAACTCAAAGTTGAGGGCTTCTTTGACTTTTTTTTGGGGTTCTCTTGGCCGTAAATGTTTAAAATGTCACTATTTAGTATACAAAAAAAGGACTATTAAATTATGTTAACCAAAAGGGCTAACCACATCACATGATCCCACGGTTTTCTCAAGCGAAGGAACAAACAAAATAAATTTAAAAAAAAAATCCCAAAGCTTTCATTAGCGTTAAGATAAAAAAAAAACAAAGTGTCCTTCCGAAAAACCCTATTGGGTGTCATTGTCGCAAAACGGTTTGGTATTAGAATATTCACGTGCAAATTGGTTTGATGCACGGGACGGGAGTAAACACAGCTTCAAAAAAAAAACCCAGAAAAAGGACACAGGAAGGAAGGAAGGAAGAAAGTGCCCATAATAATCGGTTCAGGGTTTCTTTTTTGCTGGATCGTGTTTTCCTAAGTAGCGTCGCCTTGGGGCACTTGTTTTATTTATAACTTTAGGCATCTCTGTCTTATCCCCAAATTTGACACTCAAAGGATGAGGTGAAAGATTTACCTCCATCGAAAATTTTCGCTGCTGCCGGGTATTCGACGAATGGTTTCTTAGCACCGATTCAAAATAAGAAGAAGAAAATTGAACACCAGGTTTAAGGTTTACACTTGGCTGTTTCACTGTTGCGTTTTGTTTTCTGTTGGTGCTGATCGAACTTGAGTACGTTGACATAACAATTATTATTGCTGTTGGTTTGTAGTGTGAATTTTTACGCAGCTCTACATAGATACTGTTTCAACATACAAAGCAACGTAAGAAACATTCGAGTTCATACTACATACTACAAATGTACTGAGAGTACTTTCCGACACATAGTTCACCTAGTAATTTTTTCTCGTTCCAAACCTCAAACTTGATCGCAGGAAAGACTTTGCTTTGGTTTTTCTTCTTCTCGCCGATGCTTTTTTAGCCCGATTAGAAACTGCCTTACCAACTACACAGCAAAAATTATTTCCTGTAAAATTACGCAAATGTCCTGTAACAAAAAGGAGCAGGACATTTACCGTAATTTTACAGGTCGAAAACATGATTACGTGACATTTAATTTTCAGTGTCAGAGCTGGGAATGGTGATCGTTAACGACTGACATTTAACGAAAATGCCAGCTAGATCAAAATCATCATCATTTCTTGAACCCAAACCATGCCATCACAACATGTGGTTTATCAGTCTAGAGCGTTTCCGTTGATAGCTTCAACCCATACCCAATCACTTTCTTAACTGTAGTGACAGAGCCAGTTGCTGAGATTAAGCGTACGTTTGTTCGTCAACGTGCTACTGAGCTTGAGATCGACTTTTAACGGTCTTTGAATATCACAGAAAATGGGTACTGTGATATTTAGCAAATTTCGGGTTTATATTCATGCACACGTGACTGTGCGTTGAAATTGAATGGGAAACAAAAAGGCGGGAAAATCCTTGCTCTCTGAAACATGTTGCAGTTCGTTTTATGGACTATCTAGTTAGCAACTCGACTATATAACAGCAAAATGGAACTTTTGCTGTTGCCAGGTTCGATGAGAAATAACAACCTTTAAATATCAACAACCGACATGGGAGCGAAATTTTAGCAGGCTATCATCTCAATGGAAACCAATGATATTGAATATTTACTATGCTAGCTTTCATTGAGAATCAAACAAAGGCCGATTATCAGCCTGCTGATGATCACTGACTGTGGCTCGGTGCATAGTTGGAGTTTTGGAAAGTGATGATGATTGTAAAAAAACAGTAGCCATCTTTAACTCTGTCAATTTTTCCCAGCTCTGTTCAGTGTACAACTTTTTTACAGGACATTTGCTGTAATAATAAATGAATCTTCATTAACTTTCAAGGAAAACAATTTAAAATTACAGGTTTTATTAATTACAGGTGATTTATTTTAAAGGTTGCAGTTTTCAATGACACGTAATAGTAAAAAAAATTCTGTGTACATAAGGTGGAGTCGTTGGAAAAGCACAGATGCACAACACAGGCTGTTGCTAAGAATGCTTTGAGGTTGATTTGGCTCCAGTTAATAAGCCAAAGTGGCTCAGATTGTTTGGAGATTAATGCGGCCCCGGCAAATAAGATGTAAATTTTTTAGTTTTTCTCAAATATAGAGACTTTGAGCAGTGTCACTCATTTATCTCTGAATAATGGCATGGAGTGAGAGACTGTAAAACATGAATTTTGGAGGCCAAATATGGTGGAGTAATTGGAAAAGCACAGATTTAAAAAGGGGTTTCAATTTGCTCGGCGGAATGGAATCCTATAGAGATTTTATTTCAATTCTTATTTTGATTCTTAGCTTTCTTCAATTGGCGAACTAATGCCTGTCTATCTAGCTTCCTTCCATATTTAATGTAATAAAAATTGAAAAAAAATCTTCAGTACTTCATTCTGCCGAGCATTTGTCACATAAAAAATTTGAACCATAAAAATAAGGTGATTAAATCTTACAGCATATTTTGAGATTGCTTTGGTTCCGGGGTGAATATTCCGTTAGCTGAAAACATACAGATTTGCAAGACTATTGCTAAAATTCAAATTGATTCAGCTCCGGTGAATAAGACGAGATGGCTGGTTTGAAAGATTCGAAAGATATGAGTTAATACTATTTTGAGATTTTTCTTGCTCCGGTACACTAGACGGAGTGACTGGAATGGCACAGATTTTGAAGGCTGTTAACTATTCTATAAAAAACATACACCGTCTTAGGTTTAAGATTTACAGACTGAATTAACGTGACCAACTAAAGATTAACATTTAACACCCAGTACCGAGATGGGAAGAGCAGTTCCATACAATGAGGTGGCAAAAAGTATGATAAGGTGCTTTGGACTCTTTTGTGATTTTTGAAAATTTTGTATGAAATTTACTATTAAAACTAACTTAAGATGAATTCATACAAAAAAAATTTTATAAGCAACTTATAAAGTAGGATGCATGGTGTTATTTTAGACCCTACTTATTATTTCTTTTGAAAGCCGTGTTTTGGACTAATTGTTCATTAAATGATAAATATCATCAAGCCATTTCATGAAACTCAAGAGAAAAATGTGTGAAATGATCAATTATCGGAGTTTTTTTTCCGAGAAACCAACATCAACTTTGTTGAATTTATACTCACTAATGGGTAAAAATTACCCATTTGCATGATATTTTCAGCTTTATTTGACTATAACTTAAAAATGATGCTTTAGAGTGCCTGGAATCTCTTCAATTGTATGATCAGTAGGCGTGTTTCGGGACGGACGGACGAAAAAAAATCGGGCTCTTAAAGTTTTTCTCGAAATTTGGATTTGTGGAAATGTGGATTTGTGAAAATGTGGATTTTTATCGAAAATGGCTCCAGTTTTGATTTTACCATTGAATTTCAAGCGTCTTTATCTCAGATTACGTTAGTTGAGCCCAGTCTTCATGTTTTACATCAAGAAACAATCCCAGCCGGTCATTAGCACTACTTTGTTCGACGTACGGACGGAGTTCAAGCGACAATGGATTGCAAGCAGGGTTGATACCGGACGTCTTAAAAATCCGATCCATTCTACAACTTACCGAAGCTAAGTATCTTTTGATTAGTGTTCTCATAATTTCCTATTCACAACATGGGAAAATGTAGTTAATTGAAATTCGGTTCTTGATCTTTTTCGCACCCAGATATTCATTCATAAAGTATGTTTTTTTTCTGCGTTCTTTAGAACAGTGGTATTTTAAGCAAATCCATCTGAGCAAATTATAAGACCTTTAAGGTCTTTCTGATCATAATTTAGCAACTAAAGCATTGCTTACTCAAATAAGATTTGAAGATTGCGTATTGATGTGAATTGTTTATCCGGGTATGTAGCACTTAATTCGAACTTTTGAAAGTTAAATAACGATAAAAACTAAGTTCGTGTTTAAGGTAAAGGTAGTTTAGGTAGGAAGAAATTCCTGCATATTTACGTAAATTCAACCGCCCATAGCAAACGAGGGGCCCTTTAAAAGGATGATTGATCCGTATTTTATTTTCGATAAAATTATCATTTAAAGATTAAAAAGCAATTACTCGCGTTTTAATCAACCATGATAGGAATTTATCTTAGGCATTTGCCAAAAACAAAATTTTCGAAAACAGTTCCACAATCCAAGGAAATTCCACTCTTGTTTAAAAACGGTGAATTGTGTTACGAAAATATAATGTTGCATATATGTAAATATGAAAATAAAGTTGCTGTAGAAAATATCTCAAATAAAGTATTGAAAAATTCGAAGAGCTAACGTAAGATTTTTGAGGAAATAGTACGCGGTTTCTGAATCTAGATAGAAAATTTCGTTCATCTGTGAAAAAGAGATTATTAGACTAAGATGAAGCTTTAGCAGCATTAGCATATGATGTGAAATTTCGTAAAATGTGATTTTAATCCTATAATTTTCAAACGTGGAACATCCACACAATTCACTGGTCAACAAATGTGGAACGAAAGAATTTTAAATTTTATTAATTCTTGAAAAAGCTTATCAATAAATTCTAGATCAATGTTTTTTTTAATAACGAAGTGATAAGATAGCAAACATAACTCAATTTTTCTATTTTAAGAAAGGAAAGAGGATAGAATAGAAAATGATAAATCATTTCTTAGTTCGATTCAATAGATTAATGTAAATTGTAGTCAATCAGTAAATCCATGTTTAAAAATTGTGAAACAAAACCTTCAAGAAAAACAATAACTTTCCCAGATAAAAAATTTGTATTGTCCTACAAAAAGGCTTGTAGTAATTAAAAGCATTGTTCTTTTCATGTTACAGTTTACATGGAATGGTTTATAAGAATTTCTTTATACTTGATAAAAAAAGGCTCCAATGAATGTTAGCTTGATATTTCTTTTAATGATGTTTTTTTCAAAACTTAACAATCTTACAAATAAACTAAATGTCGAATACTCAATTGAATTAAAAACATTTTTATAAGAAGAAAGTAAATGTTAATTCATTGATTTTGTTATTTAAAAAAATATTCCTAGTTCAACTGAGAACTTTTTATAAATACATACAAGTAATTTCCTTTATTGATCAGACAAGCATCGATAGTTTTGTTTGATAAATTTATGAGGATTTTATATTGGGGTCAAGATCTCTATAATCATTTTACAGTAAATTTTGAAATTTTACCAGGAAACATAGAAAATTTATTGTAGAAAACCTAAATCGGTACACTAGTCAAAAGTGTCTCCTTATCATATCCTTTCACCCAACGCTCCAACCCAAGTTTTTTTTTGCTAGGATGCAGAGGTAACCTCGGTCCTAAAGCGCGACATTGTTCTTTCATCCCTTTCTCTCTTTTCCAATCTATCTATTGACTACTAGGACGTGGCCGGTGCCGTTATTGATGATTAAAGAGAGAGCATCAGTTTTGGGCATTGTGAATGTGCTGTCAGTCCTAGACACCTTTCATTTGACCTTTGAACAAAATCGGTGGCCTCGGTCAATTACGGAGTAGCAACCATTGGCGATGTGGAATTCGTTCTACTGAGCCACGCCTGCGATCATGGGATTCGAAATGCATTTAACCACTAAAGAGTTCAAAAGCCTATTGAAGAAATTGAACGGAATTGTTCATTATTAATTTATTACTAACAAATTTAAATAAAGCATTTCAGGTTCAATGGTTAAAGGTGGATGTGAGTAGTCAATTAAGCTAAGCTAAGCTAATTGTATTTTAAGGACCTTAAACTAGATCTTGATAGTGAAAAGAGTATGGGGCAATGCGGGGCTTTTTTGGCTAAGCTTTAAAGTTTTTGACTTTTGAAAAAAATGTTTATTTACTCATTTTTTTTTTTATAGATCAATTTAATGTGTAAAAAATGTAAGCTTTCATATGATGTAGGGTGTAATTTAAGAAAAAATGTTTTCCTTAGAAATATATGTGAAAGTTTTTGTTTTCCCTGTTTTAAAATGCGCATACACATATGTTTATCAGGTTTTTTGACCAGTATAGAAGAAATTAATATGCAAGTGTAACGTGAAAGTATGGGTTGACTTAATCTTTTTTTTTAGTTTAATCTTGAAACTCTAAGGTTATTCAGAATACGGTGATGGTTATGAGGCAAGAAAATAGTTCTAGTTGTCCTAACCTTAACCGAAAATTGTTACCTTTTTTAGTTTTGCACACCATCTTAACTTGGTCTAAGGGAAAATGCTTTATTTTTATTATTTACATGAGATATATCATAGTTTTGATATGATGCCATTACTGCCATGTACATAATACTTTTAAAATTTCAAGTTCAAATACTGAATTTTAATATTGAAATCTTGCTTCTGAACTCTGAAATTTGAAACATAATCATGCGCGATAAATTCCGTATTGAATAACCGATCCATAAATCTACTTAATTTCAAGTTTGGATTCATTATTCAAATTTTAATTTTAATTCTGATGCGTATTTTATTTTCGGAATAGGAAATCAAGTTTTTTTAATAGCTTGGCAACTGATTGATATTCTAATACTTTTCTTCTAAGGTTCTTAAAACAGGTTCCGTTACATTATTCATACTAAGCAATCTGAAAATCTATTTCGGTTCTTATATTGAATACTGAATCTTGTTTTTTATTGGATATCTTGATATTTTTATAAGAATGAGCTAAGTTCTAGATGCCTGAATCTATTTATTTAAATTCTGGTAAGTTTATCTAAATTCTAAGTCTGATTTTTCAGTCCTATCTCAAAAATGCATGTTTTTATTCGATTTTTTTTTCAATTTGGAATCGTACTGGTTTACGTGAAAAATAAATTCAAGAATCATGCCTTCTGTGCGTTTATCAATTAACCAAATAAAATTGTAGCATCTTATTGAATATTTTTGTTGCCGATTTTTCTCCGCATGGGACAATTCTCGATTTTCAAAAGTTAAAACTGAGCTAAATCAGAAGAAAATATTTCCGAAAACTGTCTGATTTCAACTTATGAATTTACATCATTTTTTTTAATTCCTTTTACTTAATTTTTCATTCAGGTTTTGATGGAATATTTTTACAGATATTCATAAAGAAAGTGCTCAACGATACAAAATCTTTAAATATATACTATAATCTTTACAGTTGTAAAAAGTTTAATTAATTTAAAAACTTTTTTACATCCACTGCAACACACAAAATGCGTGAGCTAAGAATTAGTTTATGCTCGAGATATTTTTCTACGATTCTGTGCTAGACAAACCGGTATCGATTTTTGAAAAGGGCCTATACGCCAAGACCTCTATTTTGAGAAAATCGCATTCAAAATTTAAGAAAATATAATCAATTGCCTATTTCGCTGTATCTGATCATTTCCTTTACTTAGTACCTTAACTTCTTGGAAATAAGTGTAATTTCATTTCGCGAGAAGTAAATAAAGGTTTTCCGTGTTGGTTACTCTAAAAATGAATGAATTGAATTATTGGCCCTTTTGTTTTCTCATTTTGTCTTTTCACCAAAATGTGAGCGCCTTTTTTAAATCCAGAACAACTATTCGCCTTTTGGATCACTCACCAAATAAGTAATATTTAAGCCAATTTCGGCTTGAAAGCAGCTACAAGTAATTTAACCATATTTGCACTTTTTATCACATCCTTGTTCAAATCACTATTATTAGCGTTTTTTTAGCCGAAATTGACTTGAAATATAGGAATGCTCTTTGTCGATTCCAAAATTACTATTGGCCTTTTTGTTCGCGATTTGGAGGGGGAAAAACCTTGACAGATGAAAACAAAAATAAAAATTACTTTTCGCCCATGAGATGAAGGGAGCGAAAGAGCATCGTGATTACACACTTATAAAAAAACTATTCACCTTATTTAAAAAATCAATCTTAACTGTGCTAAAATTAAAAAAAAATAAAAAGAGGATCATTTTTTTTAGATGGAAAATAGAATGTTTAATACGTTCATGCTATTAACTTAGTTTGTTTACAATTGGTGCATATGCCATTTTCAAAAATCGATACCGAAATGTATGCGGCGCTGAGTTAAAAAATCTATTTTTTTTACTAAATCCCCGACTTTTCCCGGCATTTTACTCATGAATATAATATCCCGACATTTTCCCGCTCTACCCTAATGTTTAACAATTTTGAAATAAACGACTATTGATTGTAAAGTTTCTAAGAAAAAGTTTTGTCATGATGAAATGGATGAATTTTAGGATTTGATAGGTTTATATATGGGCAAAAAACAACCGATAACTAATTTTCCCGGTTTGGATTTGAAATTCCAGGTTTTTCGCGGTTTTTGCGGTCCCATTTTCAACTCCCGGTTTTTTCCGGTTTTCCAGGTTCGCTGGCCACCCTGTCTTGTTCTTTTGTGTCCTGATTCCGAGTTTTTAGAAAATCTTAGATTTCGAATGCTGTCGCTGAGATTCCTCTGTTCTGCTTTCCGTTGTCATTCTGGTTCTTTCTGCGATGAACACTCAAAATGTTTAAAACTTTCAGTTCAATAGAGTTGGAAATTATGTCAAAAAAGATTTAATTTGAAGTCCAAAATCCAACTCTGTTTTCATCCCTCGCAAAGAGGGAAAAAAGTGGTAAATTTTTAATTCATAGATTGCAACTATATGTTGATTTCTCGTCAATTTTGGTTTTGTAATATCTAGAAAATGGTTTTGCCCGAAATATTTTTAACCAATTATAACTGATTTTTTTCCGTTTTACAGTTTAATCGTGGAGCTAGGTAAATCAAGGGCTATTAGTTGAGCGCCTCCCATTTCATCTGCAGAGCGAAATATGTACGTCACATATTTAGATAAACCTATGTATATAGTGACGTGAAAAAGCCATTTATAGAAAAAAGGGAACGATTGCCTTCACGGGTTTGCCGCGCTTTATGACGTGTGAAGACAAGGCGGAACACCTTAAAACGCCCATATTTGAACGAGACGTACGTCTCGTTGACGAGACTTCAATCTTTAGTGAGTAGACAGTGCCGGTCAAAAATGCTTTTTCAAACCGACGAATGTTGAATCGAATTCACTGTGTTTTGTCATGTTGCTGCTAACGAAGGAGTGTTTCCATGCTTTTAATCTATAGTGTGTAACGGTGCTGCTGCTGATAAATTTTTTTGTAAGCAACTTTTAATCGCGATATTACAGTGGCAAATAATGAGCTGTGTTCACTACTAGTAAGCATAATATTACCCGATTAGAGTAAATGCGATGTTGACATTTACGAGCGCTGTCAAAGCACAGGCTGCACAAGGTATATATGAAAGTGGCTTTGTAGCAATCAGCTGATTTGAGTTAAAGGTGTTATGTCATACGAGAGGCAAGTATTTTCCTCAATACGCTACTCATTAGATCGGCTGATAACACTTTTGGATTAAGTCCTCAGAAGGGTGGAAACCAAACAATATTTAACCAAATACCAAAACTTTCAACCAATAGGTCTCCAAAAACAAGATAGTGCGGTATAGGTTTTTAATTCTAATATAAGTTTAGTAAAGTTTTTGGTCTACTTCCCATAGATTTTTGTCAAAGCCCATCAAATCGAAAAGGAATGCTTCCGAAAGAGCCTATCATAAGCTGTTAGGTATATATTATTGCGAAGTTTATTCAACACCCCAACCAAATGACAATGCATCATTTTTCGTTCCTTCAATCCACTTTTTAGCAGTGCAAAAAGGATTAAATCGTAATGCCGAGGAGTAGAATTTTCGTCTGCTATGTAAAGCTACAGGGCGGTATACAATTTTCCGCTTATTTTTTTTTGCTCGTTTTCATTTTATTTTTTACTTTGGGAGCCAAGAAAGCAAACGAAGAATAAAGGCTTCCCCGGCCTTCATCGAAGACACGATGGGGCTGCCGGAGTTCTCGTACCGCATTTTTTCGAAAAAAAAATCGCACAAAAACAAAATATGACGGCGCTTAATTCAGTCGTCTCGTCCAGCTTGACAACGACACCAAAAGAAGGATTTGAAGAGCGAGGAATACGGGATAGAGAAAAGGGTGGCAGTGGCAAAAGAAAATCAGTGAAAAAAATAAAAGTGATTCGTTGTAAAGCAAATGAAAAAAAAAACATTTTCAGAAACAGAACTACGGACGTCATAGTTGCTGGTCGGTTTTGCCGGAATTTTTGCTTCACGTTTTTGTGTGTCGTCGTCCCATGTCACCGTTTTGATGATTTGAACAAGAAGTACTGGTAGAGGATTGGATTCAATGATTTATGTATCGAAAAAAAAAAATTAAATAGATTAGAGAATGTAAATAATTATAGGTGAATAGACTGAGTCGATTTGGAGTCATTTTTGAATTTCTCAAACCCTCAAGCTTTGTTTTGGTTCAAAACTCATCCATATTTTTTTGCAGAATTTTTTAATATTTTTTTAAGTAAGTCATTATCTTTAAATTGGTTTGATGTGAACGGTTTTGACTGGTTTGAGGATGATCTGACTGTTCAACTGTTCAACCCAAATGACCTCTGTAGGATGCCGCTTAAATTGAAGACGCTTTAAGTTTGGTTATAAGCTTAGCTTAGCTTGATCGACTACTCACATCCACCTTAGCCTTTGAAAACCGAAAATGTTTCAAGATTCTGATTATCAACAAAAATTTATATAGAAATAAACAATTTTATTTAAGAAATCACATTACTTTTAAAGCACTTTGAACTCCATAATCGCAGGCGTGGCTCAGTAAGGACTGTATTCGTAAAAAAGCAACACTTTCAATTATGAATAATTTTTGAACGGATGAATGAAAATTGATGAAATTTTCAGTGATACTACCAGTTATACATTGTTTACATTTTGTAACGATCTATCAAGTTGTTTTTGAGATGAAATAAATTCATTGACCAAAATTTTTGGGCAGGATCATGAAAAATCTTGGAATGTTCCGTTGACTCCAAAACAGCTGAAAATCAACTATGCGACCAAAATTCATGTGGTATATCTTTCTAGAAGTTCTAGAGGATCAAACAGCGAGCTAAAATTTTAATAAAAGCTTGAATGATTAATTTCATGAGAGTATGGGTAGTGAGGGGTTTAACGAAGTGCCACCCGAACCTTTCAATTGAAAAAGTTGTAATGCAGATCATTTCTGTCTGATTTGCCTGATTTGATCATGAGAAAAAAGCTGTCCATCGTTAAAATAAACAAAATACGATGGTTAAATCAAGCGCAAAATGGTAAACCCGTTATCGTAGAGAAATTTTGAAAAATTTCGTGAAGGAAAATCGATACGAACTTTGTAGCGGGCACCTGACGGATCTGCTGTCAGAAACTTTTCATAGAAAAGCTTCGCCTGAATGTTCCGGAGAAGAACAAGAGGAAAAATTAAAAAATATATATAGCCAGCTCTAAATTTGACTGACCATCTGTGGAAGATGCAAATCGATAAGTGGTACATAACGATTGGCAACATTAACGGCTAAATATACCAAAAAATACCTACAAAAGCCACGGTTTTCCATCCATGGCAATTTTAAAGGTTTCTCAAAGTTTATACTCTGTTTTGGTTGGATCTGGATTCCTGCTATTAAGCGACAACTGTGATGGAGTGATGAAAAGTTAATAATGCTGTTTTCTTACAGAACATGGACAATCCGCTAAACTTACCATAGCTTCAGTAAAATATAAAAATTTGAGATATTTTGAAAAACGGTAGTTAAAATGTGCAATATAGCTGGCGCATGTGTTGCGCCCAAACAACGGCGCCGGCCACGTCTTAGTGGTCAATGGATAGGGATGAAAGAGGGGAGGGAATGAAAGAAATATTTTGAGCATTAAAACCGAGGTTACCTCTCCTAGCAAATAATTTTGTTTCGGAAAGTGGGCTAAAGGATACGATCTGGAGACACTTTTGACCGTGTTTGTGGAAAAAACAAACAGTAACCTTTGAAAATTCGTCAAAAATTCTATGTTTCTACTTTTCAATTCTCTTTTCAAAATTTATCTGGCGTGACTTAAACAATTTTGACGGTTCATTGATTGAAAAGTACGGCTTTTAAACCACTTTTTTTACATTAGGTCATGATCTAAGAAAAACCATAAAATTATATCTTTATGTGCAACGTATAAGCTTCTAACTTCAGCTTTTATAGACACTCAATGAATTTTTTTCTGAGCATTCCGTAGCTGATCTACAGTCTTTTTTTTCTAAGACTTTCAATAACCGAAAACTGAAGTGTTGTAGGTGAATAAGGCCGGAACAAATATCAATTTCTTCTTTTGTCAAGCCGACCACCCCCCCCCCCCCCCTTCGAAATTCACAAAAAAACGGAGGGGGGAATACATAAAATTTGAGGTAGGGGAGAAGCAGGCAATATGCGCCTATTAAGCAGAATACTGATTCAATGAAATATTACATCGAATATGTCACTAATCACTAATCACTAATCTTACTTCCACAGCCAGAACTTATGTCTGATCCCAAAGAATAATAAAATTGTCTTATTATTCTTCTTGTCTTTAATTATGCTTTCAATTCTTTTAACATCAAAAATATTAAAATAATCGAAAACACAAACTGGTTGGGCCTACCATGGAGCAGAGAACGCAGAGACATCTGGAACACAGGAACAGGAAGAAACGTGGACCACCAGTACCATACGTTTCAAATGGGCAGTATTGTTGGAAGCATGCTAAGAAAAATGCTCCTTGATGAAGAAACCAAATGTAAAAGTAAATTAACTTCTCCAATCATTAGGACCGTTCTTCAGGGCTGGAAATGATTTATTTTGTACACAGAAATTACATAACCTGAACAGCATTTTGAAGGATAAGATAAACAATATTTTAAAATTGTATAGCTTTAGTTGTCCATAACTGTAACTGGTTTTGAATTTCGGTGTACAATCATTTCTGGTCATCGACCAAGGATAAAGCGCCTTTACTCGCTCTTAAAAATAAAAAAAAAGAAACGAAAAATATTAATAGAACCTTAAACCTTCCGAGGTATGTTTAGAACTCGAAAGGTTTTATTCAAAAAACTTACCCGTATAATAGAATTTCACCTTTTAAATATATCTTTATTATAGAGATTTAGGATTTTACATAAAAGATCACCTTGAAAGTTGCATATGAATAAAAAGCTTTCAGTTTCTTGACAATTACATAAAAAGTAGTTTTTAATCAGTCAAAATAACAACATGAATTGAAATTTTTATGTAAGTTAATTTGTCAACGGAAGAATTTTCCAATTTAATGATAAAAATACACAGTTATAAAGGTAATATATCTTAAAATGAATAAACTAACTTTAGTTTTAAATCCATCTTATTAAGTTTGAAATTTTAATATATTTTTGAAATGCATTATTAATTGCTATAATGATTTCCATTGATACTTATCTTTGTGTTGTTCTCAAAAAGATACAATTTGGATTAAAGAGCAGAAATAGTCACAACAGCAGAACACAGCACCATATGAAGAAGAAAACGACAAGAGCACTTCACTGACGGTATAGAATTTTTCACAACACACCTATTTTTCAAAAAAAAATTCTAATATAATCACCATAAATGTAAATTCAACGAAATGTCTCGCGAGTAAAGAAAAAACGCCTGAAATATTACATCGAATATGTGTACAAAAACTACACGTGTGCAGACATCTGATTTCTATCCATTGGAGTAATTTTTATGTTGAAATCTCCTTCAGTTTTTGAAAAATCGATTTAATTATAACTTTTTACTCTGATGATATTTTTTGATCAAGTTTCTGCGTAAGATGGATCAATTATCACATAGTTATGTCACAAAATTTGAGCTGTCTCAAAATTGTGGTTTGAGGCCTGAGATACAGTAGTTCTACGAAAATCGGACTTTTTGAACTCTTACCATTCAAACTTCAATATCTCAGAAACTACGCAACACTTTTTATTGAAATTTTGCAGAGTGATTGTTGAAATATTAAGTTAGCATGTCTGAAGTTCTCGGAAAATTCTATCGTTGGAATCAAAAGTTACGCGAGGTACAATATTTCAGGCATGGAACTAAAAATGCGATTTCTATAGAATTTTGGACGATTCATGAGAACAATTTCTTTTCCACCAACAAATCAGTCAGAAAATGTCTGCCAAAAGCAATAAAAAAAGAAAAAATGGAATAAATAATCCAAAAAGTTATGGATGTTCGAAGTCGAAGTGCCAGTGCGCGTCCTTCCAATTTCTATACAATTATGAACGGTACTGTATGTCTTTTATAAATTTATAGAATAAAACAAAAGTAAGGGTTGCCATACTATGAAGGCAATTCATCCATGAGAAAAGCCTTATCAAATCGGTTTTGAGATTTCAATTTTCTCTTAAGATGTTAATCAGAGCACAGATTTGAAATTTCAATGAAAAAAATCATAAATTTATTCGATTTAACCTGTTATTTTAGGCTGGAGGCAAACATGATGGGGGCATACAAAATTATTATCTTATCCCACTATTTAATCATTCTTAAACCTCCATTAAAGCCTGAATATGTTTTACTCTTTAAAATAAATTGTATAAGAAACACAAACAATCCTAATTTTTATTTTGAGCTTCATTACGTATAATTTTTAAAAGTCAAAATATTACATTAAAAGGTATCAAAACCTTGTATTTTTTTATATTTATTATAGACATTTTACCACGGTTGTGGCTTTCGTGTCTTAAAACCTTGTATGAATTTTTAATTTTTTTTTAAGTTTGTTAATTCATGAAATTCTTTCGTGCCTTACGTTCAAAGCGTATCACCCTCAAAATGCATTGATTAGATATGTGGTCCTGTCAGCCATTTCGTCAAATGGCCGTAGGCGCATTCACCCCACTAGGCTCATTTCGGAACACTTTTCCCTATTTTATGGAAATTTTGAAAAATTTATCAAATATTAGAAAACTTACAAGAGCAAAAACAGATTGTGGAAGATGGGAGTTTTATAACCTTTTGTTTTCTTGATTTTCTTGGTTCATAGGTTTTGTGCAATGATATAGTATGCAATTTAGTTGCATACAATCTTTCGTGCAATTTATTCCAATTTATTTGTTTTTCGCATTATTTTTTATTAATCCCCCCTTGCGATGTTCCAACTTCGTGTGACAAAAGAAAGATTTGGAATTCCTTCCGGCCTAATGTCTGAGAAACATATTTGGGTTTCATTACGATGTTTCTAAAACTATAAATTGTACAAATCGGTAGAAAAACAAGAGAGATATAGCGGGTTTTAGCCAGGATTGTCAAATAGCCCCACAAGGTCTGATTAGGGTAGGCTTGCCAGATACTTTCAGAAAAAAGCGGGACATTTTTCGAAAAAAAGCGGGACAATAAAAAAAAACTTAAAAAAGCTTTTTTGTATAAAAAATTAAAAAACAAAACCATCAGGCATAGAAAGTTCACTAAGTTTCGTTTTTCCTTTCTTTTAACACAGGTTTTTTCCATATGCCCCGTTATATTCCAAGGTTTTCGCGTATTACCAAGTTATTTGGGAGAACATATTTCAAGTCGTACATGCAAACAGTGGATTTGATGCCACGTAAAAAATCTTTGTGTAATTTTTATAAAAATTTGTTTGTATGGCAATTTGTTTGAAAATATGAAAACTCAAGGAAACTTAATTTTTATACTTTGGACAATTAAGTTGAAAGGGGTGGTGTATAATATGAGGCAATTTAACTTAGATGCTAGCGGAAAAGCTAACCCGATCAGGAGATCATATCAAAATAATAACTCAAACGTATCTCACCAAGCTATTTACATCTGATTCAGTTATAAATAAGTACTATAAATTTTAGATTTCAAGTTTCTCCAATCTGAATTATATCTTATTCTAAATTAAATTAAAATTGACAGACTTGAATGAGGTTGAGCTCATTTTGAATTGAATGATAAAGATTTTTTTCGGATTGTCCTTAAATAAAATGATTATATTTTATTTTGATATACGAACAACTTTTTCTGAAACACGGACATCAAAGTCAACGGCCCAAACCATACTTTAATGAGTTAATTTCGCTCAACAGATTCTTGAAATAGAATCCAAATTTTAGGAAACCATAAATGGAAGATGGTTTCAGCAAATAATGTGGGTTATTGACATTCCACTAGAAAGTTTTCTCGAAGCATGCATATCTAGATAAGTTATAATTCTGATAGGTTTTGTTCTGCCTAATATCAAACTATGCTATCTGAACGAGATATAATCTAGATCGGACCATATAAAAAACTGATATAATTTAGCTATGATCGTATAGATTTTCTGATATAATTAGAGATTTTAACATCCTACGAGTACTGAATTATAACTCATTTAGATAGAAAATAAATAAGTATCAAAATATCTCATTTTGATATAATTTTGTTTTCCCCTCCTGATCGGGGTTGAGCTAATTTTCGATGATAAAGATTTTTTTCGGATTGTTCTAAAATAAAATGATTATATCATATTTTGATATACGTTCAACTTTTTATGAAACACGGACATCGAAGTTAACGGCCCAAACCGTACTTTAATGAAATTCACCTACCTATTCATAAAATTGAATTCAATTTTTGGGAAATCATAAATGGAGCATGGTTTTAGCAAATTATGTGGGTTATTGAAATTCCTCTAGAAAATTTTCTCGAAGCATTCATATCTTGATGAGTTATAATTATGTAAGGTTTTGTTCTGCCCAATATCAAGCTATGCTATCTGAATGAGATATAATCTTGATTTGAGCATATCAAAAGCTGATATAACTGAGCTATGATCGTATAGACTTTTTGATATGATTTGAGATATTTTAACATCCTACGAGTACTGAATTATAAATCATTTTGATAGAAAAAAATGGGCTTTCAGGATGCGTCCATAAAAAAACGAATGATACAAAATCAAAGATTCATGAATTCATTGAGGGTCCCCGATGAAATTGTTTTATTTGGATGCACCCGAATTAAGTTACAATAAGCCGTCAAACTTCCAATAGTGTCGTATCAACACTCAAAAGAGCGGATTAAGGTGCGGATTAATGTGGATCAGTTAATCTAAACATTTATAGACTCCAAAGTCAATAACTTACTATAACAATGCTAAACATTGGACAGTTTTTCCGGCAGTGTTGCCAGATTCTTTTAATGGAAAAATACTACTCTACTATAATTCATACTTCACATAAGATGTAGCCAAAGAGATTTCGAGTAATCTTCATATATTGCGTTTTACGGGAAAATATTCGAAAAAACCAAAACACCAACTTTCTCTGAACAAAATTTTTCATTTTTCCATACAAAACTCCAAAAAATGTCTAAAAATCACATGTTTGTTTAGACCAAAAAGGGAACTTTCAAGACCCCATGAGTCCAAACATCCAGGGATTAGGATGTGTTTCAAACTACTATGACATAACACACAACAACACACATGACATTTTCCAACTCTTATAGAAAAAACCCAATTCTACAGACCACAGGAATTATGTGTAACGAAAGTAAACAAACATCAAACACTTCCGGCATTCTGTAGGGCGGCAGTTTAAATCAGGATCAAATTCTCCCCACCAACTTTATTACATCTCCTCATGGTCCGCGACGAGTTGCAAGTGCACAAGCCAAAAACTAACAGAGCAAATTGGCCGCGTGTGTCCACTTCAGCAGGAAAGAGCCAGCTGACATTGCCTGTTTGCGTTTGCGTTTGCTTACATATAGACACCGGCTAAAAAGCAATTAGTCCCGTTGCTCTGCTCTATTGATCTCTCGAAGTCCGATGCAAGCAGCGTAGCACAACCGGAACAAAAACAAACAACGTTGTTGCCGCGGACACAAAAAGTGACAGTCATATTGATTGCAAGCCGCCCTGCTGTCGCTGCCCATTTGGACAACCGAGTCACTAGGGTGGTGCCCAGCAGAATGTAGAAATAAACGATGGAGGGAATTTGTACCGACTTGCAGCTTTGTAAAAGTTTGTGAAGAGCTTGAATTGTTTCCTGTATTCTAAGCAATTTACTTTATTACTATATTTTTCACGACATCCTCCCCATTAATGGACTGCCCCATTATCGACGTATGTACGTACACAGTTTAGGGTGGCGGACAGAAGCACATGGCAAATCAGATATTCGCGCGCCGTCTAAAAATAGCCTACGGTCCTTACTATGCTTGAGACAACAAAAAATCTTTTACTGCCAATTTGATCGCTCGTTGGGTAATAAACGAGGAACGAGGAACAGCGGCAGTGTGCCATCATTTGGTCCTAGTTCGGGTTCCATTGCTAGTTATTGTTCAGCTGGCGAGTTTCTGTCGGCACAAATATGCCTACAACAAGGGTAATATCCTTTTTCCCCAACCAACACAGCTAGTGGACTACATTTGTTATTGTGAAGCGTTCCACAGACATACTTATGTAGCTAAAATGTCAACGTTATTGATCTTTCATGTGGTCCTTTTTATTTTTTTTCTCCACGGGATAAGGTAAAAAATAACTTCAAAAAACGGTAGAAATTCAACACCGATTTCAACAGCAAAATTATCATGAGATTTTTTGAAGTACACCAAAACTGCGAAATTTACAAACAGCTTGTTTAGGGTTGTTTTTTGAACAGTCAATTGAGTTTGACGGACTAAGAAGCTTCACAGCCTCAAGCCTCGTGACGATGAGTTTTCTCAAGCCTGTGCATGACTACTTTGTATGCAATACTTCGTGGAGCACAAGTAGTGATGTCATTTGAATTTACTATTTATCAATGTCAAAAGACATACCCCTGTAAAACAACTAGTCACCTTTTTTTCTAATAAGATACGAAGTTTCGGTCTTTGGAGAATTTATAAATTGTAAACTAATAGCAGGCTTGGTTCCACAGAAGAAACAAAAATGATGTTGATTTTTCAGTAAAAATATTCAATTATCCCTTACAAACCTCAAAGTTCAAATTTACTCATGAAAACGTTACTTAAAAATTCTGCCAAAAATCATGGATGAGTTTTGAACCGAAAGGAAGCTTTTTAGACCTCGGGGTTTGAGGAATTCAAAAATGACCCCAAATCGACTCAGTCTACTGTAACGCACTGTAATAGTGGTAAAATTGATCAAGAACAAAGTGAAGCGGAATCCAGTAAGAGCAATACGGAGGTTGGCTAAGGAAGCTCGAATTCTTCCATGCGACACGATTGGTCAAAGATGACTTAAATACACTTGGCCAGAGCGAATCGTCATTTGATAACAGAATGAATTAAAGCACTGCGACTTGAGCGCTTGAAGCGATTTCTGTCCTAGTTGAAGAAGAAGCAACGGATTGTTGTGTTCTTAAACGAGAAACTTTTTTCGACTGATCCGGTGTCCAATTCATGGACGGAAGTTGCTGCTGAAGTCTAGATGGACATTTTGAAGAATCAGGTGCTCAGGTGAATTCGGGCGAACTTCGGTGAACCTTAGAATGTTGTTTTCTAACTAGATGGAGCCTATGCCATACTTCGAAACGGACCAAAACTAGGATTGTTCGATCTTTATTATTATTAGAGATGTACCGAATATTCGGTCGGCCGAATATTCGGCGCCGAATACCGCCGAAAAACCGTTAAGCCGAATATTCGGCTCGCCGAATAGTTGAGCTAAGTATTCGGCCGAATAGGCCGAATAGGCCGATATCTACTACAGGCTTCAAATAATTTACAAAATCATTTTACAAAATCATTAAAAACTGATGATTTGAGCAAAACGTCTTAGGTGTATCTTTCACAGTGTTGAACGATATTGCTTTATACTTTGATCAAAATTTATTCCAGATTTTCTGGATATATTCAGGCTTGCCCATAAATCCAGGAAATAATCCAGATAAGTTAAATCTGGCCGGGATGTCCAGATATTGTTTAAAATTTCCCGGGTTTTGCTCGGGTTTGTTCAGATTATTTGCCAAATCAAATAGAAATCTCGAATACCTCTTTAAAAAATATAAAATTTGTGTTCAACAACAATTTTTTAAAAATTTTAAAATATACGCAAATTTGGACCTCTTTTATTTGATTTTCAAAAATCGCCTTGAATGTCTGACTGTGTGGATACGTGAGGTTGAAAGTATGGTATGCTTAAGTTTAGAGATCATCATCTTTTCAACAACTATTTTGATAATATTTTGCTCAAATTCAATCTTAATCAAATTAAATATCAGAAAAGCAATTTCAAATAGCTTGGCACCTGTTTCGACATGTTTTATCCCAGATTTCACAGGAACGCAAACTCTTTGGTGATAAACGCCCTAGAAGCGACTAGTCAGCTGATGTCTTTTCAATTATTGGTGACATTTTTAATTTCATCTAGTTGAAAATAATCGACTACAAAACATGAGGGGCATTAACATGGAATAAATAGAAAGCATTGAAACAATCGCTTAAGTTTTTTTTTTCATTAAAAACTCAATAGAATATTCGACCGAATATTCGGCCGAATATTCGTTTGGCCGAATAGTTGAAAAGGTCAATATTCGGTATTCGGCCGTTCGCCGAATACCACTATTCGGTACATCTATAATTATTATTATTATTATTATATATTTTTTCCTCGGACAGGGAAAGCCCGCTGGAGTTAAGCTTCTCTCAAGCCTCTTCTCCAACAGGCACAAAACACTGTCAAAACAATTTTAACAATTCGTTTACAATATTATTCCAAAATATGTATGAGCAGTGAGCACTCCAGTGAGCGAGATAATGCTCTGTGAAGGAGTGCTTGGCACTTTTCATTTGCTATTTTACAATTTTATACAATATAATAGGGTGTTAACACTTGTATTATACATATTCGTAGCTTTTTGTGGCTGCTGCGGTGGTGCGTTTCTGATGGGGGGTGGCGGGTGGGTGGCGGTGGTTTGGAACGCCGTTTGAGCGGCGGTGGGCTAGGTGGAGGGGCGGGAGCGAAAAGATTATATTAAAAAGAGGTGTGGCACAAATATTTTTTTTAGCGGAGGAAGCGGTTTATGTTCTGCTTGCAGATCGATAACAGCTTTGAATCGCGAGGGCGTTGAAGACTGTTTCAGGGTCTCTGGCAGGTTGTTGTAGAGTTTACTGGCAAAGTAGCTAGCCATTCTCTCGAGGCGCAAATTGTGGTGGGATTCTCTGCTTGTCAGGAGTTTGTGGGTGAACATTAACGTTTGGAATTCCTGGGCACCTCGTATAGGAAGTACCGAGTTGTTCATGCCATATAACAACTCAGAAGGATATAAATAAGGCAGCTTGAAGACAGTCTAGAGGACACGGTTTTGCATAGTTTGCAGTTCCCTGAGGCGGCTTTTACATGATTTGCCCCACGATACTAGGTATTGTAACCTCGAGTGGAACAGCGCGAAATAAACGTTTTTCAGCCAGTGAGTAGGAATAAACGCTGATATTTTCCATATTGCACCACAGACCGGAGCGAGTGTTCGTTTCAGTTGCTCTATGTGGGGTGACCAGCATAGCGTATCGTCCAGAAGCAATCCCAGATATTTGAACTGGCGCACTCGTTCAATAATCGTATTGCCTATACGGATTAATGGCAGCTGTGGTATGGAGCGACGACCGGAGTTGAACAACATGTACGATGTTTTTGATAGGTTAAGCGAAAGCAGGTTACAATCGAAGTATTGCTGAAGGACTTGCAGGTCATTATCGATCCATTCCACAATCTGGAGGGGGTTGGAGTGACTATATGATATTATGGTGTCATCGGCAAAGAGCCGAACTTTGCCATGTAGGTTCAGTTGTGGAAGATCGTTGATAAAAACTAGAAACATCAGCGGACCTAGGTTACTCCCTTGTGGTACTCCCGTTGTAGTGAATTTTTTGCTACTTGAGTGTCCTTTCAGAGACACGAATTGTTGTCGATCTGTTATGTAGCTCTCAATTAACCGATGAGGCTGATCTCGTATGCCATACCAATCCAATTTTTGCAACAGCAAGGCGTGGTCTTTTGTGTCGAATGCTTTCCTCAGGTCCAAAACAGGGCACCGGCGTAGTTACGATTGTCCAGGTCGTCATATACATCTTCCAGGAGTTCAGTAGTTGCTGTTAATGTACTGCATCCTTTTCGGAATCCATACTGGCGCGGGCTTATAAGGTCGTATCTCGATAGGTACTCACTTATCCTGGTGACGAGAAGTTTTTCCAGGATTTTGTTCAATACTGAGAGCGTTGAGATTGGAGGTAGTTTGAAACGTCTGAGTTGTCTCCGGACTTGAAAATTGGAGTTACTCGGGCTGGTTTCAATGCGTCGGGATAAACTCCGATTCCGACTATTTCATTAAAGATATTTGTCAGGATATCGAAGAGCGCCAAGTGATGTGTTTTTAGTGTGTCCACGGTAATAATGTCAGCACCAGGAGATTTGTTGGAATCTAAGTTGCTGATTTCTAACAGTGGAAAAGATCGATTCAGCTGAATGGTTCCAGGATCGATCCACCTAAAAAATCAAAGCTAAAGGATCGATCTTTGCAAGATCGATCTTTTAGCCGGTCATGGTACAAAGGTAACGTATTAAGCTATCATCTGGAAGTATAAAGTTCAATTCTTCAAGCACCCAGGTTGTTCAATTTTTATTAGAAGAAGAGGCAATATTAAAATATTAATTTGAGGAATTCAAATGTAGATATAAATGGTTTCATTCAAAAGCTGAACAGCCTTCTATCGAGCTTCAACTATAGAACTTGGAAGTTCCGATAAGAATTCCTGGCATGAGTAAAATGCCACAGATGCTTAATACAAGGCTGAGTCAACTTTGTGAGTGTCATTTCTATGGAACTTTCGATTACATGAGCATTCGCCTTAAGAGTATAGACGAATATAAAATAAGCATTCCACAATTAGTTTCGCACGTAGCCGGGCCGGACAATTTATTTGAAAAACCTGGCTAAAACCGGGCAATTGGTTAGAAATTTTCCATTCCTAATCCTGGCAAATCCGAGCAAATGCCTGGCAATAATCCAAAAAATTGGAAAAAATTATTAGAAAATGTTTTTCTCTTCGAAATTATCAGCGATGTTCAATTCGTTTTTAAGGCATCCGAAAAAAAATTGGTTTATTTTGATGAAGCCTTTTACAAAACGGGTTATTTTCAGAAAAAGGAAAAAATAGATTTAAGATTTTAGTTCAATTTTCCAAAAAAAAAATGTGAATAGGGACAATAGATAGGGGTATTAGAGGCAAGGGGAAGGTTCCTATTATTGTTTGAGCCCCCTCCCTCTCTCATGAAGGGGGGAGGTGCCTCCCAAACAAAAGACAATTGTTTGCATAACTCGAGAACCAATCAAGAAATGGTATTAAATTTGGCATGGGGTGATATTCGGGTATGAGGAATGTTTCTACGAATTTTAGATATCCCTCCTTTCTTTCAGTGGGGAGATAGGAAGGGTAGAGGGGGGATACCTTACTATTTTTCACATAACTCGAGAACTAATTATGACATTGGAACCAAATTTGGCATGGGAGGGTATTGGAACAAAAGAAATGTTTCTATGGTCATTTTGTACCCCTCCCCTTTTTCAGTGAGGATATAGGCAGGGAGGGGGAGGGGTTCTATACATTTTTATTGCATAACTTGAGAACTAGTCGAGCAAATAGAACCAAATTTGGCTTGGAGGAGTATTTCGGTACGAGAATGATTTCTATGAATATTTGATACCCTGCTCTCCTTTTGGAGAGACAGAAAGGGGAAGGGGGCTCCGTTACATTTTCACCAAAATGGGAAAACTTATAAATCATATGGATCTAAATTTGACATGGAAAGGTTTTTGAATACGGTAAAGGTTTTATGATATTTTGAGAACCCTATGTTCTTCCTGTGGGGTAATTTTAAGGTAGGAGGGTAAAATTTTTTACATCACTCGAGAACTTATCCAGCAATTGGAATCAAATTTCGCTTGGTAGGGTATTTGAGTAGTTACGAAGAATGTTTTCATGGATATTTGGTACTACTGCCTCCTTCCAGTGGATGATAGGAAGGAGAGAAGGGGGCTCCGTTACATTTTTTCACATAACTCGAGAACTAATCGAGCAAATGGAAACAAATTTTACATGAGCGGGCATTTGAATACGATGAATGGTTATATGCGTATTCGAGATTCCTCTCTTCTTCAATTGGGGATAAAGTTAGGGATATGGGGAGCTCACATCAAATTTCTTTGCATAAACCAAGAACTTATCAAACAAATGGAACCAAATGTGACATGGGAAATCAATTGGGTGCGAGAAATGGTTTTATGATTATTTGAAACACCATCTTTATTCCAGTGAGCACATAGGAAATGGGAAGGGGAATCAAAACAATTTTCTTGGTATAGAATTTATCAACCAAAAAAAAATCAATTTTGACATGGGATTGTATTTGAGTACAAGATATGTTTCTATGGAATTCTACCGACCTTTCTGTCTTGCAGTGTAGAAAGGAGAGGGACGGAGGGAATTCCATATAAATGTTGATGAATTGCTTAAAACTTATCAACCAATATAACCAAATTTAATATGAGAATTTTTGAATACGAAAAAATGGGATCTCTACATCCTTCCAGCATTTGCATATGGAAAGGGGAAAAGGGAGCTTCCAAACAAGTTAAGTACAGATCGACACAATGCAGTGGTAACATTATTACCCAGAGATGAGTTAGACCTTGACGTCTTCGCTATTACTGAAGAAATGGTTCTTGATGCTATCAATAAATTGAAGTTTTCTTCCTCAACCGGTAAAGATGGCATACCTTCGTGCGTTTTAAAATGGTACTGGTACTGGTAAAGCTACTCACTCATATATTCAACCTGTCCTTCGAACCACAAAAATTTCCTACCATCTGGAAGAGATCATTCATGAGCCCTATCTTTAAAAACAAGTGACAAACAAGGTGCTGAACAGCTGAATGCTTAAAGGTATTGGAGAGGATCGTCAACGATGTAATGCTTTCTTCGTGCCGGAGTTGGATTTCTAAAAATCAGCATGGATTTTTTCCCAAAAGATCAGTAACCTCAAACCTGGCAGTTTTCACATTATTCTGTTTATCCAATATCGATGGCGGCAAGCAAATTGATGCCATATATACTGACATTACTGTCGCTTTTGATTCAGTGAATCACGAAATTTTACTCAAGAAGCTACAACGTTTAGGATTTTGCAAAAGACTGTGTGTATGAATCATGAGCTACCTAACAAACCGTCATTTAGCTGTCAGAATCAATCGACTTCATTCCAACTTCAGGGGTACCACAAGGCAGTAATTTTTGCCCATTACTGTTTACGCTGTTCAGCAATGATATAAACATGCTTCTTGTTGGATGTGGAGTACTCCTGTACGCGGATGATCTGAAAATATTTCTAACCATAAACAGCCTTACTGATTGCCACGAATTACAACAATACCTCGATACAGTAGTGAACTGGTGTGCAGTCAACCTTCTAGTTTTGAGTGTTGCTAAGTGTTGTATCATAACATTTGGACGCAGGAAACAACCTTCCGTACACGACTACAATATTCTGGGCGAACAATTGCATCGTGTAGACAAAATTAAAGATCTTGGTGTTATTCTAGACAGTCATATGACTTTCAATCATCACAACTCTGCAACTATCGAGAAAGCTAACCGGATGCTGGTATTCATCTTACGTTTGAGCAAAGAATTCACTGATCCTGTCTGCCTGCGAGCTCTATACTGCTGTTTGATTCGTTCAACATTAGAATCTGCAAGCCTAGTGTGGTGGCCATTTGAAGCTGTGTGGATTGCGCGTTTTGAAGCAATTCAAAGAAGATTCGTACGACATGCTCTTCAAGAGTTGCCTTGAGAGAACCCTCTAATCCTGCCTCCGTATGCTCAGCGTTGTGCTTTACTGGGACTTCACACACTCTCAAATCGTCGTGCCATCGGCCAGTCACTGTTCGTGGCGAAGGTTTTACGAAATGAAATCGACTTGTTCATGGCTTCTTTCTCGATGTTATATCTATGCCCCTGAAAGAGCTCTGCGAAATCGTGAATGGCTTTCACTAGAATCAAAAAGCACTCGGTATGGTAGTGATGACCCTTTACGTTCCGCAAAAATAAGCTTTCTACGTTTTTATACGCTTTTTGACTTCAATGTATGCTGTACAACAACCTTTAAACGACGGATTGAATCTTATATAAGTGACGAATTGAGAAATAATAATTAGATACATCATCGTTTGTGCAATATATTCATGTAACCTTAAATTAAGTTTATCATTAAGACGACTATGTCAGATGGTTCAATTTTTGACATAATAACTTCTAGTAAATATTACAAAATATTATTCATTGTTATCGTGGGAAAAATGTGTATACCAATGGAAAAATGGTACCAGTTAAATCGAGGAAACAGTCTTGCCTTCCGGGAATGTAACCGTGACAGATAAAAAAAAATATCACGTTCCCCCTCTGCGAAAGCTCCGCGAAAGATAGTGCTGCTGCACGGCTCAGAAGCTGGACGCCAGCTGATTTTTTTCCTAGACTTTTTGTAGGACTCGTTCCTCACTTTCCGGCACCATTAATGACCACCAGTCTTCAGTTGGAAGGGTGCAGGGGAGGGGTAGATTCCGAGCTGTATACACTCTTCTAGCTTCTCTGGGTGATGTAATCATGGCGCATGGACCCTTTCCTTGTCCGCGTCACAATTGGGAATGTGAATGTGTGTCTGTGTTTAAGTGTTAACTGTGTATAGCTTTATTTTACTCCATTTATTCTTTTTTGCAAGACCAGGATTATGGGTTGTGCTTTTGTGTCCGCGTTAGGAGCTACTTTATTTTAAGAATTCAAACAAACGACGAAGCTACCCCAACACAACTAAAGTGCCGACAACGTCTTCATTTTTTCTCGCTAGTTCGTATGCCGCGATTTTTCTTTCGTTTGGTTCTCTCCAGCTTGGCACCATTAATATTTTCCGACTGAAAGAGACAGTGGCCGTTACGGGTCGTAAAAAATGAATCGATTTGTTTGTTTTAAAAACTGTATAATTCGCCCTTCATTAGCTGGGTCCTTTTCGGTTTTGTTGAGAAAAAGCTTACTCAAGATTTATTAGCAGAAGTGGTATAACCTCAATATGCAATCCTTCAATCCAAAAGATAATAATATGCCCAGCAGAATTCAAGTTTAATAAGTGTTGCCTTATGATCATGAAAAATATATTAAATTTTTGAAGAAAGTTAGCCTAACTTTACTTAAATGTATATAGCTTATGTTTTCACATTGAATGATCTTTGAGGTGATGCTTGATTTAGTTATCGTGGAGTAGGTAACTGTAAATATAGATCGAAATATGGTAGATTCGGCTTTATTGTAGATTCTGACTAGCATGAATAATGAATAATTTTTGAACAAGATACGTTTATGTTTAATTCAACTATATTTTTTGGTTGGAACCAGGCAACAAGTTTTATGGTTGAATTGTTCATATGCTCTGCATTAAGCCTTGAACACGTTATGCAAAATCATCAAAAAGAAGGTGACTCGGTTTGTCTCGAAGTCGTTACTAATCCATCATTTCCAAGACATCAATACCGGATGCTAAATAAATTACAACCTCAAAGGTACCTTATCAAAAACAGGACATAACTACTTAAGAAGACAAAGCATGGAGAAAGTGTTGCACTCGTAGCTCTCAGATTCCGGTGCGCTCATTCGTCGATAAGACGCGTTCCATCGTCCTGGCAGGCAGACAGATAGGAGAGCGAAAACACTGAATCAAGTTCGTGGATTCAATTAAGCCGGTTTTTTTATGATTGCACCAACAACGAGCCGGTGCTGAAACGCGTCCAGAGAAGGACGACGACCGAAGCCGGGGGAAAAACACAGTGACGGTAATTGATCGTCAATTACCACCGAAGCGTTTTAATTGACTTCTTTGCAAATTCTTCTTCTTATTGTGGCAAAACGACCGACCCTTTTCGGATCGATACAAACTGGCAAGTAAATATTGGCTAACGAGTGTGAAGGATAGTGTGACATTCTGCTGTATGACGAGTTTGACGGTTTTCTTCGTTTCTGTAATTTTCTCCCCAGTGAGACATCAATGCGACGAAATTCGAAAGGAGAAGCATTAAGAAGACGACCTTTTGTTGAAGATGCCAAAGCGTTAGAGAAATTCATATGTTTCTGATAATGTTTGGCAACACTTATTTGTAAGCTCGTAAAAAAATATCAAAAATGCTGTAAATCACAGTCTGTTTCTCTGTACTTCCCACTTTTATTCTCTTTTACCATTATTTTTCAATCTTTTTTTCTCCGAATCTCACGCACTCCTTTTGCTCCTTTTTTAAATCCACTTCTATCTATCTCAACTATCTTTTCTCTGTAAATCTCACTTTCCCTTCCCCTCTCATCTCGCACTCTCACTTTTGCTAATCTGCCAATCTCCCTTCTATTATGTTGCTCGATCTCCCATATCCATGTTTATTTCTCGCTCTTATTCCTTACCTTCATCTTTCATTCTTCCTTAGCTCTATTTTTCAATCTCCTTTCTTTATATTCGTTTTTCTGTCATCTCTTTATATTTCAACCTCTCTCCTTTTCATTTCTCGATCTTCCTTTGCGCTCTCGTTCACTCTCCTTCAACTCTAATTTTCAATCATCCTTCTTTCTATCTCTGTATTTCTCACTCACTTGCTCAATTTGTCCCCTTCTCAACATTTGTCCCCTTGTCAACATTATTCTACAGAGAGTAAACTCAACTCGCTAGTACAGTGCTCTATGGGGCAGTTCCATACAATGAGGCGGCAAAAAGTATAATTAGGTGTTTTGAACTTTTTTGTAATTTTTGAAATTTTTTGTAATTTTTGAAATTTTTTTTATAAAAATTACTATTTTAACTAACTAAAAATAAATTCATACAAATTTTGTTTATAAACAATTATTAAAGTAGGACGCTTGGTGTTATTTTTGACCCTATTTTTTATTTCTTTTGAAAACCGGGTTTAAGACTAATTGATTATTAAATGATAAATATCATCAAGACATTTCATGAAACTCAAGGAAAAAATGTGTGAAATGATTGATCAATCATGAAAAACATTTTTTTTGACAAACCAACATCAGCTTTGTTGAATTTATACTCATCAATGGGTTAAAAATTACCCATTTTCATGATGTTTTCAGCTTTATATGAGTATAACTCAAAAAACGGTGCTTTAAGGTGCCTGGAATCACTTTCATTGTATTTTTAGGACCTTAAACTACATATATCTTGATAGTGAAAAGAATATGAGGAAATGCGGGGATTTTCTTTAAAGTTTTTGATTTTTGAAAAAAAAAATATTTACTCATTTTTATCATAGATAAATTTAGTGTGTAAAAATGTTGAATGGTTCAAATGATAGCTTTTAATATAAGCTTTCATATGGTGTACTTTTTATTTAAGAAAAAAAATGTTTTCCATAGAAATGTATGTGATTTTGAATTTTAATCTTCATCATATAATTTTTAAATTTTTCAAAGTCTGATGTCTGTGGTGCGTTCAGTATCCAAGACAATGAGTTGAAAAACTGGGAATATCTGAGTCAAATATTAAGTTATTATCTAGAAAAAAATAAAAAGCGATCCGATAAAGTTCAGTGGGCAACCTTTTGAGTTGGAAGAGCCAAAAACTTCAAATTTTCAAAATTTCTGAGTTCGAAAGAGTCACATCAAAAATTTTTGTATTTGTTTTTTATATCAAAAAGTCAAAATTTATGAGTGATCAATGAACATTAGTTTTACGAAAATAACTTCGAACCCATAACAGGTTTTTTTTTCTAACTCTTGGATTTTTCTTTTAAATCTGTTTCTGATTCTTTTCAACTCTTCTAACATGGTACAGCAATTTTAATACATTGTCAAATATCGAATCAAGAAAGTTTTAAATCCATATAAAGCTTAAATCAATACTTTGCATGGTGTTTGTAAGTTTGTATACTTTGCATGATGTAAAAGTGAAATATTTGAACATATTTAAAAAGCAGAATATTTATAATTAAATTAAATCTTATGATTCTATTTTGGTACATTTCGTACCAGAAAATTATCAAATTTTCATGGTGATTCAAAATTTTAGAGAATCATGACGGATCAGGAAGATCATAAGCCGTAAATATCCAGGATTTCTCGAAAAAGATAAGACGGCTCACCGACAACCCACGTTCTAGTCCTGTCGGTGAGCCGTTTTATCTTTTTCAAGAAATTAATGATATTTGCGGCTTATGAGCTTCCTTTTCTTTGACCCTAATGTTTCTTTAAAGTTTTCCATCACCTTGAAAATTTGAGAAAATTTTAATTTCTTTGGCAAAGAAAAGCTTTTAAAGCTACAAAGTAAAAGAAATTAGATTTTCTTAAAATCATCAAGCTTTTTTAAGACATTCCCCAGATTTAGCTAATTCTTTCCAAAATTCAAAAGTATTAGGTAAAATTAAACTAAAATGTATGTAGTCAAATAATTTGATCTTCAAAAATAAAGCTCCTGACAACTGGTAGAATTTTTAAAATTCATGACATCAAGCCAACGTATCTTCCGAATTTATGCGTCTGGAAAATATAAAAATTTCATTTTATGCCACATGTGATTCTTCAGTATTGTGCGTGAATGAAAAATGAAATTCAATACATCATATTTTATTCATCTATTCTTGCTAAAGCTGTACCTGTATAAATCTGTAATAATGTGATTTTGAAGCCTTCATAGAAAATTCGTGACAACAAATGTTGAAGAAACAGTACATTTTAACTGGTAAAATCAGTTCAAGGATACTTTTAAAGTTAAAAAAAAAATTATAAGAAACTTAATCGAAAGTAAAAAAAATAAATAAATTGATTTTCGGCGATTTCAGTCACGAAAAAATCATAAAACGATTTTTATTTCTTCATCCGACGTTTCGGCATTTATTATGCCTTTTTTCAAGGAGTCTTTTAATATAACAAAATTAATTATGTGTTTAAAAAGGTGTTACAATAAATGGTGTACTTACTGAAATTTCTCGTTTTAATTGTCCAAAAAGTTTTTTGAATCTGCTAAACTGTCTAATCGGGAAATGTAAGTCCAGTTGTTTGTGGTGTATAACAAAAATATTCAAAGTTGAGCTTTCTACTTGCATGCAATCATCGTTGAAATCTGCTCTACTTACTATTGATCTGGTTGAGATGGATTTAACACTTTGCAAGTTTTGAAAACGAAAACGGATATAAAAATGATTTGCAATATTTTGGATGTTGTTTTCCACTTAGCCACTACTGATGTTTGTTGTATTTTGTGTGTTTGTTGTATTTTGTATGTTTGATGTATTATTATGTGTATTGGTGTGTTCAGTGTTTCGAAAATCACTCATTTTCAATGAATGTTTCTGATTGCACTTCGCACCTGAACGTACAGCGGTCGGGTTTCGTTATTGATTGCTACTGGACCTACCCGATCATCGATCGTTCAATTCATCGCTAAAATACAGATCACCTCGCACGATGCTTGCTGTCAAAACAGTGCAGCACCATCATCAAATTGGAATCTCACCAATGCGCAATGCATATGGCGAATCATGTTGGTCTTCGATCAGGAGTGAAAGTATCAGTCAGTGAGTGAGTGATACATTAAGCCGATCATTAGCGTATTTTGTTTGATTTGATACATAGCAAATTAATAAATTTATTTGTTGTTATAACGTTTTTTAACATCAGTATGATCAAAATCAAATTGTAGTTGTGTTTGTGAGGGAAAGATGTTCACTTTCGCCGTGTATTTCAATTTTTACAAGTTCTCTTATTAAACTATCTTCCGTCACGTTAAAACTACTGAGAATTTATGGTGTCCCGCACAACTGTTTGATTTTTCCCGTCCTGCAAAAAATAATTTTGAATTTCATATAGTTCAGGCAGATACTAAGTGAGCTACATTCAGAATGGATCAGTTTGTATCTCACTCATCTCCGATATGCGATGTTTGCTAAACCGATGATTCTGAATGAGGCTGATGTCATGCTGAAGCATCTAGCAACGCAACGCAACGTTCCAATAAGATTGCGTTGCAACGCATTGGTATGTCATGCTGGCGCGACCTGTGACTTTGAAATTCCCTACAAATCATCACTTCTCTACATCTGATAATGCTTTGAATCGTCTCCTTTCTTTCGGGAGCCATCAAAAACTCATCAAATCACGACCCGGATTGCAAGAATGCCGAAAATTGAACAGACAAAATTCCTTGTTTTTTGCCGGAACTAAGAATTCATGAAAATTTTCTCGCCAATTAAGATATTTTTTAGTTTATTATCACAAGTTCGGACAGATCTTCGTACTATTGTGCTTAAAACCCGGAATCACTGCTTCAAATCGAAAAAAACAATATTCCTATTGGATTTCCTACTAGTCGCGCTACAAAACACATTGGCATCAGATTGGTCGCGCTATACAAAGCGACCAGTATGACAGGTCTGCGCGATTTCCATGGAGATCAAATGAGAGCTGGTTAGTCGTGTGAACGTTGCGTTGTAGGTCGCGTTGCTAGTTGCTTCAGCATGACATCAGCCTGATGCGACTCGGTTTGCATAGCGGATAGGAGCGCTAATCGAGATTGCATACCAGCCAGGCGAAGCAGTTGCGAGAGGCGCTATTCCATTATACAATCAGAATGTTTCCAACAGGAAACGCATCCTGAGTGTTTGTTTTGATTGATTTTCGGAACACTGGGTGTGTTTTGGTTTGTTTTTGATGGAGTTGAAAATCAGTTTGACGGCTTTTCAACTTTCATTTGTAATTTTCAATTCTTAGTTTTGAATTATTTTTATCAAGGCACATCAGCGGCGTTCAAATCTTATTTAACAATTTAAAAAAATGAATGCGAAAAGACCCAGGAAATCCGGAATGCTAATGAGGTATCAATATTAAGATAAATTAAAATTATCGTTTTCAATCCAAATGAATATGATAGGGTTGAAGTGGTTTCTCCAATATTTTTATGTTTTTACGCTTCAAAGTTGTAAATATTTTTTGAAATGGTTGATTTATTCCAGTGAGATTTTGGAAATTGCAACTGATTAATTGTCATAGAGGGCCAAAAAAGTGATTGCGAGTGCTTAAAATGTAAAATTTGATGAGGATTACGTTGTTTGATAACAAAACAGAGGCTGTCTAGTCTAAGAACTACTTTCTTGTAAATGATAAACTTTGATTTCCCTGTGTTTGTGTTCGATTGATTTAAAAATATACACACGTTTTAGAAAGAAATAATTTGATTTAAGTGTTGATGTTTTTAACAAGTTTAACTATTTTTAAATAACAGTTCTTTGCGTTTACGGTTAATGATAAATTAAACCTTGATCTCTATGCTATTGAAGCATTAAAAACAGTAAAAAACTAAAAATGGTAAAATAAGGCTTCAAAAATCCTATTTTTCAATTTGGTGCTTTCCGCTTGTTCCTACAGCGGATGCAATTTCAAAATTCTCTTCTGGACCTATGAAATCCATGTGCCAGGTTACTACCAAGCTTGCCGAAATCACAGAAAAATTTGTAATTTCACAGAATTTTGAGCAAATTTTCATCACAGAATCTGTGTCACAGAACACAAAATTTTGAAATTTTGACAGATTGCACAGAATTTTTAAATTTTAAATGGATTTCCGAAATTATAATTTTTATAGACAGTATCAAATTTAGATTTCTTACTTCGAACTAGAAAAGGTATGGTAATATTGGTAATCAAATCAGTTTCATCCGGTTTTAATTCAATGATCAACTTTCCCTCGAGAACTCGAGTAATTTTGAATGACACTCTAGAAAAGAGTTTTAGAAGTTTACTTTTTTGTACTTTTTTCCCCAATCTGCAAGTTCTGCAATTTTGAGAAAATTTCAAAGAAAATTTTAAGCAATTAGAATCCTTGATATTTCTTAAAGCATAAGTCAAATCGTTTTGCAATCTTCAACGAAGTTGTTAAATGATTTTAAATATTCAATATCAGATACTTCAAAGATTGTATCTCTGAAACTAGAATTTCTAGAGGAGATCTGAATCCTTGATTGGATGAAGGATAATAAATATATTCATAATCTGTTTTTAGTTTTCATGTAGGCTTATTAGTTCATCATCCCTTCTTTTGTCACTCGGAGTTAGAACATCGCGAGGGGAGGGGGGGGGGTCAATAAAAAATCAAGCGAAAAACAAATAAATTGGAATAAATTGCATGGAAGCTTCTGTGCAACAAAATTGCATACTATTATATCGATGCATAAAACCTATAAATCAAGTAATTTTTATTATCGAATAATTCAATCAAATCAAGTAAACACAAGGTGAAATAACTCCCATATTTTTCAATTTGTTTTTTGGTTTTGTAATCTTTCTGATATTGGAATTTTTTATCGAAATTAACATTAATTACATCAAACTTTATTTATTTCGCTTCGGTTTTTTTTTGGAAATTTCAAAGGGGGGGGGGGGGGGGGATTGACAAAAGAAAAAATTGGTTTTTTGTTCCAGGCTTATCAAAAAACGATTTTACTCAAAACTGATCAAATTCCCCCACCCCATATCATCAAAACCAGAGATGATAGGTAAAATCAGATTCGATGATTGATTCGAATTCGAGACGCCAAAATCGTACAAAATTGGTTATTGAAACGAAAGCACAAGAAATGCTGTTCCCTAGTGTTCGACAGTTTCATGTTAAACTTGATTTATCCTGATTTTTATTTCAAAGCTTCCTGAATTTGGAAAAATATGTTTGGAACTGACTACGTTCGCATTCGTATTCGTTGCCAATATCTCAGATAGGACAAGCTGCATGAGAAGATTCGTCGTTATTCGAGCGTCGCTAAAAAAAGTAACCGATTTATTTTGAGTTTGGAGACTCAACTCTTAACTTTACGCTTGTTCTAACGAATTCTTAGAATAGAACACGCGAATTAATATCTTTCACTTTTTTTTCTCTTTAGCTTTCTCTGACCATTCTCTCTATCTTTCAATTTCTCTTCTTATCATTTCTTTTTTCTCGCGCTATTCCTTTTTACTCCTCACTCTCCTTGTTCTGTTTCTCACTTTCTTGCTCTGTACATCCAATTCTCTCTATTTTTCGTTTAGCTCTCTTCGTATTTTCCATATGACATACTTCCTTCCTTCAATTTCATAATGCCTTTCCCATTATCGCTTTTCTCTATCTGTCATTTCTCCTTTCCTGTATTATTCGTTCTCTATTTTCACTACCTCTCACTCACACTCTCGCTTATGTCTATCTCTTACTCTTTCTTCTCGCAATTTCGCACTCTCCTCTTACCTTTTTTTTATCAATCTTTTCACTTTATTTCTCGTTTTCCGTTTTTCTTATTCTCATTTTCTACATATGTATCCTAAAATACTCTCTTCTATTCATTTTCCCCTCTCCCTTCTCAAAATTTCTCACTTTCCTTCTCCCTCAAATCTTAAGGGGCCATTCAAATATTACGTAACGCGTTTAGGGGGGGAGGCGGTGTAAGAGTTTGTTACGCTTTATGGATTTAGGATAGAAAATCTGAGACGAATGCGTTACGTAGGGGGGTAGGGGGGTTGAAAATAACCGAAAATTGCGTTACGTAATATTTGAACGGCCCCTAACTCTTCCTTTTATTTGTCTGACACTTTCTCTTCTATCGATCTCCTAATCTATCTCTATTTCACAAATTTTGACTTTGTTAGTCGTGTTTACAGAAATTTGGATAACTCTTTTTTACCTAATCTCTCAATTATTTGTCAATTTGTTGAAAAAAATCAAAAAAGAAACCAACTACATAAACCTTTCCGAATCTCCAAGAAAAAATACCGAAATTTGTTCATATCACCAAAAATCAGTAATTCGGTACAAACACTCAAAATTATTTAAAGATTATCGGTTGTAAAGTTTGATTGATAAATTAACCGGTATTTCGTTAATATCAACCGAGGGCGAACTAATATAGGTTATGAAAATACCCGTATAATAACAGTCATTTAAAACTTGTCGACAGAGACAAAACAGAGAGACTAAACCAAATCGAAACATTATTTATAAGTTCAAGTGTGGATCATTGGAAAATTCTATGAATCTACCTAATGCCCTAAAGGGCAGGTGCTAATGTTGGATCCAACCGAAACATCAAACGGATTTCCCTCCAACGAATAGGAATTAATGGTTTCGAATTATGGCAAACCGATGTGGTGGTCGGGGCATATAAATGACTGCGGCTGGATTAAATACTACTGGTGTCCTTTTCCTCACAGTCACTGCAGCATCACAGCTGAGTCAGTTGGGGGTGGTGTTCTAATCATGGATGGAGGGCATATTTTGGAACGGCTCCAAAGGGCTTCAGCTCAATTTGATACAGTTGCAATCGGCAGAATGCAGCCGGATTGGAAAGGATTTTCAACAATAAGATTTTATGTAGTAATACGATCTACGTATGTAAAATATCACTCGAGGATTGAGGAGATTTAACAGCTTTCGGGAAGAACGAATTGTTGGCGCTAAGTCTAAGTTTAAAAATAAGGCTGGAGAATTTTTTTTTGTATTTCGTCTTAGGTTGATGACAAACTCGGGTTGCCAATTCGCACTTGTAGATTAATTAAAACATACAAACAAGCATCTTAGAATTCATCCGATTATATTAAGGCTGTATGTGAAATTATGAATGGACAGTACTGTATCCTTTTGTGACAGTGTTGTTATTATTGCATTTAGAAAGCTACACGAAGTTTTACCGGTGAAGCAATAAGATTCAAAAGTTTTTCCCGGTATTCCAGATTCGCTTCGTATTTTGTTTATTTGAACAAAATTTAACGACACTTCGAATGATTTTTTTTTTTCAAATCCGAAATTTCTGGTTTAAAACGAGGAAAAATCAATATTTTAGTTGGATTTTAAACTCGTTGCATTTAAATACATCTCGGAATAAGTTAATAAATGGGAGCAGCTTTGAAGCACGAGGCTTAGTAGAACAAAGCAAAACTTAGGGGCGTCAGTGTGAGATTATTATTATTATTATTATTATTATTATTAAGATTAGAGACACTTTACCGTTTTAACGGTCAGTGTGAGATGATGTTTAGCCTTAACTACCCAAAAACATATATAAGGCTTACAAACTCTACCGAAAATGAACTTTTCCTAAAATAAAGATCCACTAAAGTATTATGAAGATTGTAAATAACAAAGATTATACACTAACCATTAACAGACAAAGAAAACATTCATGAAGCGATATTCTGTCATGTCTTCACAAAGACTACACTTTGAAGAATAGATTTCATTTTAAAAACAATCTTTCAGCCCAGTTCAATATCCTTTAGCCAGAGCAGCAACAGGCAGTCGATTGATCTCTAGCAAAAAAAAAAAATAGACATAGAAAGGTGTCCACATGGGCAGAGAAACATTTTTCCCGCCCATTTCGTGTACCTTTCTTTCCATATCGGCAACCGATATCCACATCTCGATGATTATGGCTATGGTTGAAGGACGGGATGATGTGCAAAGTTCGTTATCGATTCAGGAACTGTCATAAAAGGGCAGAGAAGCACTTTCCTTGCTCACCGTGTTGCCGTTTTGTGGCATGTTGTGTCACTACGCCACAGACGAAGACAATAACAACAACATCAACACAAATTGCTTCCATGGGATAGAGGTTTGAACGCTTCAACGCTATATTCCTTCTTACATAGATAACATGAGACGAGAAATGGTGTATGTATCTCGGCCGAATGCCGAACAGGTTGTAGTACAGATTCGCTGTCAATCGTCTGGACCTTGGCTGGATTCCGTGTGATGGGAAAAGTTTGTGCTATCAATTACCAATGATGATCAATCATCCATCATTGAACTGGGGAGCTTTGTTTACACACATACATACGACATCCATCGTTGAAATAGGCAGAAAAGGTAATTCGGCAGGGCCCTTCTACCATAATCTGGACGGCGGCGGCTAGTTGTAATCAGATTTGTTTTGCAAATTAGCGACCACATGCACCTCGGAGTTGGATCTCTTCAAACAGATCCGTTGCCTATTGGATACACGAGACGTTTTCATTGAAGGAGACTGCTGGGCAAAAATGTATGAAACTGTGTTTTTGGGTGTACACGGATGTACTATAACGAAAGTCTCGAAGAGACAAAGAAAAAAAAATGTATGGAGATATGATAATCTACTTTGGGAGAAAAAAGTTCTGTATGAGTTCACCCCACACAAATGATTTTTATCAGTTCTCGAATACAAAAAAATTCTCAAACTCGTCAATTGTGATAATTCAAATCGGTATCGATTTTTGAAAAGGGCATACACGCCAAGACCTTTGTTTTGAGAAAAACGCATTCTAATATCGTATTCGTTTTCACCACCCGAAAGTGTTGCACCATCCACGCTGAAAACGAGCATGAATCGAGTTTTGCCCTCACCTTCGTTGGTGTGCGTGAAATTGGCAGTGTCAACAGAAAATATCAATCAGTCAAAAATCCATTACACCTGGTATTTGTTATCGTTTAATTTTAATTAATTTTAATTTTAATTTAATTAATTAAAATTGAAATCAAATTTACTTTAGTTGATTATTGTCTTGTAAATAATATGAAAATTTTAGCATGAATTTATGTATTATGTTAAATTGTGAAAACTTCAGATTTATTTTATTAGAGAGGCTTGCTTGGTAGATTCGCCTCTGGCCCTGATGATAATAATTGCAATACCGGCTGATTCTGGGCGGTCTATGGTTGCTGCTGCTGGACTGCAGTTACCCCAGCTTGATGGTTCCGATATTTTGTCTTGAGAGTGACGTTTATTCCTCGCAAATCTCATCTTCTTCGTTCGGGTATTTCCTTTTAAGATTACAAAAAAAAAATCCAAAACGGCGAAGCTTCGAAGCAGCTTAACGCTTCTTGGTGCGCGAGACCAACTTATGGGACCCGCCCGAGCAAGAGAACTCTTCGGTTTGGGTGATTCCGCCAGATCTTTGGGTTGCACTTTTTGCACTCGGATTTGCTGCTCTTCTTCGGCACCTCCTGGAACCGATTGCAGCAGAATCCGGAACAAATTTCCGTAAATTAAGGAAAAAAACAATGTGAAAATAGCTAGAACGCAATTTTGCGGTATAGAAATAAACAAGACCAGCTGATATTTATTTACATCGGGAAGCACGTCCAGTCAAAATTCATGATAGTATTGGTGAGAGCACCAGCCATACCGAATATTTTCAGAGTGTTCTACCGTCCACTTTATGGTGCACTACCAGTGGACCACTCATCGTGAAAACGAGCATGAAAACATCAAAAAGTGCACTACTGGTAGTGCACCGGTGCACTACCAAACCTTTTTTTTTGTTTCGATTATAGTCGTTTTACCATCTTTATGGCATTCGCGACTTTATCAACGTTGCAGTTGGCGGACAAATATTGAAAAACTTATCCGGTACAACTGTGTTCGATATTTTCTCTTGGGCTCGAACTCGCAGACATCGGCTCAGGAAGCAACAGACTTGCAAACTGAGCTATATCACAAACCCTGCACAAACGAAAACAAATGAACGATTTCAAATCCGTTTTGTGCATTTTTCTCTAGCGTGTGGTAGTAAATTCATATTAGAAAATTAACCTTCCCATGCCGTTCGCAAAATATCCGTTTCGGGGAAATTTGAGTTGTAGTTTGATTTCGTTCTCCTGACTGTAAATGTAAACCGATTTTGATGATATTATATTCATTGTGTAGGTAATTTGTTATTCTTACTCAAAATTTTAAAATAAAGTCGATATGTATTACCAAGTTATCAGAAACTGGTTCAGAAAGTAAAAAGTCCGAAAAATCAATTTTATTTTTAAAATGCTCATAACTTTTGACAGCTTTTCTGTATTTAAGTGTTTCATTGATGTTTGAAATCGTCAGGAATCCATCTATCCGACAATGTATAGATATGTTGGGGTCCAATGAAAGTTTTGACTGCTATCTCAGATCTTCCGGTAGAAAAAAATCTAACTTTAAAAAAACGATATGCAATTTTTGCTTTGCTTAGCTGTATTTCATTTCCCAATGAACCGATTTTCAAAACTCAAATTTCAATTTTTTGACGTTAATTTGATCATTATTTTCATAGAACATACTTGGTCTGTCAAAATTCCTAGTTCTTCAGTATATTGGAATGATGATAAAGAGATTTTGAATGTGCGCTTCGGGTCATATTGACCCGAACGGCATGGGAAGGTTAAATTGCACAGGTATGAAGTATTCATTTAAAACGCGAGAAAAACACACTGAATTGTGCGCTGGAATTCACCAGATGTGCAGCAAAATTCAGATGTGCGGCAGAATTCATCAAGTGTGCACAAAAATCCACCAAGTGTGCGGCAGAATTCATCAAGTGTGCACAAAAATCCACCAAGTGTGCGGCAGAATTCATCAAGTGTGCACAAAAATTCACCAAGTGTGCGGCAAAATTCATCGAGTGTGCAGAAAATTCACCAGATGTGCGATTCCAACTTTTTGATTTCCATTTACATGGGATTCGATGAATACTTCATAGGCCTGTTAAATTGTGGTCCGTCCGTACTCTTTCAGCTGTTGTGATTTTTTTCAAGCCGTTGTGTCTGTTGTCATCAGCTATGTTAGCAAGGAGGATTTGATCGGATATTCATTTGTTTTGGAATTGTCGTTTTGGCAAGTGATAAAAATCTCCTTAATTGTAATCAGCTAATTTTTGTTTTTTTTTTTCATTTTTCTGATAGCAATGGCTCTGGATGCGGTGCTCGTTGGAACTGATGATGATCTCTGATCGATTTTTGCTGGGACTTTCCGGAAAAGATGTTCAACGGAACACCATTCACGGAATATCGGACAAGGTAAAATATTTTTTATTCAAATAATACTTTTTATATTAATGCATACTTTTATTTTTTTTTTCAGGATGTCCAAAAATAAATAGGTGTTTTTAGTACTTAAAAAGTGTAGTGTTAGTGATATATTGTGCAAAGATTGTGAAAATAAAGATTATTCATAACAAAATGTCGTTGTTTTTAATTAACAGTAAAAATAAGAAGTAAAAAAAACACCCTTATTTTCATTCCGATAATAAAAACATTTCCCGTTGCTTTCATAAACAAACCGCGTTAAACTCACTAAAAATTCACGTAAAATGTAGGTGCGTTCCATGAAGCGCAAATTCTTATAGGGACTCGGTTTAGATATTAATTTCGTAGCATCTACGTGAAAATCAATTGGATAAAAATTATGTAGTTTTCCACGTAGCCCCTAACGTGCAAATTATTTTGGTTGTAGAGAACAACTAAAATATGTGAATTACATCATTGTTTCGTGTTCAGACACTCAAATAGTCTATTGCCTAATTGGATGAAACTTGAAAAAGTAGATAAAAACGTTCAAAAATGCATTTTAAAACTTTTTGCCGAAAGCTGAAAACCAGTCACTGTAGGTGCATAATGAGAACCCCCGTGGGGCAGTATGAGCACCATTTTTCGAGGCAAGATGAGCGTTTTCTGCCAGGGAATCTAGCAGCGAATTCGACTCGATGAAGTCAACTGAATAATAGAGCTACAGCTAGACTTGTTTCATCAGACAAATTGGCCTATTGGTAAGGTGTCGGAGAGGTAATCAGTAGACTCGAGTTCGATTCCTGGTCAAGGTGATTTTTTTTTCATTTATCATTCAAGATCGATGCATTTTGCACTAAACGGTGGGGCGTAGATTCATCAAACAAAGCAATAACAAAACAATCTACATAGGTCTGTTTGTAGAATCCAAACAATTAACACATGCTCATTAGACCGCTGCAAATTTTATATGAAAATTTCAAATTCTAAAATTTTTACACCTCCCACAACTTTTTTTGGTTGTTTTGCTGCCAGAAATAGCAATAAAAATTTTGGAAGCGATCCATCCAGTCCTGAATTAGCGCAACGAATTTTAATTTTGTATGGAAATTTGTATGGGAAATCAAAATTTTTCAATCAAAAATCGCCACAGCTGTACTGAAGTTCCAAAAAAATTTAACTTTGAATGAAAAATATTCCTTGATTCTTGCAGTACAATTCATGTGAACAAACCAAAAACCTAACTTTTACTCCAGGAAAGATATTCGATGTTATACAAAATTTTTGTTTTCAAAATTATTTTTTTAATTTTAACGTTTTTGACTGCTTGTTTGAAAGCTGTGAGACCGTAGGATAAGTATAAAAAATCTCAAAAAACTGCTTTGCATAGCCAGGAAATTTATTGATTTGTATAACATTTGCAAAAACATATTATGAAACTATTAAAAGCTCTAGCATGCAGTCTGCTATTTTTTAATCTTTTTCAATAGATTCAGATTTTTTATTTTGAAACGGTAATAACTTTTTTCATGAAATTCTTAGCTGCTTGTCATATTTGCAAAAAATGAAGCTTAAGAATAGTCAAAACCAAAAATCAAAGACCGACTTCATTTAAATTTTATTTGAGTTTTCTGGATGATTGATTGTGCAAAAATTTCTTCTTCCATACAAATTTCCATACAAAATTGAAACGTGTTGCGCTAACTCAGGAATCAACCAAATCATCTCAAATTTTACACTGATGCTTGGTGACCCAGAAGACATCGAAAAAACATATGGGGCAAATCGACAGATGAAACAAGTCAAGCTGTAGCTCTATTATTCAGTTGACTTCATCGAGTCGAATTCGCTGCTAGAATATAAGGCAGAAAACGCTCATCTTGCCCTGATTGATAGTGCTCTGTTCGCCCCAGGTCAACAAATTTAAGTAAAAACGCGTTTTAAAATTGATTAAAGTTAAAAATCAAAAATTTTATGATGTTGAAAATTGAGAAACAATGTGTAAATCATGTTGCAGTCCGTACATTTCAGATCAAGATGATAGGCCATAAAAGCTTATTTGGTGGTGCTAAAAAATTATAATATTTTCGTCACTTGAGAACCTAGCTGGTTATTATTTAATATTTCTGTAAAGATGGAAAGGATATTTCTTTTTTGGTGAAAAATTAATACTATAGGTAGTACGAAAGAAATCCTTATGAAAATTTGTTTAAAAAATACGTACTTTTGTAGAAAAAAGGAATGCTTATTATGCCCTGGGTGCTCGTTATGCCCTTATCTCCCCTATCAAGTTGAAATACTTCCTGAGAAGCCACTTCAAAATTGTGTCACTATCACGGACATCTTCTTCGAGCAACGTTAACCTTGTGGTCGTGTCCTATATAAGCAGCCTCTTCAACTTTTTTGTTATTATAATTAGGTAGCAATGATTACCCTGCCTGATGACTTCGTTTGTCCGTTTGTTACTGGCATTACAATAATTAAATTATAAGTAAGGTACACCGGGGTAAGTGGGGACGGGTTTTCATATAGTTCAACTTTAAAAAATCATTAAAAAATCAGCAGTGGGTCAATTTTGATAAAATTGCGTTCAATACGATGCTGAACGTGTTTTTAACAAATGCTGAAGAGATGAGCTTGATAGAAGCAAAGCGAAAAAAGTTCTCACGTAAATTGTTATGGACTACTGGTGTCTTCACTTGCCCCGCTTTATGGGGTAAGTGGGGACGGTAGATTTTCCCTTTGATTTCTCAGGAAATTTTCAACAAATTTGTGTTTTTTTTTGTTGAATGCGTTTCTTTATTACTCGAACCGTCCGAAATTTCGAAAAAAGTTCATGGTACTATTAATAAGGCATCTTTCAATAATTATTGTGTGTAATCCGATATTATCGAAAATGTATACTTATTTTAGAAAAAACAAGCACTTTTTCCAATTTTTCTTTATCTAAATGCTAAATAAAGCTAAATTGTATTGAATGAAGGAGAGAAAATTGAAAAAATGTGTAAACATCAAGTTTTATAAAGCCGTCCCCACTTACCCCAGGTAGGGTTTGGTGACAAAATTTTAGATTTTTGCTAATAAACCCTTTTTTCTCAATTTTTAACCGTCGTTTCTTTTCCTAACTGGTTGTTTCGAATGTAAGGATTGTTTCAAAGTAAAGTTTTTCGTCAAGAGCCAGCTAGTTTACGAGAAATTTGCGATTGAAAAAGATGTACATCAACTCCACATCGTAGTTAAAAATAGAAAATTTACAAAAAGTCACCGTAACCATCCGCAATTGTCGGAACCGTAACTCTTTTCCAGTTATTGGATAGATTACAAGTAAATTTAACATTCTGCATTAAAAGTTTGAAAAAATAGTACACAGTATTGTTTTAATAGCCACCGTCCCCACTTACCCCGCGTCCCCACTTACCCCGGTGTACCTTATGCTATCTTATCATTAGTTGAACGAATGTCAATCGTTTGTTCACTTTTTTAATCATACTTATGCACCAACAATTTTTCTACAGAAGAATAATAATGATACAGGGAAAAACAGAGAAACTTTCTCATTACTCACCGGCCATGTCAAATAGCGTTGCCGCAACCACCACTACAGTATTCCTTCATACAACACACAACCACCGGGCGTGTTGATAGACGTCGACCAGCGAGCAGTAACAACAACAACAACAGCTACTACTACTTCTAAGCAGCAACAATAACAACAAAAACAACAACAATCAACTATTGCAAAGGCTGATCTGAGTTCGGTCGGACTGCCCGGAAAGATCACCTCAGCAGCACCTACAGCAGAACGATAATGGAACAACCGATGCTGCTGTTACTGATAACCAACACCGTTTAAGATTTGCCCTGGTGTTGTTGCTGTTGTATTGTTATTATTACGATTACTGCTGTAGATTGTATGCTCTCGGGTATATGGTGGTGTTCTGCTCCTGCTGAGCTCCGGCCGGTGTGCAACTTTATTTGCGGTGAATTTTCGTTGCAGCTGCTTCCGGCTGTCGCTTTCTCCGAAAGGGACGTTTCCACTACCGCACTTTGGGCTTCGGGATGATGTTACACATGGGCAGGACGGAGAAGCAGCACCACTTTATTTTATTCGATATTATGCTACAATAACAGACTCACTTGCCCTCTCCCTATTTCTTCGTTTTATTGCTATCTTCTGCCAGGATCACCCACACCGTGGCTTCGTTGTGTTTGTTTTATTTTATTTTTTTTAATTCACTTGGCTAAAACGTGATTCCAATCCTGTTAAATGCAGGCAGGCTCGAAAACCGTGTTTCATCTGTTGAAGGATTAAACCTGTGAACACTATCTATCTAAATCACTGCTACGAAGAGGAGAAAAGAGCAAAAAAACCAATACACTTTAGCATCAGGGTAGTCTACACAGTATTCCTTCGACCGGAGAAATGCCCGTCCCTCCCCAGGGAATAACAATCTGTCTCAGACTTTTGGTTCCATCTACACCAGAACACGGAAATCAGGCGCAGCGCATCGACAACTTTGAGCACACACTGCTGCTTTGCTGACTAAACACCAAACACCTCTTCTTCCGGCCTTCTTGTCGTCAGTATCGCTCCTTCGAAGCAACCCAAAACGTCCATCACCTCACCCCGACCGGCTGCTTCTGCTACCATAGGTACTAGACTACGTGATGAGGTTCGATTCGCACAAAATGTGTACCCACAAGGTCAGGAAGCTGGTGCGTAGCAGCAGAAGCCATGAGCTGGTAGATTGGCAGCAGGTTTCTATCCGAAAAAAAGAGGCCGCCTCGTACATAAAAACCGGTAGGACCAGCTTTTTTGCGTTCGACTTGGACCAGCATTCAGTTCGTAACACACTTCTCGCTAGCGTGTGCTAGCCAGCCGGACGAAAGTGCGAGTGATGAAATTTCTGGTCGTTTGAATGTTGTTCTTTGACTTGAATGGAGAACATGACGAGTTGAAGCTGCCTGCCTGAATCCATAGATTCTGTTGTGGCAAACAGCTCCGAGAATCGGTCAAAGTGTGCCGCCGTCCACGGTGAGTTGTCTTTTTGGATTTTTTCCTTGCTTAGTATTATCACCAAGAGGTCCAATGGTGGTTGTGTATTTTTCTTCATGGTTTCTTTCCGTAACGAGCATCGGTATTTGGTGGTGTCTGTGCGTTTTTTGCTAGGGTTTTTTTTGCGAACGAATCATTAAAATGTGACCAGAATACAACAGTTCTCGAAAGCCTGGTTGACTGACTGATGTGCGTTTCGAGCGAATTCGGTGCAATGTTGGCTGTTAAGCAGTGATGTGTCTTAGGACAGTGCTGCGAGACGACTGCGAGCCCAACGAATGGCAATTTTAGGCTCAATATTGAATTTTTTTTCGCAAATTAGCTAACAATCTTATGCAAAATAGAAACTACAGTAAAGTTAATTTTACCCTGGTATACGTCCGTACCAAGCAAAAATGCGATAAGAAGTTGAGATACTTAGACATGAAATCATAGACCTGATACTTGCGACTTGAGACCTGAGATTTGAGACCGAAGACCTGAGACCAGAGACATGAGTCTCATGTCTCAGGGTTCAAGTCTCAGAACGCAGTTCTCATGTCTCAAGTCTGAGGCCGAGTCTCAATGTCTCATGTTTCATGTCTCAGGTCTCATGTTTCATGTCTCAGGTCTTATGTTCTTAGATCCTTTATCTTAGGTCTCAGGTCTAATTTTCCAAGCTTCAGAGCTAAGATTCGTCCAGCTTTAAAAAGTGTTTTCCTTTGGACTTAGAATTTAAAAAATCGTGCAAATTCCCGAAAACCGCAAAAAATAAATAACGTAAAAAAAATTTCTGTGTACACTTCACTACCATCCACAAATGTTTTAGAGAAATCCCAAAATGGTTAAATTTTACAGAAGGGGACTTAAACATGAACTTTGTGAATCATTTATTTCAAATTTCTACATACATATAAGTATAACTGTTGTACAAGGTCAAGGATAGAAAACGGTAAGTGAGATTACAAAAGAAGATATCTTGAAATTTCGCTCTTAAAATAGAGTCACTCGCTTTTTATTTTAACAAATTTTAATTACAAAATGGATTGAAAATTTGCTGTTTTGGAAAAAAAATCTTAAACGTTGCATGTTTGGTAATTTGGTGGCCCACAATTTCTTACAATTACAGTATTGATATGTTCTGCTTCTTCCTCCTTCCTTTGATTTTAAATACAAATATCTTCTTGTTATATTCTATTCTATTTTCTTTATTTATAGAGGATCTTTACCAACTTTGTCATTCTTTTGCTTAGAATGTTTGTTGCAGATACAGAATCCAAATTATCATCGAACACAATTTCCGCATTTGTAAAGCTTCTGAAAAAATTTGCCTTTCGAAGAACTTCATTACAGGTATAGGTTTTCCCAGGAAGAAAGAAATTTTCAGAGGAAACTTTGGCCTCATGATACAAGGAATATTTTAATAAGGTAGTGTCGAGAGCCATATTGTATTTTTTGTGACGTCACAAAAATGAATGTATCGACAATTTATACGCGAATGGCAGACAATTCAAAGATAAACACGTTTTAGAACGAATAAGAATTCCAATTTTATTTTGATTGTATTGTAAGGCCTCTATTTCACTATGTTATGAATTTTTTTGGTCCATTGAAGATTGCATTATGTTTTTTCTTTTTTTTTTAATGAATGTAATGTCATCTTGAAGGTAAAACGTGCAAAAATGTAGAAAAATTCAGCTATAAAGAGGTCTAGCTGGTAGTTATTGTGTGTTCAATTAATTGTCATGATTTTTATCCACCGGTTTACCATTTTCAATTCTTATGTAGAAGAATGAACATCAAGTAATGATTGTTAACTCGATTTACTAAAATGTCAATAAATGATTATGGTTTTGTATAAAACTTTGTGTTTTCATTACTTTATTGTTATAAGGATCTTAAACTGCACTGACTTGAACATTTTCGTGGAAGACTTTGAACTAATTTTAAAGATTTGCAAATTTGAGTAGGGAAAATCAACCATGTTTTCGAATTTCTATGGTCTATTTTATATGAAAACTACTAAAAAATCCAACTTTTTTTGTATAGATCTTGAAGAGCAAATCCTTTAGAATATCAAGTTTTAAAAGTGGAAAATTTCCAGCAAATTCTTCGAATTATCAACGAATAAGTCAAATTTCCTAGTGAATTCACAGATTTTTCGTGATTGTGATGACACACTCTGTACCAATACTAGAGCAGGGCTGCCTTGACACTACTTTCTTTAAATATTCCTTGTTCATGATAGTATAAAGATAAATATTTATGCTAATATTAAAGATAAAAATGTCTGTTATTTTTATAATTCCTCTTAATGTATGTATGTAAATCAATGTAAATCCTTCAAAATTGCCATCTTCCGGAAGAATTCGATTTTTTTTTAAACTTTTAGAAATACGACTTAACGACCCTAATCATATTTATTTGATCGAGAGGAAATATTTTAGGAAATCATGATGTATGATAACATTGATTGATACTGTGGCATGTCCAATCTTTTCAATATGGACCGATTCCCCTCCAATAAAGATAAAGATATCGGTATCGAATTTTGAATACGGCGAATGCGCCAACATCACTGTTTCGAGAAAAACGCGTAGAAAGTTTGACAGCTCCATAAGCTCCCAGCAAAAATTTTATTTTGTTTTCTTAATTTCTCGAAGACAAAATAGTCGTCGGTTAACGTTGTACACTCAAAATGTAGGTCTCCGAACGTATTTTAACACCCAGATGATAACTCCATTTGTTTACATTTGGAGCATTGGCCCTATTAAAAAGTCACTACTGATATATTCCATTCAAACCCCATAACAGAAAACACCGTAATCTGGCAGCCCTGCTTTTGGCATTTTTGATGTGCCTCCTCTCTCGAGGCAAAAATCATCGGAAGCAAAAGAAAACATCGCATTGCAAAATCGTGCGGCTGCACAAACACCAACAAACCGCCAAGCGTCACGGGACCGTCACCCGCAAAATAAGCACATTTGCTACGCGAAACACCTCGCTCGCTCACGCACACAGCTGCAATTATCCAAACAGCAGCAAAACGTTGAATGATGACGAAGAACAAGAAATTCGGCACAACCACCAAATATTTCGCACTAGGGGCATTCTCGGAAACCGATAGGTCGTCGTTGTTTTTTTGTTTTCCACCGCACCACACCGATAGCATTTAATTCCGTTCACCGAAATTATTGTACTTTGGCAATGAATCCCCCAACTAAAGCCTGACTCACTAAAATCCGCAGAGACCCCGAAAAATGCACACCACCTTTGTGCAGGTTTTTTTTTATTATTTCTACTCGGGATGTGAAAGCTTCTTGTATGCGCGCCGTTTTCTTGTTGTTCTTCTCCTTTATGGCGAAATTTTGACTTTTTTCTTCGAAAGAACGGGAACACGTTCTCTCCTTTTTCTGCACCCTTCAGTTTGCGTGAATTTTCAGCACCAGAACTTGGACGTATTCCCCCCAAATAAGCAACGCGTTCCAGGTGCACATTTTTTGTTCCTGAAATCCTGTAGCTCATCTCCCTGTACCGAAGATAACGAAAGCAGGATGAAACATTTCCCAGTGAGATATGTAACGTTGGATTTATACATTTTTGAGGTCCTCGCAAAAAGGATGCGAGAAAACGGGGAGGAACGGGATTGGACCATAAACTCCGGGGCCTTTTTCTTTCAGCGAAAAATTCGCAACACAAGACGCAAAAACTCACACGCGACAATCACTCGCTGCTCCAAAACACTCCCGGATGAACCCGAAACCGGTCGACTTTTACCGAGAAGGAAAACTTTTTCAACCACAAACTGATCACACTTCCTTTAGGGGGAACAAACGGATCAAATTAGGACCGCACGATCTGTGCCAGGAAATTGAAGAAAAAAAAATCAACCAAAGATTATCGACAAACGGCGACGGCGAACGAGAAACGACGACGGCGGGCAATGGATGACGATGACGGACTACCTTTTTCCGATTAGCTAGCTAGCTGCCTTTTCTGCCGACGACCACCAACACTCGAATATGTACACCGACCGACCGAAATTCACCGTCCGCTGCTGGACATGTTTTCCTGCCGTGGTGCCATGGCCATCACAAACACATTCTCGAAAACATCGCGAGGCGGCCCATTCTCTGTGGGGGTGTAGTGGTACAATCGCACTTTGACGTTTTGCCATCGCATTTTCGGGCGGAGAAAAAAATGCGCGAACACGCGGTTGACAGTTTGCGGAAAACACACGCGCTACCCGGGATGCCAGAAATAATTATAACAGTTACGCATTTTATTCAAAACTTTTTTTTTTAGTTCATGTAGATTTATTCTGGCAAAACATTTCGATTTTTTTAATATTGAAAAACTAGAATAAATTTAGAGTTCGTCAAACCTACGCTTGGTAAGTTGTTGAAACCTATAAAAATAGTGAACGCAGCACCAATTCGAATAAAGATTCGGAACGAGTGCAAATTTAATGACGATGAAAGACTCGCGCTGGATGTTGGATAAATGACACCGATGAAAGACTCGGGGTGATTAACGAGCCTCTATAAACAAAAGAGACGAAATGTCACGATTGGAATTTTCGATTTCCTGTCAGTGTCATTCCAATCGAGCAAAAGACTTGTCAAACTGGAAAATTTGGAATTGCGAAAGCGGCGGTAGCGAAAGTATTATCATTCATACCTGTAAACAAAGGGTAACCAAACACAGTTTTTGAATGCTCTATTTCAATTACAAGCTAGATTCTCAAGGATTTATTTCTTGGTACTTAATTGGTAAGTTATGATTTTATTTAATGATAAATATTTAGGATATTTTTTTTATTTTGAATTTTCATTGACTGCACAAGATGTTCCCGGATCAGCGGAGTCGAAATGGAAAGTTTACCAATGAAAGTTGCGGATTCCAGTAAAGAAAACCCCGAAAGATGGCAGAATGCGAGTAATTTCTCCCGTTTTCTTTTTGTCTCAGTCGGGAACCGGAAGAAAAATATATTTTTAAATCCGGGGCAGGTTTTGTTAGAACAATTTTGTTGCCAAACACTCCATGATTGCACTTTTTTTAATTGATGACAATACCAAAAAAAAGCTTGGTAAAACAGCAGACTAGATCAAAAACCACTTGCGAAAAAAAGTAAACGCAACAAAAAATTGAAGTCATGTGAAGTTTGAAGCAAAGCAGTGCTGCGCTCAAATGAAAGCGGGGTTGCTAGATGATTTATTGTTAAAAGGATCAGATTGCGTCTCTTTTGTTTTTATTACAGGCTCTTTAGGGGTGATTGATTCGATGAAAGACTCGAATTAAATGGCGTTTGATAATTTCGATGAAAGACTCGCAATAATTACATATGATTGATTAACACCGATGAAAGACTCGGGCAGAACTTTTGATTGATTTGTTGCGTTGAATCAAGAAGTGATTGAGCGGTCATCCGATGGAAGACTCGGAATGGTGATGTTTACAGGTGATGTTTACAGGTTATCTTATGATCATAAACCGAAACGAATAAAAGACTCGGAAGAATGTTTATATTTCGATACAAGACTCGAAACATTCGTATTTCCGATGCAAGATTCGGATGAGTGTTATTCCGATGAAAGACTCGGAGTGCTTTTGCCAACCCAATAACAGTGGTGTTGAGTTTGCGTGAAAAATAATCTGGAAAATATCCAAAAATATAAGCTTCAAGTACGACATGGTAGTACCAGGAAAGACATCGATCATCTGGTGCTTACGTCAGATATCCCCGAATAGCCAAGACTATGGTTATACAGTTAATAAACAATAATATTCGTTTTAACAATGAAATATAAAGTAAAATCTAAATCTCTCAAAAAGGTAAAATTTGCATTGGATTGTGAAATCACCGTAAATAAGACGATGACTTTGATATACATGGTAAATACATAATGTTTCACTGTAGGTTTTACTCAGTTGGTTGGACTCCAAAATGAGCGTGTGCGGTTTGTTGACATTGTTAAAATTTTCAACTTCTGAACACGTGATGTGATGCATTTTTTGGTAAAAAATTGTCCGAATGCACACAATTATATACAAAACAATGGTAAGTTTCAACTTTAATTTAAACTAGGAACAGTGCATGACTCTTATAATTTTATTTTCAGGGAAAAATATTGACTGCAATGAAGGATCCGGTTCGCAAAAACTTTTCTGGGAGCATCGGATTTGGGCTGTACTTGGATGTATCATTTCGGGACGGTCGGAATGCCCCTACTATAGAATCAAAAGTATGAATATCCGGGTAGTGAAAAGTGTGAGTAAATATTGAGAACCGGTTAATTAAATATAATGAAATAGAATTCAAACCATTAGTTTTTATTTTTAAAATTAATCAAAAAATGATGACATGACAAAAAATCAATACAGAAATCTCACCATAAACTAACCATGAACAGAAATTTTTGTTTCAGCGTCCAAACAATAGATCTCGCGTGAGCTTTCATTACGTCGAATGAAACAGAAACACCGAACCGAGAAAAACGCTTCTGAAATTTGAAAAGTGTTTTTCAAATCCTATTTTTATTCCTTCGCCGATAACCCTTCAAAAAATACGCAATATTCATGGAAACTAATTGTGTCATATATTCCACATTATGAATTTAATTTTTTGCAATTTTTAGGGCCTTTTTTCAATCATATAGGAACATACGACATATTCAAACATAAATCGTTCATACGTCTGAACACATTCGTCGTTTGGAGGGGAAATTTGTTTCATTCGTCTCTTTTCTTTCGTCCTTTGATTCGTTCAACTTGCACATACGCCCAAATGTTTCTGATGTAAATACTATGGAAAATTTTCAATTTTCTCGGCATAGTGGCTGTTTAATAAGTGGTGTAGCGGTAAATTGATGAGTAAAAGCATAATGAAATGTGTGAATCAGGCGCGACATCGATCAAACCAACTCGCTGCTGCTGATCAGCTTTCTGTTGCCGATTAGCTGGAGGGGAAATTTGTCTCATTCGTCCTTTGATTCGTTCAACTTGCACTTACGCCCAAATGTTTCTGAGGCAATTACCGGTAAATTTTTAATTTTTTTTCGGCATAGTGAATGTTAACTTAGTGAGTTATCGAGTGTAGCGGTAAATTTATTAGTGAATGCGTAATAAAAGTGTGAATCGGGTGATTGGGTGACTAACAGCAGCAGGCTGCTGCCGATCAGCCTGCTGCTGTTAGTTGTTAGGTTTGCTGCTACTGCTGCTGTTCGGTTTCTTTTCCTTGCTGCATTATTATACAGCTTTCGAAAGCCTTGGGTATCGATTTAAGAACGCCTGAAAACAAGAATCTGAAATAGTATTGCCTGGTTGATATTCTGATTACCTCTACCTGTATACACTGTTTGCTCATGGAATCCATAGCGAATGTGCTAGGTTTTTCTTCCTCTGCACATTCGCCGTTTGGAAGAAGGGACGTAAGCAACATTGAAATGGGCAAGCAAGGCAAAAATAGTTTATATAAAGATTCCCAACTCTTATGAAAACCGGGAGACAAAAAAAATAAGCGCCACCATCAAATATGACGGCAGAAATGCAACTAAAACACAGTGAACCAGGGTTGTCAGATGGTTTTTTTAAAAATCTGTATCGGTCTCATGAATAAATCTGTATTTATCTGTATTTGAACTTTAACGACCAAAAACTTATATTATTGTTTCCTATGTAAGCTTATTGCTTAATATACTATTTGGAAATCAGTATTGATGGTTTTAACGTATTCATTATTCACAAATTGACAATTTATTTCATTAATTGAACTTTATCTTGAGCAGGGGCGAGAAACCTTTTGAACCAACGGGCCAGTTTTATTTCAAAATATTCTCGGCGGGCCGCGCTAATATGAAATAAAACTCGTCAATCATTTATCGAACTCTATAGATAATAAGAAAAAGATTTGCTAGATCATTACTTTTTTTTAAAAGTCTTCTGGAGCTATGTATTTTTATCACAGCAATAACTAAAAAACTAGAGACAATTTTTTTTTATTTTTGTGGTTCAAATTCACTGATCTAAATTTCGGTTTTCTGTACGTATTTTCAAAAAAAAATCCACAGTTTAAATTGGCCCTACGAAGCCCTGAATTTTTTTCCTGCAATCCGCGAAAAACATTTTTAATATAACGTGTCAACCAAATTTGCTGAAATCCTGGGAATAACAAAAATTTCACAGATTCCCAAGCAAATTTTAGGAGAGTCTACATTCTTGATTGTTTTTTAGTATTTTTTAATAGATTTTATTTTTTAAACTTTAGTTCTATTGGGAAAAGATTTCGAAGGCCTGTTGAAGAAAATATCTTAACGTTTTGGATACGAATTGTTATTTACCAAGTGAAAAGACTGAATTTGTCAACGTTTGGTTTAACATCAGAGAACATTTCCACAGATTTTTTGAATCAAATACAAAATTACAATACAAGGTTTTATCATGAATGTAAATTATTTTTCCGGCACTTTTCATGCTGAGTTTTAATTCAATTACTAACGAAATTAGCATTTTTTAATAATAATAATGTTTTCAAAAAAAATTTCTTCTGAGTTAATTTATCATACAACTTTATCTTTGACAAAAATATGAAAATCATCATTATGTGCTCATAAATATTCTGCAAATTTTTTTAATTTGCGTTTGCCGACTTTCATTTAGTTATCAATTTTGAATTTAAAAACGCTCAAGAAAAATTGGGAAAATTTTAATTTAAATAAGAATAAACTCCAATATTTCATTTCTGACAATGATATTGCACTTATCCCTTTGAAAAACACATTGAATGTTACATTTCTGGAAAAAGTCCCCAATATGAATGATTGAGGGATAAATGCAAACAGAAACACGTAAATTACATACTTAACAAGTCTTCGCCGTATCAACTATTTCTGGTTTATAGGCTGGTATTTTATGATATCTAACGAACTACCGCAGGCAAAAATTGCGAAAATAATTCAATTCGGAAAGGCTCGCGGGCCGCACATTGGGGTCTCGAGGGCCGCGAATTGCTCATCTCTGATCTAGATTGCTAAGTTTTTTTTTCTTAAATATTTCTAAATTTTCCCAAACTTGTTTCTAAAATCTTAAAATTCAAAAATGTATATTAAAGTACGAAAATAGAATTCATGTTATGATTGAAAGTTACACAAGGGAAAGTCATTTATGTTTCCTATGTTTTAATACCTAATTAATTTTGGAAGATTTTGGGTTCCTTAATTCAAATCAATCAATTTCAAAAAGAAATTTTAATATTTTTTTTTAACCCAAAAATAAACCTACATGAATACGTACAACAGATTGTAAACCTTTCTGTTGTCTTTCATTCAATCAATCTTGCTTAGATATTTTAGTTTCAGAAACACAACGCTTTAAAAAATTAAATAATATCTAAATAATAAGTCTGGCATCATTCAAAAAAGTTTTTCAGAATTTGATATTTAGGATTTTAACTTTATTCCCAACCTTGCCGAAGTCTACAAAACGTTTTGACTGGTGCCTCAAGAATTATGAAAGATTTATTTTGTTCATTAAATTTAGTTCAAAATTTCCATTTTTTGTTGAATTGGAACAAAAATGACAAAACGGAAACTTTTATCACTTTTTCCTCCAAAGTCAAAATTACTCGCGGTCCTCGAGAAAATCGATAACTAAATTGAAACAATTTTTTTTTATATCTTTGTCATGTAGTTTTGCCAGCACATAAATTTATTGAATGCATTTTTCAAACTATTTTTAGTATTTATATCTTAAATAAGAGCTTATATTACTCTCATATTGCTTGAAATTTTCTGTCATGTGTTATCGATAAAAATTGTAAATCTAATTTTTAAATCCTTAGCACATTTAGGACTAACTATGAAAAGTTTCGTCTAAGAAACATCACGCCTGATTTTTTCCTGTATTTATGAACTAAAACTGGTTTCAATAAGTGGGCTGGCTTAAAAAAAAAATAACTGCATATCGTATAAGAAATGAATTTGTTTTAAAATTCAAAGTGTTCTCCTACTTTATTCAGTTAAAGAGTTTTGAATTAAAAAACTGACGATGCAAACCTTATTGAATCTGAAATAAGAATTTTCTATATGATTCTCAATATTTTTCTTTTTATGTGATAATCTTAAATATCACCCTACTTTATAGATATCAAACTTAGGGGCTGTCCATTAATGATGTCACGCAAAATTTGGAAAAAATTTACCCCCCCTCCCCCCTCTGTCACATATTGTCACAAATTCCGTTACCCCCCTTTTGTATTACGTCACGTTTTCCTAACACCCCCCCCCCCCCCCTCCCTGGATTAAAATTTTAGAAATTTGATTAAAAATGTTGCTTTTTTAAATTCATCGGTTATATTTAAAGAATTGAAAAAAAGGTTACCCACTTTTAACAAGCCTTTAATCACTGCTTAAAACACATTTCAATCATGAGTCCAAGGATTATGTTAATGATTTTCCATATCAATAGCCGGGAAAGTCGAGGCAGTAGCTGCAGTATCAGCGACGATGTTGAAACCATCCAAATCTAGTTCCTCTTCTTCAATCCATTCGCAATCCAAATCTTTTCCACAGGTTAGAATAGCCAAGCAATTCTGTTCACGTTTTGCCACAATTTTAGTGGAACAGACTTTCCTGAGTGTTGCAGTGAAAGTGTTCTTGTGTACTTTCTTATGCTCGTAAAATTTACCAAAAGTGATTACGTGAGTATTATTCATTAAATGAATGGTGCAAGTATTGTTTTATTGAGTTTAGGATAAAATTATTTGTTATTGTTTTGCTGATAATGATAAGTGATGTCACGCTCAAGCAGACCCCCCCTCCCCCCATGTCACAAATTGTCACAAAAATCGAAACCCCCCCTCCCCCCCTAACGCGTGACATCATTTATGGACGGCCCTTAAGGAGAAGAGATTTTATACTGATTTTATTATCAAAATTTGTGTACTCTGTTTGGGGGGCTATCATTCGCCGTTAAAACAATAAAGTTATGCTGTAGAGAAAAAGAGACTATTAAAGCTCCTACTAACCTATAATAAATTATGGTTATAGTCTTCACAAAAGCTTACTTGTAGAAGTTAATGGTCTGGATAAATTATATGTGCTGTTGCAAGCATTTGCAGTATACTGCAGTTCGGAAGATAAAGGTTTAAAAAGATTTAGCTCAGTTAGCCCGTGGAAACCGTTTCATCAACAATTGATTTAGATTTTATAAAAAATCTGTATAAATCTGTATTAATGTTCAAAAATCTGTATAAAAATCTGTATCTGTATCTTATCTGTATTGACGTTGAAAAATCTGTATAATACAGAAAAATCTGTATATATGACACCGCTGCAGTGAACACTGTTAGCAGAAAAAACTCATGTTAATCAGTTTTTATCACACGGTGGGACACATGTACTCAATTGAGAGTTATTAAGCACAGCAATCAAAAGTCCCATTAACAATAACTAATTTGTGCACTCACAAATCTCCAGTGTCAGAAATGAGGGTGTGGATTATTTTATGCGCAGCCACAAAATGGGACTGCACACTTTAGATCTGTGGATTGTGACATTTGTGCTATATTTCAAATCAGTACCTATTGAAATTAGGTACTAGGCTAACCGCTTTTTGTGACAGCAAAAGATTGCACAATATTCAAATTTCCAAAAAAAAAAAAAATATATATCAGCATGATTGTTTCACTTTGAAGAAGACTCAAAATTTGCAAAATTAACAAAATTAATAATAAAATAATATTCTTCAAAATTTAACACGACACTTCAGATAAAGTAAAATGCCACAGTTTTATAAGTTGATCCAGCTGTTTCTATCATGCAGCACTTTCAGTATTGTGTTTTTTCTAACTTTTTTCTTGCAGGCCATTTAGCTAAATTTAGTTCTATGTACAAATTTAACAGAGTAAATAAAGGTAGCGGTACACCTCAGGTGAAAATAAATAATCTTCTCTAGCCTGTAACTAAAAATAGTTGAAAGATGAATTTTGAACTGGTCTTAAAACCTCCTAAGATATTTTAATTTCGATTCCTCTGATTTAACCGTAGGAATGTTATCACATTGAGGGAATCAAACAATAAAATCTTAAGAAGTTTTAAACACTGAGACTGGCTTGAAATTCAACTTTTCACTATGTTCTTAAATTATAAATTGTAAAGTATTCTTAAATTATCATTTTTTTTATACACTTTTTTTATTCATTGCTGATATAAATAATCTAATTAAAAACATTGTGAACGTTAATGTTTTCATTATTATTTTAACTGTTTAAGTTTGAGTTTTTTCACAATCGATGAATCTGAATGCGGTTAGCTCAATTTTACTGAGTCAGTAGCATTTGTTTCTGCAAAATTTAATCAAATTACTTCAGAGTGCATTTTGAATAATTTTAAATTTATTGAAAACATATCAGAGTGCATCATGATCTGCACGCTCGTATCTTTAAACACAATTTGTGAGAAATGTTGACCTTTTCCGTCAGCAGGTGGTGCTGATGTTTGTAGAAAGAATGTCTGTTGGAATTTATATGAAAAATGTCAAGAGCTGGGTATCTTTATATCTACTATCTTTGAGCAAGGTTTTGTTTCATTCGTCATTTTGAAAGTCTTTAATTTTATACATTAAAAGGGTTTAAATTGATTGTTTTATCAATCATATAGGTAGATAATGTTATAATGAAGCTTTTTTAGTGAATATCTCAGTTTTTCAAATTTTGTTTCATTCGACGTAATGAAAGCTCACGCGAGAGATGTAAAATGAATACCATGGTTTTCTTGTTGAAAATTGGAAGATGTAATAACCATCTACTTTATAGTTTTGTGTTCTGAAATGTATGGAAAAAAGTTGATTTTTTCATTGTTAAGTTGCTTAACAACCCCCTTTTTTCATGGTAAATTTTGTCAAAACCATGAATTTCACTGTCGAAAACGATGAATTTGACAATGCGTTCAAGGTTTCATAAACATTGATATTGATTGTATTAACCATGAAATCCACGATAGTGTGAAAATGGAATTCATAGTTTTTTCACGATACTTTTCTATTCGGGTCCCTACGAACGAAAATTCGAATCACGTCAAATCTGTATTGCTGTACGAGTGCGAAACTTGGTGCACATATGCGGTAACGACGCGAAAACTGAAAGTATTTGGCTGCCTGCGGAATTTCACTCGCGCTTGGTGGCCTGGCAACTGGATCTCAAATGAAGAACTACATCGCCGGTGTCATCAAAGGACGCTAGAAATCGAGATGCGGTAACGTAAGTGGAGATGGATTGGGCACACGCTGCGAAGAGATGAGAACGAGATTTGCAGAGAGGTGATTGAACGGAATCCAGAAGGACATCGAAGAAGAGACAGACCCAGAAACTCGTGGCGGGGAAGCCTAGCCGCCGAAATACGAACTGTCGACGAGAGTCTTGACTGGGATCAAGTGAAGACGCTGGCTCCATATCGTCAACAGTAGAGGTCTTTTACCACGGCCCTATGCTCCGGAGCATCTGCGCGGGAAAATGAAGTAAGGAGTTAGTAATTTTTCCACCTACCGTCAGTATGGAACCTGCAAAATTTGACAAAAAAATGCTCTGTAAAGAAAAATTACCTGTTCAGCCCGAAATTGCCTATTTTTCCTTAAAAGTTGGGTGGCTTTTTCCAACTGGGATAGCATTTCATCAAAAGCGATCGATGCGCACTCTAGAATCGATATTGCGTACTGCTGGAAATATTATCCAACAAACGAAATCAAGTGTCCAGACAGTATGGTCAGAGGTATATTCGGAGATATCTGTGGAATTCAACGATTCATCCAATGAGACAGCGATTTTAAGCTTAATAAAAGCTATTTGTAACCACCAGGCTGCGTTAAAGTAAATAAAATTACAAATTTAATTTAAATTTTTTTTTCAAAATGTTATTAGGGATTTCGATTCCTCATGCAGGAGGAATACGTCGCAAATCGGTAGTTTTTAATTGGAATTTAATAAACAGGATTATTCTTCCTTAGTTAGTGTAAAGAAACTATAGTAAACAAAGAAGCGCAATCTGATCCCTTTTGAAATAATGTGCTTGCAACCCTGCTGTAGGTCTGCCTTTAAGACTGCTTGGTTTTGCTCGATTGGAATGAAACTGACAGAAAATCCAAAAATTCCAATCGTGACATTTCGTCTCTTTGTTTACTATAGGCTCGTTAAGTTAGTGCAATGTTTTTTATTTAATTTCTCAAGAGAAATTAACATTCAGTGTCACTTTTCCCTAAAAAACCGTCAGTGTAACAGTGCAAAGTGTCCTGCCAGGAGCCTTATAGAGAATTCGTTTTCAAGTGGTGGTGCACCGGTGCACTACCGGTAGTGCACTTTTTATCGTTTTCATGCTCGTTTTCACGATGAGTAGTGCACTGGTAGTGCACCATAAAGTGGACGGTGGAACACTCTGAAAATATTTGGTGTTGCTTGCGCTCTCACCAATACTATCATGAATTTTGACAACACGTGCTTCCCGATGTAAACAAATATCAGCTGGTTGGTTTATTTCTATACCGCAAAAATTGCGTTCGAGCTGTTTTTTTCTCTTTATTATCCCGAAGAACGGAAACTTGTTCCGGATTCAATACCAGTGTCGTTTCCAACAGAGGCGGAGAATTTCACCTGGATGGCACGTTCCAAAGCAAACAACGCTCCCAAGAAGAAATGTGTCCAGAAGGCTTGCTGCAATCGGTTCCAGGCGATGCCGAAAAAGAGCAGCAAATCCGAGTGCAAAAAGGCCAACCCAAAGATCTGGTGGAATCGCCCAAACCGAAAAGTATTCTTGTTCGGGAGGGTCCTATAAGTTGGTCTTCACAGCAAGAAGCGTTCAGCTGCATCGAAGCTACTCTGCTACCAGCCAGCTTCGAGCTGTGCCTCAGGATGACGATGCTCGGTTGCGCCAAGTACCGGATTCCCACCCGTTGCCCTTCAAAAACGGTAGTTCGATACTACACCCGCATTGGGAGCTTGAATTTCGTTCGTTTCGGTCTGTTAGCAAAATTTTCTTCCCCGACATCCGCGATCCGAGTTCCAAAATTTTTTTTTTGTAATCTTAAATGGAAATAGGTACTCGAACGAAGATGAGATTTGCGAGAAATAAACGTTCAAAATACCGGAACCTTCAAGCTGGGGTAACTGCAGTCTAGCAGCAGCAAACATAGACCGCCCAGAATCAGCCGGTATTGCAGTTCATCAGAGCCAGAGGCGAATCTACTAAGCAAAATAAATCTGAAATCTTAACAATTCAACATAATATATAAATTCATGCTAAAATTTTCATATTGTTTAAAAGACAATGATCAACCAAAGTAAATTTCATTTCAATTTTCGAAGTTAAACGAAAACAAATAACAGCTGTAATGGATTTTTGACAGCTTGATGGTTTTTGTTGACACTGCCGATTTCACGCACACCTACAAAGGTGAGTGCAAAACTCGATTCATGCTCGTTTTCAGCGTGGATGGTGCAACACTTTCGGGTGGTGAAAACGAATACGGTATTACATTGAAACAAATTATCACGCAGCACCGAATCTAATGCGGGCGCATCATTAGCGCCACCGTAGATTTGCGAGTGTTGCGAATGTCTGATAGAACTGTTATACGGATTGGTTCAAAGTGCTCGTATCGAAATACCAGTGCTGCCCGTTTTTAATACTGTGAGAAATATGCACTTACTTTTTCAGATTCAGTTAAAAATATTTGATTGATTTATTGTTCGGTTTTCCTTCTCGAATTAAGATAATTTCAATAAAGTTTCACCTACCGGCACTGCTGCTGCTGATGAACTGTTTCTTGGTCCCATTGACGGCGGTGTTGATCATGTATCCGATTTTGGTGAAGCTGGACTGCCGTATCACAGGTCTAGGGGGAATCGGTGGCGGCGAGTTCGGACTGAGAGGTGGGCTTCCTCCCGGCGACACGCCGCCAACTAAATCACTACTATCTGCCACTCCTCCTCCTCCTACGCATCCGCTGGTCGGGATCGACACCGGACTGGATGTAACGGTTGATCGTCCCCATCGACCCAGCGATGATGATGTCTGCCTTATGCTAGTTTGAACTTTGGCTGAAACAGAGAAGAAGAGAAAAACATCAAGAAATAAAAATACATTTTATTCGCTTCAATAAATATTTTTATTTTTCTATCCTGTTCAAATTGGACTACGAGGTCTGATTCGGTTACGGTTCGGATTCGGATACGGTTTTGTAGTAGAGAAAAAAATTCCTAGCGTTCTTCCTATTTTCCTAGATGCATGGGAACTCTCTCTTGATTATAAGCTGGCTGAGACGTGAGACATGAACCAGAGACATATATAAGATCTGATACCTGAGTCCTTAGACAAAAGACTTGAGGCTTGAGATATAAGACCTGAGGCATATGAGACCTGACACCTGAGACATAAGGCATGAGACCTGAAACATAAGGCATGAGACCTGAGACTAGAGATTTGAACCGAAGACTTGAGACCTGAGTTCTTAGACAAGAGACCTGAGCCATGAGGTGAGAAGTTGGAAGTAAGAATTGAGAAGTGAGCAGTAAGAAGTGAGATTTAAGATATGAGCAGTGAGACGTGAGAAATGGGAAGTGAGAAATGAAAATTGAGAAGAGAGGAGTGAGAAGTGAAGGTGTCTGAGAGGTGAACAGTGCAAAATAAGACGTGTATAGAGAATATTGATATTCAGAGTTCAGAGTTAATAATTTGAAAGAACAATTGTGAAAAGGATAATGAAATGTAAGATTAAGTTGTAAGAGCAAACGCACCAATACGGGAGTATACGGGGACCGGTTTTGCTCATTTCAGGGGACCGGTTTTGGTATACTCACTCTTCCGCGCACCGGGCGGTAGCATAATATTATTCTACATTCCGCATTGCACTGAGAAAAAAGGAAAGAGAAATTTGATCAAGAATTAAAATACGGACCGAGTACATTTTCTGAGTCGTGAGATTTTTCGCTTGAATTTCAAACGTATTCTGCTAAAGATCCTGATGCCCGATGGAAACCTCGGTGCAAAACGTTATTCATACAGGCTATCAGTCGGATTGTAAATCGATTTCGTCCCCTGTCCACGGTAGCTGCTGCAAACATTCTGATCCAGGAAGCTGACGGCGATGGCGAGATGGTGGCCGCCCTGGAGAATCTCCCACCTAATGAGGTGGAAATCAAGCAGGGTTTCGAGGCTTCGGTCGGTCAGAATCATGGAACAAGTTTCAGTGGCGGTGGGAAATCGTGGTCCTGGGACGTTTCCGATGAACCCTGTCTATACGAGAGATATTTCAAGAGAGGCTAGCCGTTACGGAACTGGAGCAGATCGAAGATGTGGAAAAGTTCTACGCCGGCAACTTCCATGTACTGACGGACGAGTGTATGGTGTTGATGCTTCTGTACAACGTCCTGCTAGTGAAGCGTCTGGAGAGCGTTCTCAGTGAAAGGAACTTCTGATACATGGAACCAATGGTAGCCAGGAGTTAATCAATCTCATGTCGACGGGACGTGCTCCTCTACGTTTCAATTTGATAAGCGCCGTTGAAAAGTAGGTTGACGATTTTAGAGCCCCAAAAGAACCGTACCATGTTAAATCTTTTAAATAAATTGTTCACAATGAAGTTTTTTTTTCGTTTTGTAATCGGCTTTCTTGTTTCATCGAAAAGAAAAAAGCCTTTACCGGTATAGTCTAATATGTCGAAAGTTAGCTTAATTGCATACGTAATAAAATAACAATCATAAACCTTTAGTTTCAATTCTATTGTAATCTTTTTTCCATGAGCACTCACACACAATCGCCAATCAATCATACATTTAAAGATTTAAAGTAGGACAGAGGTCATCGTAAAGAAAATCTTATAACGTCGTGCATCCTGGGAAAAGGAATAAAATTCTTGCTTTTGCTACTGTCATTCGAATTAACATAATTTTTCTATATAGAAAAAACTAACCTAAACAACGACTGGAGGTCACTCGATTTAATGTTCTTTAGTTCGTCTAGCACGGCAAAAATGTTGATGGATTTGCCTGTCAAAACTAACTTAACTCTGATCTTTCTTCAACTTTAACTTCCCCGGGAAAGGCATCGGATGTCTTCCTCTGGTAGTACTTCCGGGGCTAAGTTAGCCCCGGATAGCACTGCTATGTTATACAGAGCAGCATACTTTTGTAATTCGTTCAGAAGTTGAATCTGAAAGAAATGAATTTTTGTTTAGAAAACGCCAAGGAATGAGAAGATTCAATTTTTATTACCAAATTCGCATGTGTCATCGCTTGCTTGATGTTTTTGGAAATTCCAGTCAGACCCCATTGCTTTTTTCGAAGGAAACAACGGAACTTCGATGCAAGGTTGTTCATCCGGCAACGGAAACTCACTCAGCACTGCCACATAGAATAGCACATCAGCCAGGGTAATTTCCTCTTGCCCATTTCGTCCACCTAACGGCTCTTCTAGTTTTGTTAAACAACCATTTTTGGTCACAAAATACGATGCTTCGAGTTTGTTTATCTGAAATAGAGTGAGAAAGGAAAAAATGTTATCAATATTCAAAGGTAGAAAAAAGTCCAAAACAATAAAATACAAAATAAATTACTCACCACCAAAACCAGCATTTGCACTTTCTCGTTCAATTCTTGGATAAATTGAACTTTTAACACGGAAAACTGTATCGAAATTGCGAATTCAACTGGTTATTCCAAAAATGAATCCATCCTCAATTTTGATTTTCATACAATTCTTTTCTTAAAAAGAAATCAACAAACATCTACACGCTGCAACGTCGTTTGTTTAATTCTGCTTAAAACGGTAGAATTTTTTCAGTGCATGTTTGCTCTCGCCCCTTTCTAGTGAGCAAATTTGGTGATTTTGTCGGTCCCGACGGCAACGGCCCTATTTTGCTCACCTTCATACTAACCCCCGGTGCGGTATAGAAGTGATCAAACTCGTGAGCATTTTCACTTTACTCGCGATTGCTGCGGATGCCCTAACATAAGTTTTGACCTTATTGAGCGAGTCTTACTTTAAGAATAATAAGAAATTATAGAAAATGCTCCGATAATGAGCATTGAGCTCTTGATGATTCGAGAGAATGGGAAAGAGTATCGGAAAATTATGAATACGTTTTTTATGTGAGTCAGTCTATTGATAAAGCTCTTGAGTGAGCTGTGTTTTCTAGTGAAGTGAAAGAATGGATTCGAGCGAAGAGAATCTGGTCGGTTCGATCAGTCACGATAATGTTGAAAGTGAGAAATGATCAGTAAGCAGTGAAAAGCAGCACGTCCAACTCTACGGATTTCTCCGGATCAACTGATTTTGTATTCCACCAAAAATCACAAGCGCGTAGTGGGGCCTTCAACCGAAACCCGAACGCCTCCGTTCGGGTTGTGGCTAAGAAGCTGCACCTAAGCCAAAGTTTTGTCCAGAAGGCCAAATCTAAGGCTGGACTTCGAACGTTCAAGGTACAAAACGCCCCTAATCGCGACGAGAAGCAGAACGAGTCCGCCAAAACCCATGCCAGGAAGTTGTACTTCAACATGCTGACGAAAGTTAAATGCTTTTTCATCATGGACGACGAAACATATGTGAAGGCCGATTTCAAACAGATCTCCGGCAACCTGTTTTTAACGGCCAAAGATAAGTCCAGCGTTTCGGAGCATGTCCGCACTCAGAAGATGTCCAAATTTGCGAATAAATTCCTGGTTTGGCAAGTCATCTGCACGTATGGGAAGCGGAGTGCACCTTTCGTGACCCAGGACATGATGAACGGACAGGTGTACATGAAAGAGTGCCTCCAGAAGCGGCTGCTTACTCTCCTGAAGGCCCACAACGTCCCAACAATCTTCTGGCCGGATTTGGCCTCATGCCACTACTCCGAGGACGTGCTGAAGTGGTATGCGGACAATAAGCTCAATTTCGTGCCGAAAATATTCAACCTTCCCAACACTCCGGAGCTCCGACCCATCGAGAAGTACTGGGCGAGGTAGTGAAAACAGTCGAGGAACTGAAGATATCGGATGAAAACTCGAATTTTGCGAATCAATTTTGTGTGTGGCAATTTCATCGTGGACTGGACACGTTTACTATCAATAAACCATTCATCAGAAAAGGGTTACGGGAAAAATAAGAACGATAAATTTTAGTTGCCATATAGATCACGAACCAATGCCAACGCACTGAAGGCTACAGAAATCTGCATCGTAGAAGGTCTGGGCCGGAATCACAGATGAGGGCTGTGTTTATGTTTTCTGTAGGCGCACACTTTTCGAGGTTATGTTAAAACCAATTGTTAGCGGAAAAGTACTCTACCAGTACCTTGATTTGATATCATGATCGTTGGCTTATATATAAGACTTAAACGCTACCCACTACATCACGGTCGGCGGCCTTTGTTTAACTCAAACAGGGATTTGGCCTTTAAGGAATAAACTCGCTTAAAGCTTAAAAGATATCAGAAGTTTCTTGTCAAAGTAGAATATTATGATTCTTTGATACAGAAAGAAAAGTTTACTAAAGATATCTTTCATCCAGAAGTATGGAATTTGTGGTTTTTATTAGAGGCACCGCACAATTGTGTCACGTCGAACAGAAACGAAAAATTACGAACGTCGATTCACGTAAACTCGTCCCTTTACATAGACAGACGTCGCGACGTGGTTTCTAAAGTTAAACTCACGGGTAGGTCAACTCTTTGTAAGGAAGTATATTAATTGGAATATTGCACCGCACGAGCGTTTTTAAAGTTAGTGCACTGTGAGCAATATTAAGCGGCTGTGTTATTGTGCGCACATATGAAAGATGTTCATTGTTGTTGACGTTTCCGAACGTTCGTTGATGGGACGAATTAATGCACACGCGCCGGTTCTCTATAGAAAGACTTCACCATCCGGTTATCTCCCTACTTTTTCTCCTGTAAAAGCAAAACGCATGACGACGCTTGTAGCTCGTTGACGTTTTTATATTTCTGTCTGCGAAACACGGGGATTTATAATATTGACTGACTCGCATCTCTCATGGGAGCTTCGAGAGATCAGTCATTTATCTTTTACGCGATAGCCCACGCGATTCTCTGTGGGTCAACGGGGTTAGGGTTTTAATGTGTTTTCCTCTATAAATCTCACTTGTAAATAAATTTGTTCAAACAACGCAATATGACAGATTGCTAATAAAAAACCTATTAGGTTAAATAAAAAGTTGTTAAAACGTGTAACAGTTATTTAACAGAAGTTGTAACTTAATTTGCAACTATTTCTGTACACATGATCTTGATCTATTAATCTTTTTTACAACTTCTAGCGACCAGGATGATTATTTTAATAAGTCTTCACTATTGTATACAAAGCTGAAGTTTATCTACCGGGTGTCGTTTATGGTAGCGCGTGAACCTGACAGATTTATACGCATAAGGAATTCGCATAGTAGAAACACACGTCCGGTCCCAGAATGTCAAGCGTAAATTAACCGAGGTCGAGGTGCAACAACTTGCGCATCGCATTGGGTATGTAAATAGACGTTTCAGTCTTGCAATGTGGTGACGTATCGTTGTGAAACTTCCAACAAAGAGTTGACTGCCAATTCATTCATGGTCATGACGATTGCCACGCGCGTTTTACAGTGAGCATAACATTAAACCAGACCGAACAAAACCAATTATATATATTGATTAAGGATTATTTTAAGCAACAGGTATATGAGTTTAACAGGTTAAGATAAGCTATTCCTAACATATTCAAAATCGGCTCAAATCTAAATTTTGTTTAATACAGTTGACAGTAAAACAAAACTGTGATTGTAAGTATGGATTAATACTAGATAGACATCCCAAATACCCGAAAGTTCCATAAAACGGGTACGAGGAAGCTTACTTTACCCCTTCATTAACCTGAGGTACGTTTTATGCAGCTCAAAATTTAAGTTCTTATTAGTAGGGGAGGGTGGGGTATCGTATCGTGGTGCCACTTTGTTTTTTGCTTCATCACTTTTATATTATACTTTTAAGTTCCAATTCAGATCCGAATGACCTCCCAAGGTTAGAAGCTCTTTAATAAATATTATTATTATTATTATTATTTAAAGTTCCAAAAAAAGTCTTAGTGACCTTCTATTCAGCTTCCAGTAATCATTTTATTCAGCTTTCAAAAATTGTTAAATGAGCAAAAAATTCTCTCTCTACTTAAATCTGTCTCTCGCTACAGCTGTCTTTCGAAACTTTGTCCCTTAACCTAATTTTCTATTTCACCCAAGAGGCAACAGTTCTATTATCTTCTTCTATTAAATCTCGGACTCTACTGGCCGAGCAATCTAACGGGTTTTACCTGTCGCTTCCGGAGGTTTCCGCTAGGGTTAGTTTAAATTTTGGACCGTGATAGGAAAATAGTATTTTTACAAAAAACTCTTCGATTATTGGTACAAGCAAAAATCACGTATAAATTTTCCTCTCTCTCTCTCTCTGACGTACTAATGTGAAAATTTTATTCACGGAAAATAATAAAAAGGTAAAATTTACCGAGATAGCCAAGGTAAACGATCGTGAAAGCCAAAAAGGTAGCTTCTACCTCTTCGAGGTGAAACTCACCTCACAGCGAGGTAAAATTTACCTGAATCAAGGTTGGAAAAAAGGTACAATTCACCGAGGAAAAAGGTAAAACCAAATAAGGTAAAACTTACCTCGTAGCGAGGTGAAGTTGACCTGGATTGAGCTGAATAAAAAAGTATAATTCACCTAGAAAAAAAGGTAAAACCAAATAAGGTAAAACTTACCTCGTAGCGAGGTGAAGTTGACCTGGATTGAGCTAAACAAAACGGTACAATTCTTCTCGAAAAAAAGTGACTATTCGCCGAACCCGTTTATTGAGGTTAAGCTGTTTTGTCATTAAGGAACAAGTTTTGCTTTGTGCATATTATGTGAAAATCGGAATAGAATGGTAAGTGTTTTCTTAGATATCATTTTGTTGTACTGGTTCTCGTCATAATACATTGCATTTGTTTCAGATCGAGCCATAGAGCTTATAGGTGTATTCCACGTCATCCTCCAGCCGGAAACAGAGGAGGTCATGAATGTACGCAACGCAGGAGTATTCAGCGGCCATGGCGGCTCGGAAGAACGCGAAGCCGAATTACCAGTCCCTATTTATCTCCAATAAATATAATTTTTGATAGAATTTTGTATTTTTTTAATTCTTATTGAAGAAACCAATCAAACCAACCAGCATTTACCTTTTAAATCAGTAAATGGGAAAACGGTATTATTTACTATTTTGCTAGGTGAATGCGAAAAAGGTAAAATTTACCTTTTTGCTAGGTGAATTGAAAAAAGGTATAATTTACATTTTTGCTAGGTGAATGAAAAAAAGGTAAAATTTAACTCGAAAGAGGGGTGGAAAAAATTCACCTCGCAAAAAGGTAAATTTTACCTTTTTTTAATTTTCCGTGTTCAAATCTGTCACTGCCTGCTATGATCCAATCTCGTTGTCGGCAACATCTTCTCTTGGTGCCGCGATAATGCCGCGCGCCTGATCGGATCTCAAACTCGACAAATTGCGGTTTCTTTCAATCAAAAAATCAAATCAATTATTAAAAATAAAACTTCGGGATCGAACCCCGACCTTCATTGTGACAATCGCTACCAATAGGCCACGCTTAAATATTGCGCTAGCTAAAACCACAGAGAACAAACGTACAAGCTAGCCCACGAAACTTAACTTAACTTAACTTAACTTGATTAACTACTCACATCCACCTTAAACCGTAAAACCCGAAGTGCATGGTTGTAGAAAATGTATGCATTGCTTGTTCCAAAACATATTATAATAACAAACATTTCGAGGTCCACGATCGCTGGCGTGGCTCAGTAGAACAAGTTCCACATTGCCAATGGTTGCTACTCCGTGATTGACCGAGGCCATCAATTTTAATCAGAGGTCAAATGAATGGTGCTTGGGATTAGCAGCTCATTCACACTGCTCAAAACTGATGCTCTCTCTTTTAACGTCAATAACGGCGCCGGCCACGTCCTAGTAGTCAATAGATAGATTGGAAGAAAGAGAAAAGGATGAAAGATCTATTTTGTGCTTTAGGACCGAGGTTACCTCTGCATCCTAGCAAAACAATTTTGGTTGGGAGAGGGGTTGAAGGAATTGATTGGGAGACACTTTTGACTAGTGTTACGATGAACCTTAAAAATTGTTTCTTAACTTCTATTAGTTCCTATTGAAAGCTTTCAGCATCTTAAACCGTTGAATCCGAAATGCAAAAAAAAACCGTTTTAATGACAGATTTAAAAAATTAAAATAATTGAAATTTTTTAATGATTTGCAATGAAAAAAAGACATTTCGAAATCCACGATTGTTGGTGTGGTTCGGTAGAATATGCTCCACGTCACCAATGATTGCTACTAAGTGATTGACCGAGGCCACCAATTTCGCACAGAGGTCAAAAGAAAGTCGCTTGGGATTAGCAGCTCATTCTGAATGTACAAAACTGATGCTCTCTCTTGGAACATCAATAACGCCGCCAGCCACGTCAATAGAAAAAAAGAAAGGAATGAATTGAATGAATTTGTGCTTTAGGACCGAGGTTACCTCTGCATCCTGGCAAATAATCTGGTTTGGGAGGGGGGTAAAAGATCGTGTTTTCTGATATGTTTCTAATTTTAACTAAAAACCTGCAATTTAAACAGAGTATGGATCATTTTATATTATTCTCTATTATAAAATGCTTCTGTGATAAAAACTTACTATAGTTTCTGTAATGAATTTTCTCACTTTTTCATTAGAAAATTTCAGTATCATACATATGTAAAAAATAATGTAGAAAAATCTGAACAAAGAAATTCAATATAATCCAATTTCAATAACTGACAATTTTTTCAATAAATCGTTTTAAAACCAAATGATTGGTGTTGTTAAAAAACTGTTTAGCAAAATAGTTGTTCTCTGTCAAGCTTTATTGTTTCTGATAAAAAAAAAACATTTTTTATTTCAATTAATCAAATCAATCAACAAATCAATTCACGAATCATTTTTCATTATTGAATATCATTGACATCATTCCAGTTTATTGAAGGAGTTTGTTTCAGGAGTTTGATAATTTTTCCCAGAAATATCTTCAAAAAGTTTAAATACAGTTTTTTCAAACACCATATATAAAATTAATAAATAAAATAAGATAAACATGATGTCGAAGGAACTTTTCGGGTTATTCATAATAGCAGAATAATGTTGCATCAATTTTCAGAAAATAACAAAAAATACTTAGCTCTTAGATTTTGTTTGGATTTCCTAGAACTTTGTGACGACCTTCTGAATCTTCATCCTACCGTTCTCCATTCTAGAACTTCATAAACCACGCACGCGTTGTGTATTTCCCTCGTATGGTTGATACCGTCATACTTGAGATTCCTTTCATCGGAATTTTTCTCTGATAGCTTCCCAATTCCACGTCTTGTGCGAAACGCAGCTAAAAGGAAGCATCCTTTCTTCCGGGAATTGACCAAGTTAAATTATAAACACTTTTTACAATAAAATCTTTTTTTTCACTATACAGTTCTTAAATTTTTCATCCTCAAAAACACGTCTGTCACTTTTAGGCACCGCCTACCGAGACCGTACAAGCTAGCCCACGAAACTTGTGTAAAAACTTCAACGCTCTTATTGAACCAATTTTTATTTTTTGGATGGGACACCAGATGTCTCCAAACACACTAAAGAGAACTGTCAAAAAAAAATTTTAGTCTTGAATAGGTCGTATGAGCTACTTAATATATTTCAAGAAAATCACTGTTGGAGTTTCGTAACACATTCGTCATGTTGGATATGAATAGTATCCAAAAATTTATTCTCTATGTTCATCAAACTTGCAAGAAGTACTATATTTTGAGCAATGAGATGCAATTGGATACGGGAATAATACCCGCTTTGAGATGTCTAGAATGGGTGAGAATGAGCGTCAAGAATGTTCATATTTGACTGGACAGGGCCGATACTCCCTTTGATTTCGAGAACCGTTCAAGAAGCGCGAAAGATTAATCCAAAAGTAGTCAAGTTATTCTCTGTGGCAGTTGTACTTAAATATAAAAGCAAAATTTAGCCAAGTTAAAAGTAAATTTAATTGCATTTATCAAGCAATAAATTGAAGCCGTTCGTTTTACTGAGATATTGGTCAATTTATTCATGAGTTCATTACGATTACGCCGTTTTGAAAACTTAGCGCTTTAAAAGTTGCTTTGTAATTTTTCAACGACCAGATGACACTGTTTCGCACCAGATGACACTGCTTCCAGGAAATTTTTAACGTATTTTTCTGATGATAGCTTTTGAATTTTTACACACTTTTCTGGAAATTTTTTGTTCGAGCTAGGACGTCTGTTCTCTGTGCTAAAACTAAAACTCGAAGTAGTGATAAGTTTTTGTAGCATACCAACAGGCGCACCCACCCAACCAACCAGCCAGCCAATGCACTTTTTGTGACTTATTTTGAATCCCGTTTTGAGTACTTTTGTGCACTTTGTGTGACTCAACGTATAACGTACATTTAAGTCAGTTTTGAAACTTTTAAGTTCAATTTCCCTCACGGGAATTGGGAAAAATAAGTCTCTTAAAACTTACATATAACTTTGGCAACCTTCAAGTTTATCAATGAGTACATATAGGTAATTCATTCGAGAGAATTGGGTAGCTATTTCTCTTTTTCAGACATTATGTAACTTTCCAGGTATTCCTTTAACTAAATATGTCACTTTTTCTTGGGATTTGACTAAGGGTACTTACACTTCATCGAAATCCCCAACGTTGATGCTGGAGGCAACAGAAGAAACAGCAACGATAACAGTAGCGGAAGGCGGCACTACAATAACAAAAACAATGTAGCAGATCACAGCGCGGATGATTTGTTTGTACCATAAATTGCAGTTGGTTGTTTACATCGGTTCACTGAATCGGCTTCTCGACCCGCGCTGGTTAAGCTAGGGAACTTTTTTCCAAACGTGCTAAAATTCTGCTAAAAATGTGCAGATTTGTTCTCTCCTTATTGTCTGCGGATGCTAAATCCGGGAAACGTTTTCTACCGATACAGCTGCCGGGTACGGTTTGACAATTGATTCTGTTGATCGGTCAATACCGTGCGCGTCCTGAATTCAGACGCAAAAACGTGACGATGCGTATTAATGAAATCTGCAGTACAGCAACGGCGGCAGACAACTTTTTTTCTCGTGCGTGCGTGAGCACTTTCGTTTGTCTGCCGGTGGCAGCGTGCGTATGTGTGCTCACAAATTTGTATGTGTCCCACGCAGGCCAACCGATGACAATGATGCTCCAAGTCTGGGAATTGGCAAAACAACAAGCGAACTTTGAACGTAAAGAGTAAAAAAGCACGCCAGCGTGCCGCGTTTTCTAGGTTATGTACGCGTCAGGCCGTTGAACGCTTGTCACGCGGTCAGATTTCGAAATGTACCGATGCGGTTTCGGTCCTGCTTGTGTTTTTATTATTCGTGCTATTACCGGATTGTTGTTGACCGGTGTTGGCCTTATTTTTAGCGTGAATTTCCTCCTTTTGAATGGAATCCGTCCGCCACCGTCGGCGTCGTTGTCGTCGTCGCTGTCGTCGCGTTGGACGTCGTCGTAGATTCCGTACGGAGGATGCATATACGTTTGCTGCTAGCACGCTGCCCGGGCCGTCGTCGCGGATGTTGACTTCAATTCGAATCTGTGTCGGTACGAGTAACTTCTATGCGTTTTAAGGGCTGAGTAGTGGTGGCCTTCGGCGATATATGTAAGTAAGGAGAGGTGATCCGGTGATGGATCGAGCTGGCCGTTTGAAGGTTGCTTATTCCAGTTTGGTCGACACACCGGTTGCAATCTAAAGGAGAGAGACAAAAAAATATGTACATATGTTAGAGCGGAATGGCACTTCAAGCATTCGAAATTTGTTGATTAACTGTATAGGATGGTTCCAAATCTCGTTTAGTAACGACAGCTGAGAAAGATTTAAGCAATTTGACGTTCAGCACTCAATATTATTTTTTTCTACAAGCTAGCAACTGCTGAACAACTGCGTTCAGAAGAAAACTGATCAACTGATAATGTCGTCTTTTTTAACCTATTTTTTGTAAAAGTTCTTATTTATGAACAAGGAACTTATCCTAAACAACCTGACCCGGAGAACTTCGTTTACCGTATATTTAATGAAAAAATATTATATTAACCATGAGCTTGCTGTCAAACTGCTTTTTCTGGCTTTGCTAATCAACTGTGGAGTAGCATTCCATTCATGATTCCGGCGAATAAGACCATTTTTTAAATTTGCCGAAATGCTTATTCAGATTAAAATTAACTTTCTAAATTTCGTGGACAGAGTTTTTTTTAAATCTGTTTACTACATTGTTTTGGTCTTATTTTGGCTTTTTTTGTCTTTTTTGTCCTTCTTTGATCTTTCTTGGCATTTAGGTAATTTTTGGTAGTTTTTAATATTCCAGTTCGCATGGAAAAATCCAACCTTGCCAAAAAGGAGTCGGTAGCCAAGGAATATTTAAAGAAAACACTGCCAAGACAACTTTGCCTTAGTTAAAGAGACTACATACAAGGAGGCGCAATCTGGTCCCTTTTGAAATAATAGCTTTCAACCCTACTGTGGGGCTGCCTTCAAGATTGCTTGGTTTAGCTCGATTGGAATGACACTGACATAAAACCGAAAATTCCAATCGTGACATTTCGTCTCTTCGTTAACTATAGAGCCTATAGTTATAGCCTATAGTTAGCCTTAGTATTTGTGCAGACTGCGACGTCACAATCACATAAATGTTGATTTATAAAGAATTTCATTAATAATTCGAAGAATTGAAAGAAATTGAAAAGCATGTTATTCTAGAAGAACTTTTGTGCTTGAAGATCGGTACTGAAAAGTTAGATTTTCTATTTTTTTTCTTTAAAATAGACTATCGAGGTTCAAAAATTTGAATTAGTTCAAAATCTTCCATGAAAGTGTTGAATGAAAAGAAAATGCCAGAAGTTGTTTAATAGTTTTTATTTTACTGTCTAAATTTGATGTGACACACCCTTTACACGACCGCTGCCAGGAACTGGTACACTCAGAAAAATACTATTATGTATGCCATAAGATTCTCTTATGAAGTGGCGCCATAAGAAAAATTAATGAAATTCATAAGATTGTCTTATGACGCGAATGAATTCTGAAGATGAACGCCTACTTCAATGAGAGGTTGTTGCTTTCCATAAGAGATTCTTATGGAAACAGTAAATCACTTTCTAATAAGAAAAATTCTCGATATTTCATGCTGAAAACATTCACTTTATTGTTTGATAAATTTGTTTAAAATTGAATCCTTCATGGTCACCATCAGCAGCGCATCAACAGACGGCTCCATAAAAGTTTTTTTTTTGCCGCATCTTAATCTTCGACCTTTCGTTTTTTGCCGATCAGCTTGCTGAAAAGTAAACAAATAATGTATTTTAGTTTACTAATATATTCAACGTTCACACCAAAAACATCAAATCGAACTTACCATTCCGGAGATAACAATAACATTTAACATTGAAGGAAAACTTTAATAACTATGAACTGGCGATTGCTTCGTACTGTTAGATGATGAAAAAAAACTGATGCTATGAATGAATGTGTTCATCATTTTTTTCACAATGCCGTTTCTTCTATTTTTCATAAGAACATCGTACGAAAATTGAAGGAGTTTCATAAGGCTCTTATGAAAAATTAGTTTGGACGCAAAAAAGTGGTTCATAAGATGTATCTTATGAAATTTATAATAAGATTTCCTCTGAGTGTAGAGAAAATGTTACCCCATCGCCGGAGAGCGCTTGCGCATTGCCGCCGTCGTCAGGAACTACTGGCTGAGCCCTTAAAACAGCACTACGATCGCTGCAGGGAACACGTACCGATATCACACTTACGATGTTTCTTTATTTTTGCTGATGAATACACAGTAAATTTTTGCCTCAATTTCCAGCAAAAAAAATTGCTGGAAACGTTCAGCAATCCAAATTTTTGCTGAAAACCAGCAATCGGTTTTCTAATTGCTGGATTTTCCAGCATGCGGTTGTGTTCTTGTCATTTTTGCTGAAAAACCAGCAATCGGTTTTCAAATTGCTGGACTTTCCAGCAATTGATCTAGTTTGCTGGAAAATCAGCAATCGAGTTGTCAAATTGGAATCTGTTTGTTTGTTTATTTATTTTATTTGAACGGTCGTTTAACAGCTTTGGTAGTTCTGGTCTGGAATCTGTTTGTTTTCGTACGCTGAAGCTAGGTGAGACTCTATTTTACGAAATTTGGTTAGATTAATATAATTATTTTTATTTTCCTCTATATTCTAGCAACCAAAGTCAATCAAGTCAAGGGTGAGTTTATATTGGACAAGAAGATATTCCATGAAAGATACTTGTCAAACTTTTTTTTCAGGTGGCGGACGATCAACACTTTGGCATAAAACTGCCACCTGAACCGGCGTTGGAATAAAAAAAAATCATGTTCTTGAATGTAAATAAATCCCTTATTAAAAAAATTGAAAAAAAAATGATTTTATTGCTTATTATATGCACAGCCAGTATTAAATATTTAATTTTGAATTGAAATGTACATTAGGTACTAAATATAGCCGGTTGTTTTGAAAGAAATGCTGGTTTCCAGCAATCTGGATTGCTGATTTTCCAGCAATTTGTATTGCTGGAAACCAGCATTAACGTTTGCTGTTTTTTCCAGCAATTTAAATTGCTGGAAATTTTGCTGGAAAGTCAGCGGGACAAAAACCAGCCAAATTTTGCTGGTTTCCAGCAAAAAATAATTTGCTGTGTACGGATGAACACTATACACTCAGAGGAAATCTTATTATAAATTTCATAAGATACATCTTATGAACCACTTTTTTGCGTCCAAACTAATTTTTCATAAGAGTCTTATGAAATTCTTTCAATTTTCATACGATGTTCTTATGAAAAATAGAAGAAACGGCATTGTGAAAAAATGATGAACACATTCATTCATAGCATCAGTTTTTTTTTCATCATCTAACAGTACGAAGCAATCGCCAGTTCATAGTTATTATAGTTTTCCTACAATGTTAAATGTTATTGTTATCTCCGGAATGGTAAGTTCGATTTGATGTTTTTGGTGTGAACGTTGAATATATTAGTAAACTAAAATACATTATTTGTTTACTTTTCAGCAAGCTGATAGGCAAAAAACGAAAGGTCGAAGATTAAGATGCGGCAAAAAAAAACCTTGATGGAGCCGTCTGTTGATGCGCTGCTGATGGTGACAATTGAGGATTTAATTTTAAACGAATTTGGCAAACAATAAAGTGAATGTTTTCAGCATGAAATATCTAGAATTTTTCTTATTAGAAAGTGATTCACTGTTTCCATAAGAATCTCTTATGAAAAGCAACAACCTCTCATTGAAGTAGGCGTTCATCTTCAGAATTCATTCGCGTCATAAGACAATCTTATGAATTTCATTAATTTTTCTTATGGCGCCACTTCATAAGAGAATCTTATGGCATACATAATAGTATTTTTCTGAGTGTAGTAATCAAGTATTACACAATCAATCATAAAAATATAGTTTAATTTAGTATATTTATAGTCCAACACCTAGCATCAATCATACATTTCTAGTTGAATCTACCATATTACCATACCACAGTTGAATCAATTATAGCACTATTTTTGAATCTATCATATTTATTGTTAAATGTTAGACGTCAACCATAAATGTATAGTTGAATTTATTATGTTTATAGATGAATAACTAAAATCAATCATACAATTGTAGTTGAATTTATCATATTTGTCTAACAAATTATACCACTACAATTGAATCTATAGTATTTATAGTTAAATATGAGACGTCAACCAGGAATGTTTAATTGAATCTATTATATTTATAGTTGAATGCCTAAAATCATACAAATGTAGTTGATTCTATCATATTAACAATTAAATCAATTATATAATTACAGTTGATTATATTATATTCATAGTTGATTGTGTAAGGTCAATCATTAGTTTGTAGTTGAGTCTATTATATTTATAGTTGAATGCGAAAAAACAACTACGCAACCAGCTGAGATAATTAGAACAACTATGGTATTTTTTCTTCGTGATAGCACGATTCCAGATAAAACCAAAACAGAGTATCAACTTACTTAGATTTAGTGAAGTGCTATGCAGGGAAAACGGTCGCATTTGTAGGCACTCTTTTTTGTTTATTAAGCCATTCATCATGTCATTCGTAATGAAATACTGGCTGATTTACAGCTTCAACAGATCGGCCGGCAGCCACCTCAAATAGTAGACATAAAATTTTTCAAATTTAATTCCTTGTTTATCTTCGGAACATCCAGGCGAGAAGTTACTGGCTGGAAACCTGCCAGGTGTTCGCTAAAGAGTTCGTATTGCTGTCCATCCAAATTTTCAAAATATCCCCACTAGTGTTATTTTGTTATTTTATCCGTGGGCAGCTTTTTTCGTTTTATTAATGAAGTCAGCCCTTTTAATTAGACAGTTAGGTGAATCATGTGAGAAAAATTAATCTTTTTTATCACTTCCTCTATTGAAATTTTCTGATTGCGCTTGATAAAACCTCTCACATTCCCTAACTTAATGGAATAAAGTCATTTCTCCGTAAAGAAATAACGTACAACAAATGTAAAAATGTCATTTTGTAGGATTTTTATTGCACTTTAAGGAAAAAAAATACATAAAAATCATTTGTCAGCTTTTCGGATGAATTTTCGAACTTTTTTTGTGATACCACCCATCATTTTCTGCACAGTACTGCTGGTAACCTCATTCGCCATCTTGTTTCACCACTTTTCCATTTGAGCGGGTTTTTTCATGGTTCTGCCACATTTCTTCAGTTTTCTCTTAAATATTGCCCAATATTTCTCGATGGGACGAAAATCCGGACAGTTTGGTGGATTGATACTTTTTTCAACAAAATCGATCTTGATCTCCTTATACCACTTAACGACATCCCGGCTGTAGTGGCAGCTTGCCAGGTCCGGCCAGAACTTCACTGGACCTTTGTGGGACCGAATGAATGGCAAAACCCTCTTCTGGAGACATTCTTCTTTGTAAACGTTTCCATCCATTGTGCCCCCAGTGATGAAAATTTTAGTCTTCTTCCCACAACTACAGATCCCTTGCCAAATCATCAACTTACGAGCAAATTTATCTGCGAAAACAAACTTGAATCTACCCGCAACATTCCCTTCACGCTTCGCAAGGTATTTGTCCAAAATCCATTTTGACGTAAGTTTCGTCGTCCATCAAAATGCATCCGTTGTACTTGGTCAACACTTTCTCGTACAACTTCCTTGCCCTTGTTTCGGCAACTAGGTTTTGTTTCAGCGTCCTGTTGGGGCGTTTGCTTGCATGCTACGACCGCAAGCAAATTCGTCGAGCTGTACTTTGGTTCGTCTTGAACTTTTTCGCCAAATCACGTAAGGAGATTCCAGGATTATTGTGAACTGATCGAATTACCTTTGCCGGTCATATGTTCCACTTTTACGCCTGGTTTGTTTTGCTCGATCCACCGTAAGGGTCTCCTGGTAACGTTGCAGCACGGATTTTACAGTCGATTTTGGATATTTCAAACATTTCGCGATCTTTACCCCTGACCACGTCGGTTTCTCTACGTGAGTGTGCAGAATTTACTCTCGCTTTTCGCGTTCCATCGTCGATAACTTTTTGACTGAATGCTTCAATATCGATGAAATCTTGAGAAAACAAACCATCCGGATCAAAACACTGTCAATAGATTCGCGATGTGTCAACTAGGGGCGCTGCAGTAAATGAAAAGATTCTATGTGAAACAGATTTTAATCTATCATCTTAACTTTAATTAAAATTTAAGCTCACTGTAAGATCCTTTAGGACTCCAACACGATTTACCATATGAACTTTGGTTGAATAGTTGATTTCCAGCTGTTTTGGGTCTCACACTGGGACTTACCTGGTTTTTCTTGATCCTGCCCAGAAAATTTTGTCAAAGAGCTTCTGAATTGGGCGATATCCTTAAAACTATTTGACAAATTGTCACCAAATTTTGAACATGTATACATTACATTATTAGGAAGCTTCAGTGGAAATTTATTAATTTTCATTCATGCATTCAAAAGTTATTCACACAACAAAGTGATGATTTTTTTCGAATACGTTCCTTAGATCTTTTAAATGCTGAATAGTTTTTAATTTTTGACGTTCTAGCTTCAAGAAGACACTGCATTCAATTTAAGAAAAAAAAACATAATGCAAATTTTTAAGGATCAACAAACTTCATAACCTGATCAAATGAAGACCTTACAACACAATCAAAATAAAAATGGAATTCATTTTCTTTCTAAAAGGTGTTTTTCTTTGAAATTCCTGCCATTCTGGTATAAATTTTCGATGCGATCGCGATTGTGACGTCACAAAAAAAACGAATTTGGTTTCGGCACCACCGTATTTAAATATTCCTTTGCCTTTATTTAGTAGAATTCCATCGAATCAAATCGTGAAACGTTTTCTGAAATATTTTTTTTTTAATTTTTTTTTTATCGGCGAGTGATCTTGGGACGGAATCTGCATCGCCTGCTTGCTCATCGTTGTTTCTTGTTTGGGCTGCCGGTGTCATGTGACGCATTTCACGAGCCAAATAGGCGTTTGAATGACAAGAGTTGTACTATATTTTATGACTTTATACTTTCGTCCCGGAACAAATAGACATTGGACTGGGAACACACGGAAGCTTATTTTTGGTTGGAAATTCACAGATTTTTAAAAACAAACGAAGAAACCCCAACAGTTGGGTTGAATGAATTTCTTCGATTAAAAACATCGTGAAACTTATTTTACGACGGACGAGAAGCTAAATACATCAAGGAATTTGTGTCGTCGGCTTGATGACAGAATTAGGCTGTTTTGAACCGTTGTTGATTGCAAATGTACTATTCCCTTGATAAGTGATTTACATTGGGTAACCTGAAATAATTCGAACATCCGATAACATTTGCTTTGAGTTTCTTTGATGAAGATTCAAGTGGTTGAAAATGAGCAATGCGCAGTAATGCACTACAAGCACTGACCACACTGACATGACACTTAGAACAAAAATTCAACAATTTTCTGTCTAATTTTTCGTTGTCAGATTTTGCAGGTTCGCAATACCGACGGCAGGTGGCGAACCTGAAAAATTTGACAAAAAAAGCCCTGTAGGAAAAATGGTCCTGTTGAGCCCGATTTTATCGTAGAAATTGTGTGTTTTATTTTTAAAGTTGGGTGGCAATTCCTAACTGGGATAGCATTTCTTCAAATCGATCGATGCGCACTCTGGAATCGACATTGCGCACTGTTGGAAAAATTATCCAGAAAACGAAATCGAGTGTCCAGTCAGTATGGTCAGTGCTACAAGTATATCTTTATACATTGGATGCTAACAAAGAATTTGCTTCTGTTTACTTAAGATTGACTTCTCACATTACGTGGTACATTTTTGGTATCGTGCTAAAAAATTCGACATCAATTGAATTATCACAAGCAGGTGCTAAAATACATTTCATTTTTTTCCCAAAAGGTACCTTGAGCACGAGCAGTCACACTGTACTTAAAAAAGTCGTTAATGTGATAAATCCTAAACAATTCTTTTGTATCCTGCAGTTTGATCGATTCAACATTTTTTATGGGGAGTGGACTATCAAGTATTGACTTTTCAGACGATCGATTAACATCTTTTCTGAATTGCATGAGATTGTAGAAATAACAAAACCATGAGATTAAAAATATGACTTTTGGTGAAATGAAAAGCCTGTTTGCCAGCAGATAGTGCTGCCGGTAAATTGTGCTCTCGGATATGTCAAATGATAAAAAAAGAAGTCAAAGTCAACTGTAGTGAACCTATATATAAGAGAAGTGACATCTGAAACACAAAATTCCAATCGAGCAAAAGAACTGTCAAAATCGATTCCAATCGATCCGAGCATTTTGTCGCAGAGCTTTTACCTTTCTTATTGAAAACTCAACCAAGGAAGGTAATGCGATTGTTGTTATAGTTCAAACAGATAATTTTTTAGCTGGTCTTATGAATTTATGATTAGGTGCATTTTTTTTTAATGATTTGGTGAATCATTTTTCTAGTTAGAAAGCTAACTGATTATTAACGAAATTCAAGTCATTCATACCGTTTATCGCGATCCTTCGGGCATCGAGTTCAATGTTGTTTTGTTGGATTGAAGGAGCGTTCACTTTAGAGCTTGAACATTGAGCCAGAAAACAGTGTTGGGAATTTTTTTGTCCAAGATTTCGGCGATGTTGCCACATATTTCATTTTAAGAGGGATCAGATGTCGCTTCTCTTATATAAAGGTTCACTAGTCAACTGATTGGTAAAGGCAATTGTCTGCATCTCTGAATTATTATAAGCACAGATGAACAGATGTACAAGCTCGAACAAAAAATCTTCAAAAACTTGTGTAAAATTTGAAATGCTCTATTTCAAACAAGCCGTTAAAAAATGACGAAAAACAGTGCCATCTATTGCTAGATTTGTAACTTTTGAACGGCGCAATAGATGGCACTGTGTCTAGATAGCTCTTTTAAATGTAACAATTTTTCGAAAGGACGCAATAGTATTTGAATTCAAAAATGAATACATTTAAATACAATACGACGATTTATTTTACACAATTTGATTAACCACGAATAATTTTAAGCTGAGAAAAATAGCATCATCATGTTTTTTTCACTACAGAGACTGTCGAAATAACAAACAGATGTACAACCTTGAATTTTAATATTCCAGAAACCAGTGCAAAATTTCAAATGGTATCATTTAAACAAGCCGAATAAACTTTTAAAGTTCCTCATTCTTGGAAGAGTACAATCGTATATGGTCTCAAAAATTAATAAATTAACATCGTAGCAGAATGGACGGCTTCAATATATTCACAACAAGGTAAATTTGCCTGGTTCATTTTACCTTCATTATTTTTTAGTAAAAAAGACTAACTAAGAAATTTGGACAAGCCAGACGAACCAGTTGTTTTATCCAGTTGAGTTTAAAATTAACAATCTCATGAAACAATATAGATTCTAGGCTTTTCTGAGCGAGCATTTTCTTGTATCATATCTTTTTCTATTGAGTGTTTAATGTTAGTTTGAAGCAATTAGAAAAAAAGCTTAAAGCTATAAATTTTCATGACGCAAATCATAAATGTGTTGCGAATCTTTATCATAAATTTGCTCAAAACTCGTCAAATAGAAATTCGACATTTTCATAACTGACTAATAGTTTGTTATTTTGTTTTGTTTACATTTCACTTTCTTCTTGACAGTTCTCTCTGGTGTCTTTGGAGACATCTGGTGGCTCAATCAAAACACATAAAATTGATTGAAAACGGTCGTTGGAACTTTACACACGTTTCAAGGCTTAGCTTGTACATCAGTTCATCAGTGTTATAAGTATGAACATTTGGATGGCAGCGAAAATGATCATGTCTTATTTATTTATTTATTTATTTGGTAACAAATCAACGGATCACATGTTGATCCCAATGATTAAAAGTATATAAAACAAGTCTATTAAAATTTAATATAAAAACACTACACAAACTACACTGTTCTAAACGTAATTAAAATTTTTCTTCTGAATAAATCCCTCGATGCATCGAGTTCAAAGTGTTCAGAAAATCGGTTGAACGTCCTGATAACGCCGATCAGTGCACTATTAGCGCAGTAGTTGTTCTGACGAAGAGGAGTGTAGAGCAGTAGATTCCGGTTTCGTAGTCCTTGGGGTCGAACACTTAGATTAACTGATTCCAAAAGCGAAGGACAGTTAATTCTCGAGGCCAGGATATCAGAGATAAGTAAGGCCCGTGTAGCTGCTCGGCGGGCTTGTAGCGTGTCTAGGCTAATGAGGTTGCAGCGGTTCTCGTAGCTTGGAAGGTGGAACGGGTCAGACCAGTTCAAATGGCGTACACACCAAAAATTTTTTAAATTTACACGTGCCAGAAACGCTTCAAGACCTAAAATTATTTTGATCTATTGATGAAAAGATTTAATTTTATGTTAATACGAACGCAACCACACACACATCAACAAAAACAAACGAAATTTAAACTCATGAAGACCTATTTTGTTTGATTATGTATCCAAAGATCTAATTTCACATCAACTCAAATGTAAATTTTCCTACATATTTTTCACTTGAAAGCAGAAATCATTCGAGTTGATGTAGCCAGTTTTTGTTTGTTTACTTCCGAGAATTTACGGATCGCGAATCAATTTTTCAGTTGTTTTTCTGCATTCTCCGAAAGTAACATTGAATAAATAGAATTAGAGAGAAATAGAAGTTTCAGGTTTTGTAAGTTTACATAGAGCTGCAGATTTGATTTTCTTACGGATTTGAGGTTTGTGCAATTAATTAAGATTAGGTACATCGAGATAAAACAGCATTCACTTAAACACATTTCAGCTATCTGTTGAGCAGAATGATCCTGACTCCCGGGCAGTAAAAAGGTGCTGTTCTCTTTTTTCTAAAGTCTTACAATTACACCGCTGGACCAGCGGCGCTGGTTACACCGTCTCTCCTGCGGTGCGGTACAGGAGAGAATGTAAACAAAACGGCACAACAGCAATGTGCAACCCTGGTAAAATACCGTCGCGTTTGTAAAGACACCCGCGGAACCGGGAAGGCGAGAAAGGTGATTCTCCAGTGTTAGCTGTGATCCGATGTATACGACCTCCAAGATGTGGTAAGAAAAAATTGTTTTTCATCAATATACATATATATTTTGATAATTTTAATTTGGTCCAAACCATCAGGCCGGGTAAAATTCGCTTGTCACCGGGATGGCCTTTATCGGATTGTTCGAGAATCGAGATATTGTGTGTGGCTGTGTGTGGAGTGTGGCTGCTTGTTGCTCTTCCGGAAGCATCAACTATCAGCAGCAAGAACAACAGCAGTGATCTGGAAGAAGATGGCCGACCATCGATATCGTTTACGGAGCATCTGGCATTAATCGTGACCCTACCGCGAAATCAGTGGCAAACGAAATCGATAGCCTGAACTCAAGAAGTATTCGCGCAGACGAAACCACAACAACAGTAAAGAAACAACAACAGTGGATCCGGCAGAATTCTTTACTCAGAACAGCCTTTTTTGTAAGGAATTTCTGTAATTATCTCTTCAGGTAAGTAACTTTCATATACCATTAGAAGCTGAAAAAAACTCCTATAGTGAATCTGTCCAATCTCTCTTAATAATCATTCGATTTTCGAGCTTTCGTTTAATTTTTATCTCGCAAAACAAATTTTGTTCAATCAAAAAATTAAATTTTCTTTATCTTATCGGTACGCTGTTTTCTGACCCTTTTTAATAATAAATAAAAAAAAAGTTCATGTTTGTTGATCATCGGCAGAAAACATTTAATAAAAGATACATTTTGAAATTTATAGGATCAATTTTGATGATCAGGACCAACACAAAATGAAAGATGGCCAACGGACGGCAGGATAGCCTGTTCTGCAACATATCGGAACATCAGCAATACGATGGAAGAGAAGAATTGGTTTGCTGTCCGAAGCCTTTCCGGTTCAATATGATATAAGGAGGAGTTTCGATATCCAGGATGAGCAGATGCTGACCAACACTGACAAGAAAAACTGATTTACAGAGAACTAGCATCGTTAGTAATTCAAAGAAAAATTATATAGAAGCACGATATATGCATGTTTGTGATGAATAGAAAGAAGAATTTTAAGATTCAAAAATTCTATTGAAGGATATCAATTCTCGTTGCTTTCGGTATGATGATTGCCAAAATATTTAAGGCTTCATAACCTCACTTAAAAATTTGAATTGATTTTAAAATTTATAGAGAAACGATTTCATATTTATGACTGATACGGTGTACAAAAAATGTACAAATAAAAAAATTCATATCTTTAAATACTTTTAATTCAGAATAGCCTCTCTAAGTTGTTACTTCCAGTTTATTTTTATGTAAAGGCATTAATACTAAAGAATTAAGGCAGAGGAATATTAGTTTGATAAGTACATCTTAATTCTTAGAAGTCACTTCAACTATTATAATCATCAACAAAACAAAAAATAACAATAGAACATGGTAAGACACGCAAAAACTTGGTTATATTAAGGAACTCTAAATGTGAGTTTACCAAGTTTCAAAAACCAGTTGTGATACAATCGAACATCACCTAAATGAACGCAAACTTTATTAGTTTATAGTAATTGCTGTAGATCTAAACGATTGACTCCATTCTAAACAATCTTACCTTTATGTGTGGTTTGATAGTTTTTTTTTTCAATGAATATGTAAACGACACAAATAATACACTTTTTGAACGGGCTCAATGCCGAAAAAAAAGGCTCCTTGATTTTATTGAACATCTTTGAAAATAAAATCCCAAGAATTTTATGTCATCAAAAAGTTGTGTCTTCAATTTTATGTTCCCGAAAATTTATGTCTTCAAGCGCTTCCGTCATTCTAAGGTGTAAATTTATGTCAAATATGATGCTTCAGTTTTGTGCATCCTATTTGACATAAATTTACACCAAAAAAAATAAAAGTGTTTAGAAGTATTCAAATATTAGAATGTACGATGCAATATTATATCATCAATTATCTAAAATTATGTCAAAAACGATGCTACGCTTTTGTGCGTCCTACTTGACGTAAACTAACATCATTGATGATGTAATATTTTGTCGAATGTGCTTTTCAATTATAGCCGGAAATTTTATGTCTCCAAGCGTTTCTGTATTTTCCAGTGTAATCTTATGTCAAAAGTGATGCTTCTTTTTTGTGCATCCTTTTTGACATAAATTTACACCAAAAAATTAATAGTGTGTAGATCATATCGCATAAACCGTCGTTGCAAAGCTTCGATCCGATCAGCGCCATTCTGATAGAAGGGGCTCCAAACAGCCGACGCGTACTCCAGAATGGAGCGAACTAAGCTGCAGTAGAGGCTTTTCAGGCTGTACACGTCTCTAAAATCCTTCGTCACGCGGAATATAAAGCCCAAACATCGGGAAGCTTTGTCAACTATGTAGTTAGTGTGCGTCTTGAAGTCAAGTTTCTGGTCAAGAACCACACCTAAATCTTTTATGTGGTCCACACGAACGATTAAATGGTCCGAAAGGAAATCATGTCTTAATTCATAACCGACCATATACGACCATATACTCCAACAAGAGGCTGGGTCATTCGGCCGAAAGTTATGAGGCCGAAAGCCATAGACGTTAGGCCGAATGGGTTATCTGGCCAAATAGGCCACTAGGCCGAATGGATTGTTCGGGCGAAGGTTATTCAGCCGAAGGCTGTTAGGCCGAAAGGATGCGAGGCCGAAAGGGTGTTCGGCCGAATGGTCACCAGGCCGAATGGTAGTAAGGCCGAATGGTCATTTGAGCGAATGGTCATAAGGCCGAATGGTCATTAGGCCGAATGGTCGCTAGGCCGAATCGTCGTAAGGCCGAATGTAAGCCTGGCCGATAGACATATGTATTAACGCTTTTTTGAATGTTGGGTCGCAATGTTGGTCGCAAAGCCGAATTGTCGAATAAGGCCTTGCATCCATTCGGCTTGATGATCATTCGGCCTGATGACCATTCGGCCTAACTACCGATCGACCTAACATGCAAAAAAGCAATAATATGACCTAGCATAAATTCGGCTAAACGACCATTCAGCCTAACAACCATTCGGCCTAACGACCTTCTAGCATCCATTCGGCCTTACGACCATTCGGTCTAATAACCATTTGGCCTAATAACCTAATGTCCTATTCGGTCTATTGTCCTATTCGGCCGAACATCCTTCAGCGTTTTAACCCATTCGGTCTAGCGACCTTCGGCCTAACACCTTTCGGCCGAATGTCTGGATCCCGTTTTCTTGATTGGCTAAATATACTGACATGTGCAAAATTTCAGCTCGATCGGACTTCAAAGCGCAGCCCTTTTCTTGTTTCTGAAAGAAGAATCACCTGAAAGGTGAAGATGAAATTTTACTTCAAAATTGATTTTTATCGAATGCTTAAGAATTGGCTAAAAAAATAATTCACATCTCGTTCCAAACATCATGTATGGAATAAATGAATTTAAAAAAACTACACCGTCTTAGCCGATTTGGTATTTACAGACTTAATAAACGTGGACAACTTCAGTAGACCAGCGATTACCGTCTTACCACGGCTAATCGCTCGGCCAACGAGACGTACAATTACAATTCCATTAAGGCATCTTAAACTTAACTTTTCAATGGGATGTTCTTGAAAATAAATAAAATGAAATAAGAATGAGAACGAAAACTTGATTTTTAAATTTTTAAAATGGCTAAAATTGACAAAATTTACAAAAAAATTACAAATTTGAAAAAAAAAATACAATATGGCTATAATAATGACAAAACTTACCTTGACGAAATATACAACAAAAAATTATAATACAATTGAAAAACTAAAAAAAATAAAAAAAAAGACAAAAAATACTAAATGATTAAAAAATACAAAAGTTGATACAAAAATTTCTTCTTCCATACAAATTACCATACAGTTTACATCCATAATTGAAACAAGTTGCGCTTATTCAGAAATCAATCAAATCATCTCAAGTTTTACACTAATGCTTGGTGACCTAAAAGGCAACAGAAAAATATATGGGAGAAAAAATCTATTTTTGCAGCGTATCATGTACATGTACACTAGGGTGTCCCAAAATTGCATAACTTCTGGGAATCTGGGGGCTCACCCTCCAAATGGTAGATTAGGATGTGCAGAACAAACTTTTGTATGGGCCGACTAAAAAAAACCGTGTTTAGAGGTTCCGCAAGCGCGACCTTAAAAAAAAGTCCACTTTTAAAAGATTTTATTTTAAATAAAATCTGGGTCCAAAAATGTTCATAGAATTTATATATTTTATATTTTTTAAATTTTGTTTGAGTTAAATAGTTCACGTAAAAAATGAAAAATGAACCAAATTTGTATCAAAATAAAAACAAGCAAGCTATTTCCAAGAAAAAAATGTTTTGGTCCAAAAATTTTGTATTCAACTGACCAAATGTGTACCAAGCGTAAAATATTTTTGTTACCAATGCCATCAAAAGATGCGGATTTTTTTGCACTTAAACATTGCTGAACAAAACATGTTGTTTGTATAATCGTGGAAGGAGCTATTCACGGTTTAATCTCTCATAAAAATCACATTTTAGGATATTTTTTTATTTAATTTACCAAATTTGTCCTAAATATCTACTTTACAATCAAAATACTTGCAAAACAGACTTGAATGGTTTAAGGGAGTCATCAGAAGGCCATACGTCAAATTTGAGCGGAATCGGACAACAGGAAAGGGTTGCACTGAATCTCAAGTGTGAAAGGGATTCTGAGACATAGTGTTCTAAAGAAGCTTAGCTTAGCTTAGCTTGCTTGACTACTCATATCCACCTTAAATCATTTAACTTGAAATGCTGTGAAGATAGGATCATTCATCAAAAATAAAAAAAGGGAAACTTCAGATAACATATTTGATTAGGCTTTGCTCAACTTACGCATTTCGAATTCTATGATCGCTGGCGTGGCTAAGCAGAACAAGTTCTACCTCGCCAATGGTTGCTACTCCGTGATTGATCGAGGCCATCAATTTTGTGCAAGGGCCAACAGAATGGTGCTTGGGATTAGCAGTTCATTCACAATGCACAAAACTCATGCTCTCCCTTTGAAGAAGATCAATAACGGCGCCGGCCACGTCCTAGTAGTCAATGGGGGAAACATGAAAGGATGTTAGTAGGATACTTTTTAGGTTCAATCAACAACCTTCTGTCCCTATATATTCCAAAGACAAGCTTTGAAAAATTCAGAAACAAAGGTAGGCCAATATCACCACCTATGGAAACCGTCTGTACGTCTGCGAATCTATATTCAAATATCCAAGGATAGGGTTTTGTTAGTAGGGGAGAGGTTGTAGATCAGGATCCATTTTGGTGAATGGTGCGATCGAGTTTTCCTACACCTCCTATGCTCCTAGATATTTCCTAAGGAAACTCCTATTTCTATCTTTGAGGCAGTAATAAGCAGTTTAATAGAAAAGTGAAAATGTGTTTAAATTATCTTTAAACTAACTTTTTTTCCTAATTCATGTTCCTGATACACTAATGTGTTTTCAAAAACAACCCTTTAGAGTAAAGACACTTTTATTATACTTCGCGGAATATTATTAAAAGATATTTAAAATATTAAAAATTTTGTTGATGTATGGTAAAGCCCTTGGGTTCTTTTAAATTTTTAACTTGTTATGTACGTTGTGTCAGTTATCACAAGATCGTTTTTGGAAACTCATCAGTGCAATTCAACTTTTTGCCTCATATTGATTTAACAATTGCACGGAGAAAACAAATTAACCAAAAAAGTTGGTTATTTATAAGATGGACTCAACAAGATTGAAATAGCAGAAATCAATTCAATGGAAATCCAAACCTTAACTGATTAAGAAAAAAAGGCTTTTTTAAATAATAATTTAGTAAAAGTTCAAAGCTGCGTTTGCCGTAGTAAATCAAACACTTATCAGCACCTAAACTGAACAAAATGACACATAATATACATAAAACTAACTGAAAGTATGAATGGACTACGTCAGAAAAATTGATGTCTTAAATACAAAAGTTTATTATATTCCTGATTTTATCGTATTTTTAACGCTTGAAGCATTATTTTTATTTATTTCTATGAATGATTCAATCCTATACTCAATCAAAATACACTCATCCCTGATCCATTCAGTATATCAAACTCGAGAACGCGAAGAAATTTGAATCGTCCAAGTAATGTGTTTTATTAAATGCTTTGAATATGAAAATAATATCAAATTGGAATTGAAATACGATTTGGAGACGAACTCCACATTAGACTGAGTCGATCCGGGCCCACTCCCGAACCTCCCAAACCCCGGGATCCAAAAAGCCTCGTCCCGGCTCAAAACTCATCCATGATTCCCCACAGAATCCCCAAGCAACGCCTACACAAGCAAACCAGAACTTCAAGGTCTGTATGGGAAAATCGAATATCCTGCACTGAAAAACCAACACCAATCCTGTCTCCTCCGTAGAACCGAGCCCGCTAACGGTTCCCGCGCGAATCCATGAATTCCCTAAAGGAAACCTTCCTCCGACGAACCCTGACGAATACCACAACCCCGTATCCAACTAGGCAAAAAAATTATTAGCTAACAGGGGCATGTCCCTTGACCTTGAAAAACAAGAAACTCAATCGACATTACCTCTGGATGCATAGCGAAGTTTTGCATGGAAATAAGTCATGCAATACCTCTCCAGGCATCCAGCAGCGATGCAATCCGAGTCCACTTCTTTTCAATGCCAAAAGACATTGTCCGATTCAACAATAACTTTCCAGTCCAATAAGACATGAAATTACGGTCCTCGACAAAGCAGTTCAGCGGAAAATTCTCCTCAAAAAACCCATAAATAGGCACAAAAACCATCAACAGGCCCGGCTTCGCAGAAGAAACAAAAACTATGTTGATCCCTCAGTACAAAACACTCAACCTCCCCACACAAACCCAAAAGCCCAATCTACCCATGCAAACGCTACTCAAAAACTCTGCAAAAAAAACACGGATGAGTCCCGAACCAAAACGAAGCCTTCCAGACCCCAGAGTCTGAGAAATTAAAAAATGACCCCAAACCGACACAGTATACTACATGCCTTTTGCTATTCTGAATACATTTGGTTTTTGCAAAGTTACAAAAAAAAAATTTAAAAAATATATAATGCAGCTACATAAATTTTTATAATTATTGATTGTAGATTGTATTCATATTTCCATAATTTGAGATGTGTGCGATTAGGTGGCAGTGATAATGAGAGCTTTTTTAGTTGTTCAAGATAAAACAGCATCATCTGGTTTTTTATTTTTAAATCTTGATAATTGTGTACAACTTTGAGGAAAAGATTCTTTTTTTTTTGCTATTGATAAATGACAAATTTTTATACCATTATAAATTCTCACATGGAGATAATCAGATTTAAAAACTTGAAATAATACCACCTGGCTAAACAAAACCTGAATCGGATCAAGAAAACAAAAAATCAACAACCTGGTAAACTGGTCACTAATTAACAAAAAAAAAACAACACTTAAATTGTTGTAATACCTACTAATGAAAGTAATTATTATAAGCATTTAATTCCGAAATTTTAGAAGAATTTAGATGACATATTTTTTTTATTAACTTTTCAAAAAAAAAAAAGTGTTGTAAATAAATAAAAACAGAGATTACTATTCATGCAACTTAACTAAAAACATTTTTTCTGAAATTAATGTGGGATATTAAGAAATGGAATAATAAAGTGAAATAATACTAAAGTCAAATTGAGCTTAGCTTTTAGAATCTAAACCTTATCGCAGTGTAGTATGTTCTTATTAAAGAGCATAGAAAATCAGATAGCTCCACGTGTTATTATAACTAAAATCTTGTTGATTGACTTTGATTGAATATGAATGAACTGTGAAGTAAATGAGGTGATCTTAAATAACACCGAAAAATCCGCAACATCCAAAATTATTGGCACCATGTTTAAAGTGTTAATGTGGCACACATACACACACACACACACACACACACACACACACACACACACCTTCCAAGTACGGGTTGAATCTGACATGAGTTTTATAGTTATTTATTTTTTGGTTCGGAATCCGAAGTTCAGATGTCTCTGCTTTAAGATTGACCGTATCGCATTGGCATTTCAATATTGCATTCCACATTTGATGCAAGTTGTGCTTTTCGAGCAGAACCTCTGCTGAGCTTCTACTGGTATCGGAAAAGCTTTCGAATCTTATCGCGACTTTCGCACAAGCTTGAACACAATACGGGCGGTGAAATATTTCCTAGAATAAATATTTTGAGCTACCCTATGAAGATTTATGAATTTTCAAATTTTGATTATCAATTCGTATTAATGGTATTAAATGGCAAAAAAATAAATCATGCACTTATCTTGAACGATGAACAAACGAGAAACAGCATCTTTCTGCTCAACTCTCTTGGAAGGCTCATGACTCACGATGTCTTTCGATTTTCTGAAAGTGTCCGGGGGGCGTAGTGCGAGCCCCTATCCATTCAGTGGCTCAGGAACCAAAACTTTACTTCAAATTTCAGAGACGAAATCTCACTTCCACGCAAGAATAAAACAGCACAGATATTCTTTTTAGTTTAACAACCGCGTTTCGGAGCAATATTTTAAAAACACTACTAATATTATGCAAAATAATTAAAAATACGTAAACAAGATCACAAAAAAGCTTCTACTTGGCAGCAGCGTTGCCAAAACTCCCTCTGAGACATAGTGTTCTAAAGAAGCATAAAAAACTTGTTTTTCATCATACATTTTTTTCTTTACCAATCGATTGCTTCATTATGTATTTTATTAAAATTTCAATTAAGACCAACATTTCACCTGAAGGCTGCAACTCGATTGGACCTCAAACAAAAAAGTTATGGCTGTTTAAAAATTGTATTTTTGTGGCAAATTATCGTTTAACACACAATGAGTACATTTTACTCATTGCGTTTTACAGGACAATTTGCCACAAAAATACAATCTTCAAACAGCCATAATCCGCATCTTTTGATGGCATTGGTATCAAAAATATTTTACGCTTGGTACACATTTTGGTCAGTTGAATACAAAATTTTTGGACCAAAAATATTTTTTGTACTTGGAAATGGCTTGCTTGTTTTTCATTTTGATACAAATTTGATTCATTTTTCATTTTTTACGTGTACTATTTAACTCAAACAAAATTAAAAATATAAAATATACAAATTCTATGAAAATTTTTGGACACAGAATTTATTTCAAATCAAATCTTTTGAAAGTGAACATTTTTTAAAGATCGCGCTTGCGGAACCTCTGAACATGATTTTTTTTAGTCGCCCCCATACAAAAGTTTGTTCTGCAGATCCTAATCTACCATTTGGAGGGTGAGCCCCCAGATTCCCAGAAGTTATGCAATTTTGGGACACCCTAATGTACACACACTTTCTTTTTAAAAATGACATAAACATTTTGATACCGAGATTTTCCCTAAAGTGGTCATAAGTTAATTATTTTTGATTTCCCAGCTATGAAAAAACAGACTTTGAGGAAGCGCCGATGTGATCTAGCGGATAGGCTGGCTCGAGTCTGGTTTGGTATGCCAGGAACACTGGGTTCGATTCCCGGTATCGGCAAGAAAACTTTTGGATTCGAATCCCATAAGTAGCCGACAGGTAAGATGTGTTTCATTCTATAACTGACCATATAATAGGAATGTTCAATCAGTTGCAAGCTGGCCAGGTATATATACGCATGTCGGAATACCTGTAATACCTGTAATGTAAAACCACAGCCCATCTGATTGACTCGTTCTTCCAAAATAAACGCAATATATTCACTCCATAAAAGTTCATACGTAGCCATGGGGTCCGGGTACGGTGACGCACTGCATTGGAGATTTGTCGCACTTAAGAGTCTTAAGAATGCATGTGAACACATACTTAAGCAGAAACTGCGATGAATCCGTGCACCCATGCTTCATTTTTGCTTCTAGATGATATGTAAAACCATAGGTTTTTCAATGTATTTCGTGTAATCTGAGGTTTCACTTATCTGAGGTGGCCCTTCCCCCAACTATCTCGTTTAATCGGCCCGATAGGAAATACACACCCTACTATTCACTATACTTAGTCGGCTCGCGAAGGGTGCGTCGGCCGATTTTCGTTCATACTAATCGGCCTATTGTTGCAACGTCGCTTATGGGAGTTTTTGCTGGGCATCAGCCGATTAATAAGCCGATTTCGTAGGCCTATCAAATAGGGTGATAAGTAGTATGATTGTGTAGGAACCGACTAAATCGCCTGATTAGTAGGGCGATAAAGTTGATGAGATATTCCTATCCAATCGTACTAAATAGCCGGATTGATTGACAGCAAAAATTGAATTTTTGAACCCGGGTTTCTATTGTACATGTTAACATTACACTCTAAATAAGAGTTATCCAAATTCCATCGATTTTATACTAAGTACTTTCCCAAGTGCAAACTTGTCTGTATTAACATGGTCTCAACCGAAATTTTTAAAAAGTTGAGAAAGTTTAGGTAAGCAACCTGGCCCAACCCTTTCCTCATTAAATCTCAATTACGTTGCTTGTGTTGCGTCAAGATTTTTTTTTAAGGATGAAGCATCTCAGATGTGATGTAAGATTTGTTCAACAACAGTGTACCTTCTATTTATGCCGATTAAAAACAATCAAAAGAGTATGTGAAAAAAGTCCACTTTGCAAATCGACGCAAATGTTAAAACGAATGTGCAACAAAGTCGAACAAATCATTTGTACGACATAGGAAGCAGCAGAAATTTACAACATGCAACAAGTCTAATATTGTTTGCCTCAAAAGGGCAAAAAAAAACAAAGCGTTAGACAGATACTGGTAAACAACAAATAACTCTCCTGCCATCAGTCACACCGATCGATCTACTTACATATAAGGTTTTGTGCTTATCGATTGCACGCTCTTTTTTTGCACCATTCGCATTCAATTCCCGTACCTCAACTAACTAACTGAGCGAAAATGATGGATTAATATGGACCCCTCCGCGGACGGTTATCTATCATATCGAATCGCTGCCACCGCCGGACAACATTTCGTTTGCCGTGATTTCGTGTTTGCTCTGCTACTAGGGAAATTAGTCGAATGACTTCGGGATGTCGGTATAACTTAGTATTTATACCAATGAATGCGTTTCCTAAAACATTCATTTGTGTTTAAAACACTCTTTTAAAGTCGAAACAGATATTATTCATTTATTTTAACTTTAACAAAATAATATTTTGTATTCATCAATATATAACACCTTAATCAACCATTTGGCAGAAAACTGTTTCCATTGAATAATCTAACAGAATGATTAGAGGCGATCTTGATGTATGATAGCTTTATAGTTTAAGCGTTCAGATTTAGGTGGGAAACTGTGCGCACCTCTATGAGGCTGTCGAAGGCAATCCGCCTCTAATTGATTATAATTGCCATTTAGGGCGGGTTGAGCCTTTCAGTTTGAATTAGAATGATGAGTCTACATTTTGAGTCCACGTTTTGAAGGGCATAATTTTTGAAATTTTGATGCATAATGCTGAATATGAATTTGTTATAAGAAACACTATTCAAAACTGATTGTATGGGCTGTGTTTTACTATGTTCGATTCTTAACCTAACTTTCCCTTTTTTTCCACACGTTGAATAATCGGGTTACATAAGCAGGTTTCAGAGTATTAGGTCCCTTTCCCCCATTTGAGTGGAATGTTAAACAAACTGGAATCTTCGGAACTAGAATTATGATCTTTCCCCATTCCCTGACCTGGCGCACCTTCGATGCCCTAATAGAACTACACATATATTATTTAGCTGCACCGAGCGGCAACTACGATCTCCAACAGATAGCTGTCGGAGATCGGATCTGGAAGCAACAAACGTCTACAAGTAGAGATTCGTGACGTATTTTTACTTGTAGAGTAGAGTGGATGGCACTTTGGATGCATATAAAAAACCTATGTAACATAAAGCGACAATTAATTACTAGGGGAGAGTGGGGATACTTGATCCCCTTTTCTTATTTTCACCATATCTTTTTGGAAAAATTTAGCAACTCGCCGTCTTTGACATTTTCTGACAGCTTGTAACTTCAAGTTTCTATGCTCCAAAAATAAGAACGATACTTGAACCCGTTGATGAACTAGAAGCATTTTCGTGGGAGTAAAAAAATTGCGATTTTTCTGAAGTTAGGGGAAATTTGATCCCCTATTGAAGGAGACTTGATCTTTTATTCAGGAAGCCCTAATCCTTGGAAAAAAATCAAACAAAACCCCAAAATAGAATGTTAATTGACTATTTTGGTCATGTTTGTTCTCATTTCACAATTTATAGCAGACATAAGAAGAAAATTCTATAACTTTGTCTCAACGCAAATGTCATTGCATACTTAAAGGCGCTATTTTTCATTATTTAGAGAAAATTAATTATTTTTGCTCTTTTCTTCAGACAATTGTATGATAGATATTAGTTTTTGGATGAATATTAGTAATTTCGTAATCAGCAATCATAACGATCAATTCAGAAGAAGAATATGCCGTTTGGAAGGGGGATCAATTGTACCCAACTCTAGGGGATCAATTGAACCCATAATCAACATATTAGAAAACTTTTTCTGAGAAAAGTTGAGAGTTTTCCATTGCTTTGAAAATATGGCATTGTGAAGTTCATTTTACGCTCGAACGATTGATACATTGGAACAAATATTTTTTTCATAATTTTCCCATGTAAGGAACATTTTAAAGTGATGAAAAAAGATCTTCAAGTTACATTTTGGGAAATTTTTCATACAAAATTCAATTACTCAAACAATTATTTTGTTAAAATTTTTTAAACTACAAGCATTGTTATTTTGCTCATTTTGGCACATTTTTCTAGAACATTTGATCTTTATAAGACATTCCAGTTTCGAGATAAAGCTAAGGAATCAAGTATCCCCAGGGATCAAGTATCCTCATTCTCCCCTACGGTTTTCAATTTCGCAGCTACACTCGCTTGTTTTACAACCTTTGAGGGCAAATTTGCTATCGCGGAAAAAAGATCAATCACTCATAAGGCGTTTGACACTGTATCACTAGTACTGTATGGCGCTAGACATTGGTAGGACGTTTAATGGAAGGCAATTTGAGCCAGATTATCCATAAAGAAAAATGATCAGTACCTACGTACTGAAACTCAAAAACAAACCTAAGAAAGACGAATTTGTCTCGTGAATCCCATTAGAAACAAACCTAAGAAAGACGAATTTGTATCATGAATCCACTCAAAGTGGATATTTGATTCGTTTCGGACACACTCCTCGCACAGACTAAATAGAAAATGCGAGACTTTGTTTCGTTCATAGTATCTTAATTTTGGTATTAGACTCAAATTCCATGTTTGATACATTGCGCCGTGCACTGGTTACCCAAATATTGTTTTATACTACACCCATAGAAGAGGTTGCAAAAATCCAATGCCTATTTAGCAAATTTCTGTGCCAAAATTTCGCTGAAAGTGTACTGTGCCAAAGATGATATGAGCACTACTGGCATTAAGACTCGAGCTCCCAAGCAAAATAATGCTTGACCACTACATTCAAGCGAAACAAGAAAAACATTTCATGGGATTTCCATTCTATAAGCTTAATTCATCCAGAAAAAAACCTAGTGAGAATCGAACTCTCTGCGACTTCTCATTTCGGCTTGCCAGTCCGATGTCTTACCCAGTGTACCATCTGAGTCGCTTATCAAACGAAAGTTCATAGTCATAATCCTTCTGCCACCGCCGCCGATTGCCACGTACTGCATTGTTTTTTTTTGTCTTTATTTGTACACAATAAAATTTTCTGACAACTTTGGGATTATTCCTTGAAGCAAAAATGTTTGCCCTAATAGGACAGTCTATGGAATTGGAGGAATGATTGCCTGCGCAATTCGCACACTTGAGAAATTCTGTTTGTGGTTTAACACCACCAAAAAGACATTTAGATTTTTCATGATCGAATGAGCCCCAAAGCATGCATCTGGCATTCATTCTACAATTTTTAGTGCCGAGACAAAAAGCTCGACAACGACAACATTGAGTTATATTTTGAAGAATATTTGTTGAATATTTCCTTATCATCGATGTTATGAAGGATATCTAATGAATTGGAAATTTCAACTTTTTTGGGCGATGGACCTGAATTAGGTTCGGCAATCCGTTTTCTTCCGGCTTTGAAGCCAGACTTCCCCATGCTGGAAAAAAAGAGAAAAATATGAACCTAAGAAAATGGGAATAATTTTAGCACTGAAAAGCATGCTTCCGAAAATCAATAATTTTCACTGAGCCATGCTTGACTACATTCAGAGCCAAAAAATCAAAGCAGTCAAATTTTCCTTCTTCAACCAAATCATACAAACAATCATGCATGACAACGACGCTTCTGTATTTGTTGTGATAGGGCGGCAAATGAAAAGCGATGCACTGGTACTGATAGCAGACTATATTTATAGTTTTGTAGTGATGCTTCAATTCTACGGAACAAATGATAAGTTGTTACAAACATGGTTCAAAATGGTTTTATAGGTTAGAACTTACAAATCAGTGACCCTAGCTATTCCGGCCCTAATACAACTCAGTTCAACCTCGTATCGAGAGCAAAGAGTCCTGTGGACAATATTCTGGGTAATTTGTGGCGTTATAGAATAAAATTAACAAATATTACCGATTTGCTACTTTTAGCGCTCTGTTCAACAGAGATGGTCAATCCAATATCAGCGTTTTTGCCTGATACTAAAATACAAAAGTTAATAACGAGCCACTCTAAACTACATGTATACCTACATGATCCTACGCTCCTGATTCCAAAAATCAACAATATTTAGCAAAACGGAACACTTCAAACATTTAGTTTTCAGTACAAATACAAACTTTCTGCTTCTACGCAGTACGCAACTCGATACGAAAATGGCTAACAGAAGTGAAAATTTTCCTCGTGCCGTCACTTTTGGCGGCAACGATGACGTTTAGTTTTCGCTGTTATTTCTCAGCGACTTTTGCAAAAACCGCGGACTGGCACGGTGGCCAGTTTTCCAACATTCTCCCCCCGATGGAACCTACGGCTGGCCTCGGTTTCATCACTTCCGGAATCCTCGTTCACGCCTTCATCGTTGCTCACTATGGAGCCACCTTCGCAGTCAGGCAACTCTCTGGAACCATTTTCTCGAGACGACACTTCAAGGATTGCTAGCTTAGCAATCGGCTTCCGATATACACCATTGCCCGTTCGAAACCAGGCTTGTCGAATCCGTCCATCCGATGCAGCGATGAGTTCTACGATCAATCCTCGCTCCCAGGAATTCCGCTTTCCTTCATTGAATATGAGTACCACATCTCCTACCGCAATATCTCTCGTTTCATTGAACCACTTAGTACGTTTGGTTAGTGTTGGCAGGTACTCCAAAACCCACCTTCGCCAGAACTGCTCGAATTTCTTTTTCACCTTAGTCCATGCTCGTTTCAGGAGATCGTGGGTACATTCTTCCGGTATCGTAGCCCGTCGCACGTCCAACAAAGTTTGGAGCCACTTTCGCCAATGATTGAAGCTACCATCGCTTCTTTCTTCTTTCCATCCTTCGCCTGACCACCACCATTTTCGGCTAAGAACCTCTCCTCGAACAATACGTAGAGAAAGTGTGCGAAGAACCTCGAAAAGCAACGTCGCACATCTAATGATCTCTCGAATAGTTGATTTCGGACTGTCTTGCACCCGGTTCAAAATATTCTCTTTCGGCTTGGAGAACAAAGTGACGGTTTCACATTTCGTTTCTTCCACTAAAATTCGTACTGGTGTAGCCGCTTCGTTTTCACTGACATAAGTTGTCGTCTTAGGTCGTTCATCATGATGATCCTTTTCTGCCGTACTATTGGAGCTAACGTTTCGCGGCTGGGCGCTGCCACTTCGGTGCACTTCCGTCATCTTAGCAGAAATCAGCTTTAGCTCCTCAACGGTCAGAAAATTGCCAGCAAGGATTTTGTCGCAATATTTAGGAACAATCACATCTATTAAACGCGCTTCTGGTTCCCTGGTCGGATCCTTACGCCAGAAAAATCGTTGGACATCTCGATTTTCATTGCGAATATTAACTTGTTGACATCTCTTTTGCGTATAATCACTCACACCAACTACATGATGCCGGAGACGCAATAAGATCGCCAGCAGTGATGTCAGGAGTTCTGAGCCCTCGAAAAGCATGGTATTCGGGACGATATCATCCACTGGAGCGGCAGCTGCCCAAGGCTGGCGGATTTTCATCGGCTTCCTCAGATTGGCCACAAGTTTGAGTGGCAGATATAGCATCTTCCGCGGATCTGCTATTGTCAGCTCGGCTACGGTAGCGCTATGCGCATGACTTCTTCTTACTTGTTCGTCGACTTGTTCTCCAACGCTAGCCTCTAACAATGGATCGTTCACACGGACAGTTGTGGCTTTCAAGAAAGACACTGCAGGGGCATCTTGGTCTGACACATGATGCAATGTGGGCTTAACTTCTGCTTTTGCTTCTTCGATAGCAGAGTACCCTTCAATTGAATTTTGAAAATTCGTGCTGCAACTAAATTTGCACAGATGCAGATTCAAAGCGAAAAGCTTCGAATTTCCTTGTCCTCCGTAAATATTCCAACCGAGACGAGTTTTAACTGCAGTTGGTTCTTGCTGACCTCCTTCTCGAACTCTGAGAGGCACGACCAGTCTCAGATGGTCCACGCCAATCAATATCTGGGGCACTGCATTCTGGTAGCCAGAAACCGGAATCCCTCGAAGGTATTGATATCGTTCTTGCAAGTCGCTGATGGGCAAACTTTGCACTGGCAGGCCCAATGAATCAACGGTGCAAACATTTGTCATTCGGAACCTTTTCGGTTTACCCAGACCAGAAATTTCAAATGACACTCTTCGGGAGTTTTGTTCAGTTCTGGATACTTGTGCCGTCCACGTAAGGCAAAGTGGTTGCTTTCGTCCTCGAAGTCCAAGCTTATCAGCTAGCTCGGTATCCATCATACTAAGTGCCGACCCCTCATCGACAAAGGCGAATGTGTCGATAGAATGTTGACCTTGATAGACCGTCACAGGTAAAATTCTGAAGAATAATGTTGGATCAGCACCATCAGTTTGATGGTTCATAGCAGCATGCAGCGACGCCACCGTCGTCGTAGCTGCATCTTGTGATTTCCGGTCGGAGTGCAGCGACGGATGATGCCGTTTCTCACAGCCATTGATTCCGCAGCGTTTTGTACTCCTGCATCGGCGACGTCCATGTCCGTAAAGGCACGTACGACAGAGTCCAAGATTCCGTACACGTGTCCAGCGTTCATCTACGGACAGCGCTTGGAATGCTTCGCACTCCCTGGCTCGATGATTAATTTTCCCACAAACGGCACATTCAATTGGCTTCCGCTCATCGGCTGAGACTTTGGCTGACTGGCCGGAGTCACTCCCCCCGGTTTCGGAATGTATGAAGCTGTAGTTTAGATTCTTTCCTCGGTCGCGCTTCACCGATTTCATCTCTTCAACAAACGACCTTGCACCAGTTACACGGTAAGCATTCTTGACAATCCGATTCATAAATTCTCGGAACGTTTGCAAATTTACTTTCGACAGTGGCTCACGGAATTCGGCCCACTTCATTCTGTAGTCAGGGGGCAATTTTTCAACTAGATCCTTCATCAATTGCGGGTTGGCCAAATGATCAGTCAGATCGGCAGCAATTATGTGGTCGCAAAGAGTCTGCACCTTCTCCCCAAAATCTATTAGGGTTTCCAAACGATCCGCTCTGGGTGGCGTCGTAGATTTCACATTGTTGATGAAAGTCTCGATCAACAATTCGGGACGCCCAAACCGCATCTCTAACGCGTCGATAACCGCAGGAACCAATGACGGTATGACCAGCTTGCTTCTGACTGCCTCGTACGCAGGACCTTTCAGACAACGCTGTAAGCGGATCATATTTTCTCCACAGTTGAATCCACACGCCTCTGTGGTGTAATTGTAGTTGGCGATAAACACCGGCCAATCAGCTGGATTGCCGGAAAATATTGGGAGGTCTCGCGAAAGTGCCTGCCTGGCAGCAATCTGCGATGCCGATGGTGTGCTCAAAACAATTGACGAATGTTGAATTCGATTGCCAGACAAGCCTGCCTGTGGCGAGGGTGTCAAATTGCTTGGCATTACATCACGTTCGGGTGCTATGTGTTGCGGCACCGGTGCGTTATATCCGGGTTCCACCTGCGGATGTTTCCGATAACTACATTGGTTCTGCATAGAATATTCCGTGCTGTCAGGAAAGACATTTTCTTCTCGACGCTCATACTGCTCGAATGTACGGGGAGCAATCGGCGGAGCCAGCATTCGGGTGCTTTTTGGCACTGTGCCTGTGTAGGGTGTGCCACTCACTGAAGCGTTATTTTGAATTTGGCACGCCTTCAGGATAACTTTCAAGTTCGCATACAATGGATCCGGCTCCTTCTGGCAGTTTGCCACCTTGCTATTGAGCTCGCGAACAACACTATTTACTTGCTGAATCTGTTCAGCTTCAATCGGCTGGGCGTCGGTACGCCCCTCGTCGACACCACCAACAGCTCCTTCGAGCCTTTCCGAAACGTTGCTCGTTCTGCTGGACACCCAGTCCTCCGTTCGTTGCCGTCTACGGTGATATTCTTGGCGGCTTCCTTCGCTGTCAATGTCATCATCGACCGCGGCAGCTTCCAGCAGACGATATTTTTCGTCTAAACACTTTTGATCTAGCTCAATTTCGAACTGCTTCTGTTCTACTTCGAACTGCTTCCGTTTCACTTCGAACTGCTTCCGTTTCAAATCCTTCTCTTCCTCGAGTCGTTGCAATTTAAGTTCGAGGAGGGCCTTACGCACCGTCGAAGTGGATCTGATCGAGTTTGCTCGACTTGGAACCGGCAAACATCTGGGGCATGTCCAATCACGGTCCTTAATTGACTTGGTTACTCCCGCGCAACACTGATGCCACCAGGAATCACACAAGTCGCAGGCAACCATATCGTCAAAGCTGTCTGGTTTGCTGCAAGCCACGCAGCTGGAGTTTTGATCGACAATAGTGGTGTCGTTGTCAGCTTCCGGACCAGTTCCGGTCTTGGGTTGAAATTCTCGTTCCATCTTTGTTGGCGAACCTCGAACGTAAAGTTAATTTCGACGATTCCCAGTTGCTCGACGAATTTCGACTTCAATTTGATTTAATTGAAGAATGTTGTGATAGGGCGGCAAATGAAAAGCGATGCACTGGTACTGATAGCAGACTATATTTATAGTTTTGTAGTGATGCTTCAATTCTACGGAACAAATGATAAGTTGTTACAAACATGGTTCAAAATGGTTTTATAGGTTAGAACTTACAAATCAGTGACCCTAGCTATTCCGGCCCTAATACAACTCAGTTCAACCTCGTATCGAGAGCAAAGAGTCCTGTGGACAATATTCTGGGTAATTTGTGGCGTTATAGAATAAAATTAACAAATATTACCGATTTGCTACTTTTAGCGCTCTGTTCAACAGAGATGGTCAATCCAATATCAGCGTTTTTGCCTGATACTAAAATACAAAAGTTAATAACGAGCCACTCTAAACTACATGTATACCTACATGATCCTACGCTCCTGATTCCAAAAATCAACAATATTTAGCAAAACGGAACACTTCAAACATTTAGTTTTCAGTACAAATACAAACTTTCTGCTTCTACGCAGTACGCAACTCGATACGAAAATGGCTAACAGAAGTGAAAATTTTCCTCGTGCCGTCACTTTTGGCGGCAACGATGACGTTTAGTTTTCGCTGTTATTTCTCAGCGACTTTTGCAAAAACCGCGGACTGGCACGGTGGCCAGTTTTCCAACAGTATTTGAAACACTTTTGCGATACATGATGAAGTAAAAAAGGACGCAGACTATCAGCAACGAACGTCTCGATGCTGATTTCCTTCTCCTAACGACTTTCAACCTTTAGGATCATAACTGATATGTATCAGTTCTGAGCGATCTATGTAGGCTATCAGATGATTTTTTATTTTTCGTTTTGCCTAGAAGGACAAAATCATGACTAGGTAACCGCAATGAACTGTCCAGCATGTGCTACAGCTTTTTTGAACATGTGGTCCTGGTATTTATTCAGATTTTTCCTTTTGAAACATTAATGATCGTCTATCAATAACGAGCATTATCAACAATGATGCGAGGATAGACGTTCGGGAATGATTAAGGGAGCGACGTTCAAAATGTATCACCAAGTATGTCGATCACCGTCGATTAGCCACGTGACGAATAGCAACGGTAGCCTCCGGTGGGGCATGGTATATCTTCTTGTATCAAGTTAGTGTTGATTTTCGACATATGTTCAATGGGTACTTTTACCACAGAGAACAGACATACAAGCTAGCCCACGAAAGTTGTGTAAAAATCCCAACACCCTTTTTTAACCAATTTTTGTCTTTTGGCTGGGCCACCAGATGTCTCCAAACACACCAAAGAGAACTGTCAAAACAAAGCTGACTAAGATTCAGTCAGTTTTCTATACGTCGTATGTGCTGCTTAGCATGCTTCAAGAAAATCGCTGTTGAAGTTTCGTTCGAAACTTGATGAACGAACGTTCACCATGTTGCATGAAAAAAAAAATCATAAAAGTTAGATAGATATTATCATTTTCCTTCAAATTTGTTAGAAATACATAGTTTTAAACAGCTGGATGCTAAAGTGATATGTGAAAGTAACCCGCTTTGAAATGCCTAGAATCAATACTGCTGGGAAAGACTGATCGTCAAGAATGTTCTTGCATTTGACTGGACATAGGTGATGCATTTTCTTACACAAATTACTGTTCAAGAAGTGCGAAAACTTAAACCGAAGCTGTTAATTATCTTAACTGTCATAGTAGTGCAAAAATAAAGAAAGTGAAATTTCGCCCAGTGAAAAGTAACTCTGATTTCATTTATTTAGCAATACATTGAAGCCGTCCATTTTACTGAGACATTGGATTCATTTTTTGTGAGTTCATATACGATTACGCCTTTTTGAAAACTGGGCACTTTAAAGTTGATTTGTAACTTTTGAACGGCGCAATAGATGGCACTGTTTGTAGTCAATTTCTAACGTATTTTTTGGGTGATAGCATTTGAAATTTTACACACTTTTTTGTTCTCTGTGCTTTTACCACGTGCGTATCACAGCACTCGGAGGTAGCATCATTCTAGCTAGAAACCATTCCCGTTGCTACACAGCAACGATACGATATGGAGAAGAAGAAAAATATTTGAAAAATGGTTTGAGACTCCTCCTTCTTTCCAGTGTTGATATAGAAATGGGGGAGGAACCTCCCATACAATTTTTCGCAAAATTCGAAAACTAATCAAGCAAATGGAACCAAATTTAACATGGACGATTATTTGGGTATGAGGTTTCTATGATTCTTTGGGAGATACAAAGGGGACTCGGGGGGTTCTTTCTTATGATTGCATTACTTAATAACTAATCATGAAAATTTATCCAAATTTTACAAAGGAAGGTAAAAGGCCCATCTGTCCTTTTACCAAGGGGATAAGAATGGGGGGGGGGGGGGGGTTCCCTTTTATGCATTACTCGAGAACTAATCGAAACCGAAACCAAATGTATCATGGAATTATATTCGAGTACGAGAAATATTTTTTATGTTTCAAGACCCTTCTCTTTCTCCAACGGGAAGAGCGCAACGAGGAGGGATGGTGTCATACAATATTCTTTGATCACTCGAGAACTTATTATTTATTCAAATAATATAGCAGAGGGTATTTGAGTAGAATTTTTTTTACGATTGTTCAAGGCTTTTTCTTCCTTTCACTGATTCGCTGATTCGATAGGAAGAGGGAAGAAGAGCTCCCATAATTGTTTTTTAAGAACTCGAGTACTAAATAATCTAGCAGATGATAACAAATGGGAAAAGAATTTCAATACAAGAAATATTTCTAAGATGATCCCTGCACGGGATAGGAAAAGAAAAGAGTGGTGTCATACGTATGTTTTGACAAATTCAAGAGCTCATCAATAAATTTAACCAAATTTTACATGGGAGAGTATAAGGATACGAGAAATGTTTCTATGATTATTAAAACCCCTTTTCACCTGCCAGTGGGTAGTAAGAGAGGGGAGTAGGAGCTCCGCACAATTTGTGTAAAACTTGAGAACTTATCCAACAGATGGAATCAAATTTGAAAGAAAAAGTTTTCGAGCACGAAAAATGTTTCTGTTTTTTTTAAGAAAAGATTCAATACTGTAAAGAGGGGGGAGGAGGTTTTATCGCATAGTTTTTTAAACTTCTCAACCTAAAGAAGCCATATTTTACATGAGAGTTTTTTTAGATTCAAAACCTTTCCTTCTTCCAGAGGAGAAACGGGAAGAAGAAAAGTAAGTATGGCTCAAAAACTTATCAAGCAAATGGAGCCATATGTGAAATTTGATGAATTTGGTTGAAAAATGTTGTTATAGCAGGTCTTGGCCCTCCCCACATTTCAGAAAGGAAAATAAAATCGAGTTCTTAATATCAAATTCAAAACCATAATTGAAAAACAATTTCAGATCCAGTTTAAAAAAAATCATTTCAGAAAATCTAATCTTCTCTGTATTCCAATAATAATTTGATTCGAAAGCTCTCATTTAAAATTATTGAAAGTTTATTTATTATAAAAAAATTTCACGCAATTTATTGATTTTACAAAGTGTAGCAAAGCACAACTAGTTTAGAATAAAATTTAAAAAAAATCAAAGATCAATGGTCATTGGTTAAACAGAAATTTATTTGAACACTGGGAATACTAAAACAAAATGGTATTTTTTCAAAAGTGCATGAAAATATACATGTTTAAAAAATACAAACTCGGTTTTTCAAAGACATTGATATTTATGAAAATATAATTAAAAAAATCTTCAGCTTGAATTTCGTTTGGCTTAATAGTAGTATTTTTAATATTCTATTCAGGATTTTTTACGCTTTATTTATTGAGGGATTAACTTGTAGTTTTCACCCTCAGTATTTATTTTATAAATACTGGACGTTACAGTTTCTTTAATTTGGTCGTACAATGCATTTTGCTTAAGGAACTTTATCACTACTTTTTCACTTTCTTTGTTGTTTTTAACATATTTACTAGTCCTACTTCGGCTACGGGAAAAGTTTTGAAAAGAATTCTGGATTTGAAATCTCAAATTGGTTCGTTTCTTTGTCATTCCATTGTCCAGAAAAATCACTGTTGATATCTTTCAGTTTAAGTGGGAATTTATTTCCCTGAACGAGTTCATTCAACGAATCTGGTTTCACGACGAAGTACCACTCTCACGCCTACGCGAAAAAAGGCCGAAGAAAGGAAAACCGAAATGGACCTCCTCTACACTCAGCGGAATCAAGTGTGTCCTTAACCTACTTTTAGTGTTTGCCGTTTTGAATTTGTTACATTCTACGAAACCAACAAGTTTGCACACACAGACACCACCTGCTTACCTGCTCTTATGATGACAGACTTGATGTCTTGTTGTTTTCGTTATTTGTGTTGCTAAAATCCGGAAGTGCCGTAATTCCTTGGATCGGGATCAAGTCAGCTTATGTGTTTTTGGTTTCCTACTGCTCATTAGATAAGTTTTTTTCACTAAGAATAGAATGCTGTCAGCGTTTGATGTGGGGTTTAAAACTTTTATTTTATTCTTCACTTCGCGCTTTTCGTTTTCAGGGTTTTTTTATTCACAAACGTAGCTTTCACATAAATTCTCTTAAAGCCGTTGTTTGCTTTCCCTTGCCTAGAGGTACACACGAATTGATGATGAAGCGGTTATTACAAATTGGCACTTGAGTAAACTCTGTTGCAACGCGGCGTGCATGAACGAAAGGAGACGATCATCTCACTGTCATTCCCGCCGAAGTTTCAACCGTCCATCGTTTTCTGTCGCCATTTGTCGCACGGTCGCCACGTATCTCACTACAAGGGCGGCAATTGATTATAAATTTTCATATAGCCTCCGGACTTTTCTAGATAGATAGCCGCACGGATGGACGGACGAATCGGGTGGCTGATGTAACACTTGTGAATAACACCGAGTACTTCACACAACAAAACTGGATGGTCATCGATATACTTCACTATAAGTGCAACATCCAGAGGACATGGGCGGCCATATACGAGGAAACGGTACTCGAAAAAAATGCATCCCCTCATTTTGTGTATCACGTTTTGTCACATCTGCCAAGTGGTTTTCGATGTTTTCGAGAAAGCTTCCAAGCTTCCAAGTCTCTGATGCTGAACCTATAAGGGTCGAAAAGTTGGATCATAAAATGTATAAACGTTTTTGCTATTTAATTTCTAGGTCTTCGTTCTGTTCTCGTCGGGTGCGGATCGGTTTTCTCTTGCATCTGTTTCGGATAAGGGGACGTTTGTGAAAATATCGAGTACCTATTTTAACTTTCTTGAGCGGTGCACAGCAATTTAGAAATATGAGCCGTGTTAGAAGCAGAGATGTTAAAATCGCGAGTCTACATACTCGCACTTTGCCCTTCTTTGCAGAACGATTTTATTTCGTTAAACTCAAACTGCAATGATGCTATCGGAAATTCAAATCGGAAAGCATCAGGAAGTAAGCTTCGGGTAAACTCGGCAGGAGTAAACAGCAATCGGGGGAAACATCAGGGAAGCGAACGTACAGTTCTGCGAATTCAAAATTCAAATCGTTTTCGTTCGGCAGCCGAACACATCAATCGGACAACGCATGGGGGCGTGGCTAAAAGTGATAGATACAAGGGAACGGGAAACGAGCGAGAGAAGGGTGCGAGGAATGGGAACTCGGTCCGTCGGGCAACGATCGCTTGTGTGCAATCGTGTGCGGTAAGCTTCGTTCTGTTGGTTTGTTGGTGTGATTTTATTCCTGCGAGGCATGGGAAACATCAATGCAGAACTGTACTCTTCGTTTTGTGTGCAATCACGTAATGATTGGAACGAAGATAAAATCAATCTGCACACAACAAGTTAAACTCGGAAAAAATCAGCCGAATGATTCTTTCCGAAGCGAGTTTGCACACCGCTGGTTAGAAGGGAAGTGAGTAATACTCAATATTGTGAAAAATTCGAAAAAGTTGTTTGCTTACTTAGTGCTTGGAGCGCAATTAAGCAAGAAAAGAATAAAGCATGAGCAGCGGGGGTGGAGGTTTCATTTTCTGCTGTAATGCCGCTGCCTAATGCCGTACATTAGCCTGGAAGAGTGTGAAATGATCTGTATTTTACGAGCTTATAATTTGATGGGGCTCGTGAGGTGATAAAGAAAGTAATTAGTGGCTGTGGAAAAAAGATTTTGATTTGATAGGACCATTACGCGAATTTTGATATCCGAGCGTGAAACGGGCGGCTCGTATAGAAGCGCAGGCGCGAACGTGTAGGGCTGAATGCCGAAGAAAAATCACCGCTTGCTGCGATGAATTCGCGAAAAGGGCAGGTGATGGTGAACAATAATTCTCGAAGTGGAAAGAAGTGGCTGAGAGTCCATGTGCGAAAAATTCGTCGAATCATGTTTAAAATTTTCAAATATGCTCTGAAGGCAATTGTTCCCGCATGAAAAGCGACACCTTTTGACAGCAATCAATTTATTTGCTTCAAAACTAAAATTAAAAAACATGGTTATAATCGGTTCTTTCACTAGAGCTTTCATACCTACATTTAAGTGAGCTTCTTTGGTACGATCACGGGAACAAGTGTTTCGAACCTTGGGCAATAGCAATCGTGATATAATCCTGCGGAAGAACCCTGTTAATTTACTGAATTCTAACATGTGGAGTATACCTTCTAACCTCAAACAGATTTATTCTCGCTAACCTATCTACTCCGTGACACGCATCAACGAGATCTTGCTCGGGAGAACCTACATAGAAATGCCAACATTAGCATCAGTTCGCTGTCTGATCTCCTGATACTTACGGTTTTTTACAAACAATGATTTTGAATCACACAACTTTTAACTATGTACTACACTTTTTATAATTAAATATAATTTCCGAAATAATTGATGCATCCACGCTTGGGGATCTGACCGGATTAATTGCTCGCTATTCTGACGTTTTGTTTCTCCTCTTTCTTCTCATCGTCCGGGATGCCAGTTGCGTCAACATTCCCCTCCCCGTAAGGAACCTTACCAGAAACGTCCACATCCAGAACTGCAATCTTCGCTACGGGTCGTCTCAGAATACCGCCAGAAGTTTGAACCATGGCTTCCCGGACTCTGCCGTCTTTTCCATGGGCCACGTCGAGAACCTTCCCCCGAATCCAACCATTCCTGCGACTTTCATCTATCACTATTACTATGTCATTTGTCTCTACGGGCTTCGTGTCTCCAAACCACTTGGTACGCTTTGTTAGTGTCGGCATGTATTCACGCACCCATCTTTTCCAGAGCATTTTCAGATGACCTTGATCCGAATCCCAGGCGTCGCGAAGTACCAACGGGTTGTCATTATGATTTTCTGAAGCTATCTTTTTCCCATTCGAGTTTCGAAGAAGGAAGTGGTTAGGAGTAATGGCTTCTGATTCCTCAGAATAAAGGGGCAGGTAAGTTAATGGGCGAGAATTTACCATAGATTCCGCTTCAACCGATAGCGTGTGTAGCCCTTCGTCGTCGAGTGTACTGTCCAGGGGAAGGTTAAGCATCGCTTGTTTTATAGAACGTACTAACCGCTCCCACGCTCCTCCCATATGTGGTGCGGATGGCGGGATAAAAATCCATTTTGTTTCCGCGTCCGTGAAAGCGGCGGATATCTTCTTGTTAATGTTCTCCATTTGGTCTTGCAGGATACGCGAGGCTCCGTAAAAATTGCGTCCATTGTCGGAATAAATTTCCAGCGGAGGCCCCCGACGTCCGATAAAGCGTCTGAAGCAAGATATACACGATTGGGTCGTCAAGTCGTATGCAACTTCTACGTGAACTGCTCTCACGGTTAGACATGTGAATAAACAAATCCACCTTTTCACATTCGCCCGACCTCGCTTTACCGGGATCGGGCCAAAGTAATCAACGCCTACGAATGTGAACGGTCTTACTCCGGCAGCCAATCGAGCTCGCGGTAATGGAGCCATCCGCGGGATTTCGGGTTTCGATTTATAAATTTTGCACCATTGACAGTTGTTTGCTACTTTACGTACCTCTACTCGCAGTCGTGGAATCTCAAATTTCTGCCGTAACTCGTTTACCACGGTCTCCGTATTGCCGTGTAAAAACTTCTGATGATAATGGTCGATTATGAGGAATGTCACTCTGTGATTCCTAGGAAGGATTACCGGAAATTTAACGTCGTTGGAAACTGCGTCTGAAACACCAATTCGTCCGTCGACTCGCAACACTCCAAACTCATCTAGCAGCGGCGTGAGTTTGTATAAAGGACTGTGTTTTTCTATTTGCAGGAATTTCTTACTCTCTCCAGAAACGGCATTATGTTTGGCGTTCTTCAGCTGCGTGATCTCTTTCTGATATGAATCTCCTTGAGCCAGTTTCCACAGGAGGTTTTGAGCCTGTTTGAGATGTTCTTGGCTTATGATCTCCTCGGGGACGGTTTTTCGTTTAGCTAGTGCAGCAAATCTAAAGACGAGTGCTGTTGAACGAAGCAATACGTTCCACTTGGAAAAGTTGTCGAAATTTATTAAGGTAGGATGAATAATTTCTTGATGTATGTGGACTGGTTTTAACTCTTCTTCGGTCGTGGCGGACAGGTCAGGTTTGACCCATGGTTCCTCGTCAGTGTAGAGGAATGAAGGGCCTCGGAACCAGCTGCTGTCGGTGTCAAAATTTGGACCATTGCCCCACTTCGTGGCTATATCGGCGACGTTGAATTTACTAGGTACCCAGTTCCACTCCTTTTCCGTGCTAACTCTTAGAATTTCTCCCACCCGGCAAGCCACATACGATCGATACCTCCTATGGTCGGATGAGATCCATGATAACACTGTATTAGAGTCGGTCCAGTAGAAGCGATCGTGTATTGGAATCGAATGTCCCTCAGTAACAAATGTCATGAGCCTTGTTCCAAGTACAGCAGCATTTAGTTCGGAGCGCGGGATCGAGACATACTTTAGAGGTGTTACTTTTGTTTTAGCAGCGACCAGAGTGCATTGGAAAGTTCCATCAGGGTTTCTGACCCGGAAGTATAGCACAGCAGAGTAGGCCACCTCACTCGCATCCACGAAAACATGCGCTTGTAACGAGTCGTAGAGGCTTTTGGTCGCATCTGGGAAATAACATCGAGGAATTTTTATTGTGCCAAGACGATCTAACGACTCTATCCACACTTTCCAACGTCGAAATATGTCGTCGTTTATAGGTTCATCCCATTTGATTCCCGTTCTCCAGATATCTTGCATTAAGACTTTCCCATGTATCAAATAGGATGCAAGAAGGCCGAGAGGGTCAAAAAGACTCATAAGACATTTCAAGACTTGTCTCTTGGTTGGTTTGGAGTTCAAAGCAACCAGAGCAGCTATGTCCTTTCGAAAGGTGGTGGAAAAGCTCAGATTATCCCCTTGCGGTTCCCACAAAAGTCCAAGTACTCGCTCAATATTGTCGTTCGTAGTAGCCAAATCTTTCACCATGTTGTTTGTCTCCTCTCCCAGATGTTCGAGAATCTCCTTCACGTTCGATGCCCAGTTTCGAATCTCGAAACCTCCATGGCTATGTATTCTTTTTACCTCCTTTGCTACCTTTTTTCCCTCCTCGCAGGTCTCGAAACTATCAAGGTAGTCATCTACATACGTGCTTCGACAGATGCCTTCGACGGCCCTCGGATATTGACTCTCAAACTGCATTGCGTTTCGGTTTTTGACGTACTGGGCGGTACTTGGGGAACTTTTGGCTCCGAACGTTGCCACATCCATCAGGAAGATTTCGGGTTCTTGGTTCGGATTTTCCCGCCAAAGGAAACGTTGGGAATGTCGATCCTTTTCTGCCACTTCAATCTGATGAAACATTTCCCGCAAATCTCCGCTTATGGCCACCGGAAATTGTCGGAAACGAAAGAGTACCGAAGCGAGCGGCGTTAGTAGGTCTGGGCCAGCAAGGAGGAAGGAATTCAGTGATACGCCATTGACGCTCGCAGCAGCGTCCCAGATGAGTCTGACCTTTCCTTTTTTCTTTGGGTTCACCACGGCTCCGAGCGGGAGGTACCACACTCGATTCGGGTCTGCTGCATCGAGTTCGTCCTGAGTGGCACGATGTGCGTATCCCTTAATCTGATAATTGTGTATTTGATCGTGTATATTTTCTTTTAATTGTTGATCACGTTGCATTCGTCGTTCGAGGCACATAAGTCTGGATTTGGCCATAGCATAGCTATCGGGTAGTTGAAATTTATCGTAGCGCCACAGAAGTTCTGTTTGATATCTGCCGTTGTTCCATTGAGTGGAATTTTCTAGGATTTGTCTAGCTCTGCTGTCTTCGGCTGATTCCAGCATTGCGTTAAGATTCACACCACAATCTTCTCTGTTGAAGTATTCCCTTACTAAGGTATCCAGTCCATCTAGTTTTGAACATTCACACAGATTGTAGTTCAAATATTCAGGGTCACGTGATCGGCCAACATCTCCGTACACGCACCATCCAAGTTGTGTTTTACACGCTGTTGGTCCCGTCGTACCTTCCTTAAGTTTCCGGGGTATAGCTAGTTTCAGGTGTCGTAGGCCTATTAAAATCTTCGGTGTCTCGTTTTCGTAACTGATCACAGGCAAACCTCTTAGGTGATCGTACGAATCCTCCAGGTCTGTGAACCGCAGCGTCTGGGATGGTAGATTAAGGCATTTCACCGTTCGAACGTTTTCTATATGGAAGCGAGTATCTTTTCCAACTTCGGACACGTGCAACGATACTAATTGTGAGTCTTCCTCGGATCTAGTGACGTCAGCCGTCCATTTGAGACACAGAGGTACCGTCGGTCCTTCTATCCCGAGCTCTTGTGCCAGTTGCTTTTCTAGAAGCGTCGCAGAGGATCCCTCATCGAAAAAGGCACACACTGTGAGGGATCTTGCACTTCCATGAACGGTGATCGGCATGATGCGGTATAAAACTGATTGGCCGCAATGATGATGGGAAAGGTTCTCAGTGTTCATTTGTCTGTTCGTATTTTCGGGGTTTTGCGAGGGAGAGTGTAGGAGAGGATGGTGCCTACGGTTGCAACCATCAACACCACAACGATTAGTAAGTCGGCAAGGTCGTCTGCCGTGCATCCCTAGGCAGGTTCGACATAAATTAGTTTCATTGACGCATCTCCAGCGATCCTCAACTGTATCATTCTTGAATGTCCTACAGTCTTTCACACGGTGTCCGCTTTCTTGGCAGCAGAAACAGGTAATTCCTCGATTTTCATTTCGACTCGCTTCAGCCTCGATGTGGGTGTGAACGAAATGGTTTTCACGGGTCCTATTTCTTTCGGCGCGGTGTCCTTGGCTTCCGGTGTAGGTAACTACTTTACTAACAGACTGGACAACGTGTGCCATGAAGCCACTGAAGATGGAAAGATCTGCATCAGGAGTTATCAAAAGTTGTTGGGACCACTCGTATTGGAAATTTGCTGGGAGCTTCTCTACCAGTTCTTGTAGGAGGGATGGATTGGAGAGATGTGTTCGATGTCCAGAAGCGATTAAATGCTGAATCAGATTGCGAACGGTGATACCGAAGTCCATTAAAGTTTCAAGTCGTTCTGCTTTCGGTGTCGGAACAGCTCTAACATTTTTGATCAATCTATTGATGATCAATTCTGGGCGTCCATAGAGTATTTGAAGAGTTTCAATCACTTCTGGAACGGAGTCCGGAGAGAACAAGTAGGAGCGCACACTATTGAGCGCATTTCCTTTTAACGAGCGCTGTAAGCGGACTAAATTTTCGGCATTGTTGTATCCGCACATCGATGTTGTGTTCGTATAAGAATTAATGAAGAGCGGCCAGTCTTCAGGATTGCCGGAAAACTCAGGGAGTTCCCGTGTAATTTGTCTCGCTGCCAGTTGTTCTGTGTTCGGCCGGCATATACGCAATGGCGCTACCTCTGATCCGAACAGTACGCGACTTGTTGCTTGAGGGCCACTATTTGAAGGTTCCGGGGGAGCTGGTTGACCAGCGTTTAAATTAAATCTTGGTGTGTAGTTTCTCTCAGTTATGTACTGTCGCTGTCCAGTTCCAGCTCCCATGTGAGGAATTGGATCAAGTCCTCCACAGATTGGGACGGGATGAGTGGAGCGTAGTTGGTAATCTTCGTCTGGTTTGTTTGACACTGAATGTATGTTTTTGGCAGCTGGGTCAGCTGATGGATTCCACGAGGCCAACACATCATTGGTTGGCTGTGGATTGTTATCTACTCTATGCTGAGCTATGGTTATGGGTTGTGTGGTTGGTGGGGGTAACTTCTGGTAACCTGATTGGTAATTCGGAAGTCGTCGAGTCGGTTTCTTACGGATAGCACCTTTAGAAACATCTGGCTGTGTGGGCGGATCTACCGCGGACATTGTGTTGGGCAATGAGTTGTGGTGCCCTCTGATTTGGTTTTTCAGTTCGATTAATTTAGCTTCAAGCTCTCTTATATCATCTACGTCAGCCTGAGGTCTCATCTGACATTTCTGCAATTGTTGTTCTAACGCTTTAATTATTTGATTACTTCTACTCGATTGTTGGTTAGTAATGGGTTCACTGGGCGGAAGCTGTCCTCCGATAGCCCCTTCTATCTCAGGGGGGTTCCCTGCAACTGGTAAGATATCATTTTCCTTCGGCCCCTGCGGGTCTCTTATTCCAACATCTTGGTTACGAATCCATTGTGAGATTTGTGAATTGCGTTCTCGAGTTTCAATTGCGTCTACACGACTTCTTACACTACGATTTTCTTCATCGCTAAGGGACTCTACCATGAGCCGGAACCGTTCCTGCATAAATTGATTTTCTAGATCCAATCTTCTTTCTGCGATTTCTCGTTGATGTTCAAGGTGTCTTAAGCTGAGTTCTAATCTTGTTCGACGGCTTGATGTTGTCGTTACAGAAGCTGCTGGAGTTGGCAGGCACCTTGGACAAGTCCATGGCCGCTCTTTGATAGAATCGGTAACCCCGGCGCAGGTGTAGTGCCACCATTGGTTACATTGATCACAAGCCACAAAATTATCAGCTGAATCTGGCCTGTCGCACGCAACGCAGCTGTATTCTTCGCTGTTGTTCGGAGTACTGGACGATTGCATCTTTGGTTTTCGTAGCTTTTTAGCTTTAAATTTTTGAAGATTTGTTCCCGCATGAAAAGCGACACCTTTTGACAGCAATCAATTTATTTGCTTCAAAACTAAAATTAAAAAACATGGTTATAATCGGTTCTTTCACTAGAGCTTTCATACCTACATTTAAGTGAGCTTCTTTGGTACGATCACGGGAACAAGTGTTTCGAACCTTGGGCAATAGCAATCGTGATATAATCCTGCGGAAGAACCCTGTTAATTTACTGAATTCTAACATGTGGAGTATACCTTCTAACCTCAAACAGATTTATTCTCGCTAACCTATCTACTCCGTGACACGCATCAACGAGATCTTGCTCGGGAGAACCTACATAGAAATGCCAACATTAGCATCAGTTCGCTGTCTGATCTCCTGATACTTACGGTTTTTTACAAACAATGATTTTGAATCACACAACTTTTAACTATGTACTACACTTTTTATAATTAAATATAATTTCCGAAATAATTGATGCATCCACGCTTGGGGATCTGACCGGATTAATTGCTCGCTATTCTGACGTTTTGTTTCTCCTCTTTCTTCTCATCGTCCGGGATGCCAGTTGCGTCAACAGCAATATTTTAAGCAAACATAACTAGAATTGGGAGGTATTTTCTGATTTGGTGTTGCTACGCACATGCGAGGATTATAAGTCAATGAATAATGTTTCTCGGTTTCCGGTTTTCATGACTTTGGTCAGGAGGTGGTATGTGATTTGGATGTGAAAATCGGCAATTAGTAATTTGACAAGTTTTGAAGAAAATAGAAAAGGAGTATTGCAATACTCAGGGGAGGTAAAAATTTGAATAAACAACGAAATAAAAGAACACAGGGTGTGAAAATTTAAAATATGTGAGTGCGGGAAAAATAGTGATACGATAAGAAGAGAGAAATGGGCATATGTGCGATAGGTTGGTCTGTGAAAAAAAAGCGCATTTGGATCAGAAAGAAGTGAAGAAATGATAAAGAAGAATAAGAATGAAAAAAAGGCAGCTACCAAAATAGAGGAAAATTCTGAATAGAGTTATCAGAAGCTTATTCGTGAAACAAGTGAAACAACAAAATTTCATCACTGTGTTAAGAATATGGAGCGCTTAGAGTCACCCAATGACATACTGTCGGATTGCGTTTGAATTTTAGTATCGGCAATAGATTTTTGGTTTAAGGCCAATAATCTGCCGATGGTTATGAAATTGAACAAGGTTGGTTCCAGCTACAGGTAAGCTGAGAGTGTCTAGAGGTAAAAAAGGTAAAAGGTAAGATTATTTTACCATACAACTATTTCATTGATTGGATATATTATATAAGAACGTACAAACAGTTGCCAGCTGGGCAGGTATCTACACGAATGCGGAATACCTGTCGTAGATTCTTAACTCTAAATATGTTATGAATTTTATACGGTTGCGAAACTGTTTGCTCGTTCTACAAATAAGACATACACCTACACGAAACATTTTCATTTCATGACAGTTCAAACGAAGCCATGGTGTCGGGTATGTGATGTTTTGCGTTGAAGATTGGCCGAACTAAAAATATAAAGGATGCAATTTAGCGCATACGTTGGCGAAACTGCGGTGAATCCGTGCACCCATGGTGGATTATCTACATACATACATACATACATAAACGTTTTTGCTATTTAATTTAACCGATAGCCGGAAAAATTAAACACCCTCCAGGCAAGCGCTCATCTTGCCTCGTGTGCTCATCATGCTCTTATCTCCCTTACAAAAATTAAAGGTTACATAACACTCTTTAAAAATTTTAGTTCAAAAGTAAAAATAAAAAAAATTAATAAATAGGTGTACATTAGAGTGCCTCAAATGATCCGACTTTTGAAAAAGTTATGCGCTGCAGGCTAAAATTAATCCTAGGTCTAGTACAAGATGTCATGCCAAATTTGGGCCAGATCGGATCACGGGAAGGGGTCGCTCAACGAGCCTGAAGTTTGTATGGGATTTTGAGACATTTTGTTCGGGAGAAACATGAAAAACCAGTTTTTCATCAATAACTTTGGTTCCCGTCGGCCGATTTCTTTCGAAAATGGATTTTCTTAAAGCATAAATTATGAAAAATATTTTATCCAAAGACTGCAGATCGATAAAAGTTAAGATAACAAAGTTATTAGGCTTCAAAAATGAGCTAACTTTTTTACGGTGGTATTCATCACTATTAATGAGGCGTCAATTAGTGGTATGAATAAGGTTTAGCAATTGCTTCGGTAGCTTTTACTTAGCTCGAAATCAATCAAAGCAAAAGTCCAAAGCATTTGCTTAGTTTGGTATGAATAAACATTTGCTAAGCATGCTCGGTAGCAGACTTTTCCAATAAAAAATTCTTTAATAACGTCGTGAACTTATCAAATTAGCAATATTTCACTTCAAAACAATTCAAAAAGGTATTTTCAACATGGATAAAGAAAAGTCGAAGTGATAACCCAACTTTTTTCATATTCCGTCGTTGTATAAAATCATTCGTCTAAGATGACAATAAACAAATCAATTAGTAAATATTTCAAATTAAAAAAAATCCGGCTATAGTGGAAGAAGTCCCAATTGGCTCAAAGTAAGAAATAAATTGTAATAATTTAAAACATTATACAGATCTCTCATTTTTATATATTTTTTTATAATCCTAAGATTTAAAAAAAAAATCTAAATTAAAATGCGCCCCTATTGCCTATTTTTTTCATACATCGGATTATTTCGATCCGAATACATGTGGGAGAGCTTATGATAAATATTAAAGTTCGGCCGTTTTTTGTTTGACAATTTTCGAATATGTATTAATTTTGCTTTAAACATCAACGCATACGAGCACGCATTAACAAAAAATTACGGTCGTTCTTACACCCACCACCCGCTTCGTCGACTTCAAGGCTACTTTTGCCGTACTTTTCAATTTTCTGATCGTCTTCTTTCATTTTACTTTAGAAAACTTCAGATTCTGCTGGTTGGATAGCTCTATTTTTCGAAGCAAAAGCTATGTTCTAAGACTTTAGTACACATCCGCTAAGCAAATGTTTATTCATACCAAACTAAGCAAATGCTTTGGACTTTTGCTTTGATTGATTCCGAGCTAAGTAAAAGCTACCGAAGCAATTGCTAAACCTTATTCATACCACTTAATGTCTTCGACCGACCCGACTCACTTATAGTGATGAATACCACCCTCAAAAAAGTTAGCTCATTTCTCAGGCCCAATAACTTTGTTATCTTAACTTTTATCGATATGTAGTCTTCGGATGAAATATTTTTCATAATTTATGCTTTAAGAAAATCCGTTTTCGAAAGAAATCGGCCGACGGGAACCAAAGTTATTGATGAAAAACTGGTTTTTCATGTTTCTCCCGAACAAAATGTCTCAAAATCCCATACAAACTTCAGGCTCGTTGAGCGACCCCTTCCCGTGATTCGATCTGGCCCAAATTTGGCATGAGATCTTGCACAAGGATAAATTTCAGCCTGCAACGCATAACATTTCACAGGTTTTAAATTTCCCATACAAATTTGGGACAGTCTAGTGTACATACCTACCTATTTCATACTTTTTCGAAGTCTGATAATTATATTATGAAAAAATGTTGAACAATGGACCATTTTTGAAAATTGAACTGGTGTATCCTCTGAACTTTTTTTTTTTAGTTGAAAGTTTGTTTCTCACACCCTAAGCTATCATTTGAAGAGTAATCCTCCAGAATCCCAGATAGAATAAAATTTTGGAACACTCTAGTATACATGCACCTGTTGTTCTTATTCTTTTTTCCATAACCTGAACATTTCATTAGTGGGAGCTTCCTTAAGGTGCTTATAAGTTAATTATTTTTAATTTCTCAGGTCTATATGTATAATCAGATTTTTAAAGGAAGGGTGGATGAAATTTTGTTAGAACCGCACGTATTGAAAAGGATGGGGTCGATGGGTAGTGTTGAGTCCATGATCGCTTACATTTTTTTGTTGCAGCCCTCAATGTTTGGAAGCTATCTTAATAACCGCCTGACAGCACTTGAAAAATATTCAAACAAAGTTTTGTAATACATGTGAACATATAACACTCTAAATAAGTTATATTTATCCAAAATTTAATCGAATTTCACCCTCGCATTGAGAAGTAAGCACACAAGTAAATGTTGCATTTTTTTCGAGTACAGCCCCTAGGATCTTCTTCACTTTGCGGCACCAACGATAACCATACCGCGACTGGGCTGGATGTTGTTAACAAGTCACTCGAGCAGACTCTAAATCTACTGTGCAAGGCTGTGAGTCAACAGAGACCGGGTAAAAAATTATCCGTAAACAGCTCCGATATCATACCTACTCCGGTATGGTTTTTCCACATCACTCGTGGGGCACATGCAGCCCAGAACTAAGATCTATCCCACCGTAATCGGTCCGATGCGGTGTGGGCGATAAAACATACAAACAATTCCTCTCGGTTTGCTTCAACCCCTTTCAAACCCCTCCCAAACCGACTCCGTCATCGTTGCTAGATTTACGGTTCACTAGAAGGTACTAGCGATGACGGTGATGATGATGATGATGTTGTTATTGAATTTGCTCAGTGTTGGCGCGATGATGCTACACGGATGGTTGATGAGAGCACAAACTCGAGCCGTGTGGAGGCAAATTTGATGCGAAACAAACGTAATTAACACTGTCTTACTAAAAATCAACCGTCTGCATACATCCGCATCTCGGTTTCAGCAAGTTTCGAATCTAAAAGTTCTGCAGAAAAGGTAAAAATTGGTTTTGAAACTGATGACGGACATCTTAACATACAGATTGAAGGTAGACACTTTTCGTATACACTTTCATTTCAGTTTTCAATCACGCGATTCACTTTATGGGTCAGGGTTTCTGATTTCCTTGAAGTTCTAGTAGTTCCCGAAGTTCCTCAACAACGCACTGAAAACAGCACCATGAGTGTAGTTGTTTAACGTTGCTACGCAAAAACGCCACACTTTCATTTGTGAATAACTTTTGAAATTGAAATAACTTTGGATGAAAATTTATGAAATTCTCAGGGATACTACCTAATGATATAGTGTTGACATGTGCAATATTTTGTGGCGATCTGTCAAGTAGTTTTTGAGATAGCGTTTAATAAATAAATTCATTACCCGAAGTTTTTAGGCAGGTTCGTGAACAATCTAGAGAAGTCCCCTTAAAGAGAGACCCCAAAACAGCTGGAAATCAACTATGTGATCAAAACTCATGTGGTAAATCGTTTTAAAAGTCCCAGAGGATCTAACAGTGAGCTAAAATTTTAATAAAAGTAAGAGTGATTGATTCCATGAAGGTAGTATATAATCCAATTTGTAAAGGTAGACAAATTATAAACGTCATTGTTGGTTGATTATCTTTCGACTACAGTAGATATAGGATAACAAAACGGAAGTTCAAACAAAATATTTAAAAAAATACAATTTGTCCGTGACCGGATAAGAAAATATCTAAAATTAAACATGATTTCAACTTGAAACTTTCATTTTAACATCTCTGTACCACCATCAAATAGTTAGCAAATCATAGGGATTATAAAACGAAAATATGTCGGTCCTCTGAGAAACTTTAAATTTCGCTGTCCGGTCATAGACATTTTTTCTAATTTTTCCCAAACAAATGTTTTATTCTATATTTTACAAGGCTTCCTAGAACATTCATATTTTTTAAAACCGTACTCACATAATCGGTGCAAGTGATTTTAGTCAATTTTCTCCGTTTTTATGTCATTGGCGAAAACTTTGGTAAAGTAGTTCTTAATGTCCAGTCATAGACAACACTTTGGAAATGAGTGAAAACTAACATAGAATGATTTCTCTTACCACATGAATATGTTGAAAATTAATTATTCTAATATAGTTTTGTGATCAGAATATTGATACTCTTCAAATCAGTTGAGAAATCAACAATTACAAAAATATATTTTTGAAGTTATTTCTAAAAAACCGTAAGTGTCTGGTATTAGACAAGTTCCTCCTATCAGCAGAGCCGATTTTAACACACCTTCTATGGGCCCTGAACTTGGAAATTCAACAACATTCTCGAAGTTTAATGATCACGTAAAATTTTAACGCTTATAAGCGTATAAAATTGAACAACTTTCCATCGGAAACAGCATTTGAGGATGTCCGGTTGGGCGGATGTGTAATATGGCTTCCTACAGAAGATACTTTCACAATTTTTTAAATATCAACTTATAAAAGATCTTGACATTACATGCATGGCCGTAGGAACGGGGGGGGGGGTTTGGTGGTTAAACCCTGCCCATGAAGGTCAAAAAATGCCAAGTGATTTTTATTTCAAGAACATAAAATTTGAAATTCTAATCAATTTTTGGTGAACAACGAAAATGATTCAAGAGTAACAATAGTGTAACAATCTCGACTTCAGAACCTCAAAATCTCATTCCAGGTCCACAATTCCACAACAGTTTAAAAAAAATTCTCACTTGTTGATAGTAATAAGTCCCAAATATTGAATCCCAATAAAGTTAGACTAAGCTTACCGGATTTTGACCAGATTTTCGAATCCTATTTGCAAAGTCAAACGTAAATTTCAATTGAGTTCCTAGAATTATGTATCTTGTGTCCAGATCCTTTTTTTCAACAAATTTTGTCAAAATAAACATTCACGATTTATTGAAAGTTTAAATATGATTCTGAATCGACTGAGGTGTTTATTAAAAACAGTTTTCCATGTGTTTTTCTTCATAATATTAAAGGAATAATTCCGAAAATTGCCTGCATATTGGACAGATATTTGAGAAAACTTATGTCCTAATTTCGCAAGGTTTTAGGATAAAATTGGCTGAATTTGCCCAGCTCGGATACTCGCGGAAAACTAACTAGTAAATATTCAGTTTATTTTTCTTGATTCTCAGTTTGGTTCATCATTGGTATAGAATCCTGCTTCGAACCTTGGTGTTGCATTTCAATCTAAAATATGATTAATTTTCCATATTCAAACCTCAAAATTTCGGAATATGAAAAGAAAATATTTAAAATTCAAACCATTTTTAAGACTTGGATCTGAAATTTTTATCCTAAACTTATATGCAAAGTTGAAACAAAAGAAAGTTCCATGAGTCCAAAACTGAAAAATGTTTTTTTTTCAGGGATTTTCATCCAAGTGGGCTTATTCATCCCGAAATTGGAAAATGTGAAACAATTTCGTCATTCACAATTTTATTTAAATGTAAAAGTTCAATTAAAATAAAAAAAAAATTGAAAAAAAATCACATTGAAAACCTTGAATTCAGAATCAAATATAAAATTTCTGGTTAAGTTTTTAAGGTTAGGTTTCGCTTTTTGGTTTCAAATTAATAGGATTTCTTATCTGAAATTTAGATTCAGGTTTTGAATTTGGGTTCAAAATGCAGAATTCTGCACAAATGCAAAACTAATGTCTAAGGATTTTATTCAAATTAAGCTTAAATTTAAGTTTTACAATCAATTTTAAAATATCAATGTTAAAATTTCATTAAGGGTTCAAATTGAACGAAATCGCAGTTGGATAACTTTGATAAGTGATTCTGAATTAAAATTTTAAATTCAATCAAAATCAGTTTAGAAACACAAACCTGGTGAAAATCACATATAAAAAGTAAGATCTGGATTCATTGATTTTTTAAAAATCTAGATTTTAATTTTGAAAACTTCAATCACAGAATTTAAATTATGAAATTTAAAATAATAATTTTTGAACTTGTTTCTTTTATCCTCAGGTAAAAATTCAACTGAAAATTTTATTTAACACCATCTACATAAATTGCAGATTCAAAATCAAAGGTTCTATCTGAAATCTTAAATTTTAATCAAGTTTACAATAGTAGAAAATGTACTTTATTTGAATCGTAAACATATTTTTTTTACTTTTATTTCTGAATATTTGATACATTTTCACCCATGCTTAACATCATGTTAATAACATGGTTATGCTTGCGGTTTGGAAGAATAAGCTTGCTAGTTTAAGTGAGTAAAAAAAGCGATCAAAATCCTTTTTTTTGTTTTGAATTTATAGTCGTTTATCAACGATGCAGTTGGCGCACCAGTAATTGAAAAACTTATCTGGAACAAATGTATTCGATGTTCGATGGGCTCGATCTCACGGACATCAGCAAAGGAGGCAACTGATTTACCAACTGAGCTAAATCACGAGTCCCCATATTTTTAAAGCTTCATGAAAACAAAAATGGGAAACTCCTAGGACTTATTTTCGAAAATAAATAACTTTTAATGCAAAAATACTTTAACCCCCCCCCCCCCCCATGAGCTGGTTCTTCCTACGGCCCTGATTACATGTATGTACATGTTTAAGTTTCTGTGAACAAAATCTACAAATCCGGTAAAATTCGACTCTGCTCATAGTTTTTTTCTTAATAATCTTTCATGACTACTCAATTTCATAACTACTTAGTTTTATGATGCTAAATCAACATTATTAGAACAAGGGGAATAGTGTAGTAGAATGAAATAAAAACAAATAAATATGCTGTCTCAAGATATAAGATCATTCTCATCTATATGTATAAAAATGAATTTCTGTCTGTCTGTCTGTCTGTTCCCTATAGAATCGGAAACTACTGAACCGATTTGCGTGAAACTTAGCAGGTGGGGGTATTGGAGGCAGGAGAAGGTTCCTATTATGGTTTGAGACCCCTCTCTCTCATTAAGAGAGGGAGGGGCCTCCCAAACAAAAGACTACCTTACAATTTTTCATATAATTCGAAACATAATCAAGATATTGGAACCAAATTTGGCATGAGAAAGTATTTGGATACGAAAAATATTTCTTTGATTATTTGAGACTCCTCCCTCTTTCCAGGGATCATATAATTCGAAACATAATCAAGATATTGGAACCAAATTTGGCAAAGGAAGGTATTTGGATACGAAAAATATTTCTTTGATTATTCGAGACCCCTCCCTCTTTCCAGTAGGGAGATATAAAGGAGGAAGGGGCCTCTTTTATAATTTTTTACATAACTCAAAAACTAATTAAGCAAATGAAACCAAATTTGGCATGGGACGGTATTTGGATACGAAAAATATTTATATGATTATTAAAGACCCCTCCCTCTTTCCAGTAAAGCGATATAATGGGGGAGGGGGGCTCTTTTATAATTTTTTGAATAACTCAAACAATAATTAAGTAAATGGAATTAAATTTAGAATGGGCGGGTATTTGGGAACGTGATATGTTCTAATGATTGTTTGAGACCCCTTCCTTCTTCCAGCGGGTAGAAAAGAAAGAGGGAGGGGAGTTTCATACAATTTTTACTGCATAACTCGAGAGCTACAGAAGAAAATGGAACCAAATTTGACATGGACCGATATTTGAGTACGAGAAATGGTTCTATGAATATTTGGTATCCCTCGCTTCTTCAGAGGTGGATGAAAAGGGGGAGGAGAGGTCTCCCTTACAATGTTCAGTATAACTAGCGAGCTGATCTAGCAGGGTATTTGGATACGAGACATGTTTTTATTATAAATTGAAGCCCCACCTTTTTTCAGCGGAAAGATATAAAGGGGGAACGGGGGGCTTCCATACAAATTTTTTGCATAACTCTTTAATCGAGCAAATGAATCCAAATTTGGCATCAAAAAGTATTTGAGTACGAAAAATACTTTTATGAATATGTATTATGTTCTCACCCCTCCATTCAGTGGGGAGAACGGAAGGGGGTGGTACTTCCTTTCAAGTTTATGCATAACTCAAGAATTTACAACGCAAATAAAACCAAATTTGGCATGGGATAATATTTCAATACGAGAAATTTGTCTATGTGAAACAATTCCTTTCTTGCAGTAGGAGGATAGAATTGGAATTATAGGAAGGGAAGAGGAAAGCTTATATTTATTTTTGTTTTTACAAAATCCGGGAAATTGACAAAAATGCCAACAAAACAATAAACATTTGAATAATTTCGGAAAATATCATTTGTTTTTGAAAGGTGTAGCAAAGCACACCGGGTCAGCTAGTGAAATATAATAATAATATATCGGAACGGGCTCACCTAGGCAGCATAACAGGATTCTTTTGTTGGCAGATGTGGTATCGCTTAATTTACCGGAAGCGAGTTTCAGTAAAGCCATTATCTAACTTGAATGACAATAGATACACTTCTTGTGACTTGTTTTCAAATCATTCTATTTTTCACTTTTTCCAATTTCGCATTTTTTAAATTTTCAAAACAACGCTTCAATGGTAAAAAAAAATCTTTCGAGATGATTTTCACGGAGTTGTCATAAACACCTTGGATCAGTGAAATGAATTATTGCCGATTAACTCAAAGTATAATCAAAATATATTGAAACATTTTTGATTTGCTGAATATCTGTATAAATATTCAATTACCTGTTATCGGTATGTAGAGATTATTGGTTGTAAAATTTTAAAGAGAGAGTAGGTAAAACGAAGCCTGCACGGGATTCCATCAACAATACGTCTGTATTTACAATAACGACTGGACGCGCTACAACTCTTACAAAGTTATCAAAAGTTGATTCAAAGCGTGTGAAAAACACGTGACGGAATGCGATATACTTGAAAACATCTAATCCAATTAGAACTTGAATAAGCCAACAGGGCCGCAAGCTCGAAGACCGTGGATCAGCTACTCTGCGATAAATCCGATGATTAAGAGATGTTGGTGATGGAAAAGTGCGACGACACTACATATCTTAGATCCACTTGTTTGCATCGACACCATTCACCCTGTTCTGGTAGTGTTTACTAACCATAAATGTATACACAGAACTCAGACGCGTCTCGCGAAGATTTAAAGACGATGGTGATTCTTTCTTCTTTTGTCTTTTCCTGAATACGATACCTCTACTTTTATAGACACATCCTGCTGCCCTGCGTTCTTACGAGAACATCCAATCAGCCAGAGTGACGAACTTTATAAATAGAGCATATCTTCACATATTCATAACTCCCGCGGGAGCACCATTTTTTTTCCTTTTGCACGAACCTCCCACCGAAGAGCAAACAAATCACCTTACATCACATATGCATTCACATATAGGGAGGAAATCCCAACTCAGTGGACGGTTATTTCCCAAAGTGGCTAATCAGAAGCCCCAGAATTCGACTACGTCGCACTGCTTCAACCGAACATCTTCGAAACTGTGTTTTCGTTGTGCACTTTTCCTATTTTGATTCGCCAAAAAACACAGAAACCGACCGAATCGTTTCCCGCCGTGAAACGTAGAACGTGCTATAGCACTATCACACAATCGTCAAAACCGCGCTTCGGGACGACCGTACGCTACGTTAGGTCGTGCGTATCGCTTAAATTCCGCCTCAACGAGGAGCCGTTAGCTCCAATCTGGCCGCGTGTATCAACCAAAGTGATGCCGGCGACGAGGCGGTTTGTTTTCGTTTGGTCTCCACACGCGTGTTTAGGTTTATTGGTCCATGTTCTCTCCTCCCGGAACTCACTCAATAGTCGGATTGAGAGCTGAGAGAGCAGGCTGCAAAAAGAGCAGAAATTGAGAGTCTCGAAAGAATTTCCAAGTGGGAGGCTAGCTGGTGCCATGTGGGAAAACCAACCATCATAGGAACTCACCGGAAAACACATTACAAATGGAGACGCCTGATCAGTTCAGGAAGGAAGCATCCGTGACCGACCCACCGACACGATAACAACAGTGATCATTGGTAGCGGTGAGGATAAATTTGAGACAAAAGACGAGAGACGAGAGGTTGGCTGTGATTATCTATCGTTTATTATAGAATGTTACATGGTGGTTTTTCAGTGGAACAGTGTGGTTGAGGTGGAGTTTCCAGCTATCGGTGTATTGGTACGCAGGATGTAAACAAATTTGATGGTGAGCAAATTTTTGCAGTTTATCTCGGGTTTTTTTTTTGCGGCCGCAAAAATAACCATTTAGCTGTTGACAATATAATCGATAACTTTAGCAATATTTTTAGCTACGAAACTACCGGGTAACATGTTGCATGCTGCTTAGAACAGTTCAATTTTTCCATTAGCTAGTTATTTCGTTCATTAACTATTAATTTTTTTTAACACGGTATGCATTTTTCTGAAAGTATTTCACTTATCTGATATTAAATCATACAGGTTAGTTAATTAATAATTATTAAAGACTTTTTAACAATTATCATCCAGATCAATAGCGATGTACAACAGGAGTTCACTAGAAAACTAAAATAATTGCAAAACCTTCCTGTGAACAAGACTGCCGAATAATGTTCACTGGCCAATGTCAATACCGAATATACCCCTTTTCAACTATTCAACAAATTCTGGACAATTTTTTGAAAAATTGGCCTAAATCGGACAAATCTGAACCAAAGTCTAGGCATTATTCCAAAACATATTCCAAAAATATCTGAGCATCCTGGCCAGATTTGTGACCCATAAAAAATGCGAAAATGTTTGATAACCTGTTTTGGGTTATTTTTGGCGAATTTTGAGGATTTTTTTTGTGTATTAGCTGTATTCTTCATCTCAGTGAGGAAAATAGAAACTAGCTGCAGCATTTTTTTTACTTTTCGACAAAAAACTGAACAATTTTTTTTAAAAAAAGTAGTAATTGTTCAAGAAAAAACTCGTGCCGGAATCAAATAAAATCAACATAATTGTTGTTTTATAAACAAGGCATACTTAGAGCACCTATACCCGTGGTCTATTCTTGGGACTAATTTATACAAGAATTGAACCAAAGAAATTAGATCTGATCCAATGAAAAAACTGGCAACCGCACTTGTGTTCCATTACCTGTCAAACGGATCAGAACTGCGTCAAATTTGATTCAAATCTCATCAGTTTTAGATCAATCCCTATACCAGCTCTAAAAAAAAGTTTAGTTGAAACTGGTATAATGGATCACGGATACAGGTGCTCTTAGTTTGATAAGAATTTTAAGTCCCATTAAAACTTCCAACGGATGATTACCGAGCTAGTGGTTATGTTCCGGCACTGAAAATCGAGACGATTTTGATGCAATTTGGGGGGTAAAACTTCGATTTGATTCACTCAGCCTCACGTGCAATTTTTCTTTCGTCTGCCAATTTCCATTTTACTAGTGGCACGGAAATGTCTTCGGCCTACGACTTCTTTTCCACTGGTGATAGTTCTGTTTGTTGCTGGGTCAGAAAAAACATCGCCCGCTATATCCCGTTGCCTAATAGTCAAAGGAAACAGTTTTATCCGATCCGTTTAGAGAGGCTCTCAAATTGTCTCACCTCTTTACCAAACCAACTCGAATTCGGCCTCCAGTCTGTTGGTTTCGACTCCGAAATATAAGCGACAGACGGTAACTCTACGCGACGTTCAGCAAATCACAATCGAAATGACGAATTCTGGCGCTTAATTTGTTTTGTTCTACAGATTTTGTTTTGTTTTGCCGATTCTTGTTTATGTTGTTCAAGTAGGTTCAAGTGTGCGTTTGGCGTTTACACTCTTAACTCTAAAGCCTAGTCCACACTAGCTGAGACGGTTCGCCTCGAGACGGTCTCAGCGTCTCCCATTTTCTTCGGGAGACACTGCCCAGACTCTGCCATAAACTGTAGAACGAATTATTCACAGCGTAGCAACTGTCCAATTGAGGTATAATTGGATGAGCGTGAAAAATTTTTTGGCGCCAAATCATCGTGTCCCACATATTAGCATAAATTTGGTAGTTCATGCTTGTATTATACAAAACAAGATGAATCGCCCCAATGTACAACACTGGTGTTCATCTTGTTCATTGCGAAAACATGGCTGACTTCGGCCATATTGCCAGATTCAGAAAAATCATGGCTGCTCGATGCAGTGATTCCAGTAGCATTTTTTAAACGAATTATAGCAAATTTGAAAGTTGTATAAAATTTTATATTGGCTCGGTTTGAAAAATTTTTTTTTTTATTTTTGAATATTTCATACATTGATTTTATATTGCCTCGTCAAAAACTTTTGAATTCAATTTTCATTAATTGGAAAAAGTTTAATAAAAGTAAATTGAAAAATAAAACTATTCAACACAAAGTTGGATTTTGCTACAAATACATATAATATGGTAAAGATAGTCTCAGAAAATTACATTTATTCTTGAGCCTTGAATTTAAAAAATATTCACCGTGCTTTACCTGTTTATTATTATGATATTTATTCTTTCTTTCTGTAAGTTATTCAATCATGCATTTGCAATAAGCGAACTTTATTGTTAATTATTATGATTAAATTGACTCAGAGGCAAAGGCAATCCATTTTTAATATAATCTTAAATATTTAAAAATATTTAATGTTCATATGTTCATGTTTAAAAACAACATGTTCATGTTTAAAAACAACAATCATTATTTAGAACTATATTACTTAAAGGGCATTTAAAAAACAAAAATTAACTTTCTGATAATTAAAAACTTTTGACAATTATTTTTTTTTGAAATCATCACTCTCGGCAACACTGAACTCCAAGCAAAAAACATTCTACATGTCGACTGTGAACGGGTTCGCGTGGATATGAAACTTGATTGTTTCATTTCATTACAGGTAATCTAAGTCAATTTAATTGTTTATTGTCCCGTAACTATATTGAAGTTTTAATTGCAGTTCATGTGGGGCGAATTTTGCAGTGAAAACTACAACTTGGACCCAGCAGTAAACAAGGCGCGCGTTGGTTCGTCAGGCAAAAGAACAAAATGGTAGTGAAACATCGAAATATTTTCACTATTTCTCTTGAAAATGTCTTGTTTCTTGTCTACAGGTCGTGCTACAGGTAATTGTCGACAATTCCGGCGAGCAGAGGATCGAATTAGTGGTGACGGTGGAGAAATTTCCCCTTGTGCATCCATCAGGTTGTGGTAAGGAGAAAAGTTACCACACAGGTGTCGGACGCAAACGATCAGCTGAGCTCCGAAGAGCGGGAAATTGGCCACGGCTAATATCTGACCAAATGCGACTCGTATCAATCCCACGGTTATGAACCTGCATGAAGAGGGTCCACAATGGTTCCAGCTCAGATGCATGCTGTTCTACATAGGTTATGGTTCGCTGCAGGATCCTTCAAATTGTCCAAAAAATGTAACGAAAATGTTTTGTTTTGAACAAAAATTGGACCTAATAAGAAATGTATTATTCAAGAAATGAATGATTCAAGAAATGTATTATTCAGAAGAAAGCGTTCAATAAAGTTTTATAAAATATTTTTGAAAATTAATTTTGAGATTTTTTTTTAAATTTTTATGCATTGTTTGTACTTTTTCGAAATGACACGCATACATACATAAACGCACGCATACATATATAAGCATGTACCAATCACACCAATACAATCCGACCATGCTAGACGTCAACGAGATGACAGCTCTGAAACGGGAAAATTCATTTCTACTGTATCGGTTGGGCCATTTTCCACTAGAAAACAATGGGATGGCTAGTAGGCGGCAAGTAGAATTCCTACTAATCTTTCTAGTGGTCCTACTACTCTTTTCATTAACCGGGTGAGACCGTCTCAGGTTTCCAACAACAACAACAGACAACAAAGTTCATCTCATAACAAAAATCGCAGTTCATGTTGCCTAGTGTGGACTAGGCTTAAACACTTAATTGTGGTTCGAATTACAAACAAACAATTACAACACGGTCAAAATTTAATATCCACACATACATACATAAATTTGATAATTATATCGCTACAACTTGTTCAAGAGCGAAGCGCCATTTGAAAGCAGAACGAATAAAAGCACTGTGTTGAAGAAGAAGCAGTTGATCGTCGTGTTCTCTCTCAGACCAGAAACTTTACAACAAGAAACGTACCCAAAACAAATTATTGCGACACATGCAACAGGACATAGCCTTTTCTACCATTGGGTAAAAATCAACCAAATTTTGCACACTTTTTCATTGATGTTGTTCTGGAACGAACGAGCCACTGAACCACCCTAATATGTGAAAAAGGCCCAGTAGCAACATGGCGATGCTGCGCCCATTAACGGATGTAATGCGCGCCATAAACATTCGGGTTTTCCTCGGTTCTCGGATTTTCCAAAGGGTCAAGACAAATTTAGCCCTCGGTTCGGCCTTTTCCCATCCAACCATCCTCGGACACAGATCACGGAACAAGTACGGTAAAACCGTAACAGCAAAAAGCCCAGTGGAGGAGGGGTGCTATTTGCCGTTAAGTCGAATCTCCCAGCGCAGCTCATCGACAACAAATCCTGGTGCGATCTGGAACTTGTGTGGATTCGCATTGGCCTCGCAGACCGGAAACTGTACATATGTGTACTGTACCTGCCACCCGACCGCTCAAGAGATGTTGCCCTCGCCGAGTCGTTTTCTCGCTGCATCGTCGAAGTTAGTTCTCTCTGCGCTCCAGAAGATGACTTACTTGTCATTGGCGACTTCAATATGCCCGGTTTGAAGAGGTGCTCTCACCATGGTAGCTTTCTGTATCCGAACCCTGCCTGCTCTACTTTTTCGGCACCTTCAAACATCATATTGGACTCCTTGAGTACAGCGACCTTGCGCCAGATTAACGGCGTGGTGAACGAATACGGTCGTACGCTGGACCTTTGCTTTGCCAATGATGGATCTCATTTACCGTTCATCGAACTGGTTCCTGCACCGCTAGTTAAAGTAGTACCACATCACCCTGCTCTACTGGCATCTCTTGAAATAACTAGGCTGAACGCTACAGTAGGAAAACCAGCGACCTTCTACCTCGACTTTAAAAACGCTAACTTCGACGACATATCTCACATTCGGGCAACTATCGACTGGGTATCTGAGCTTGATCTATCAAATCCTAACGCTGCTGCTGATACCTTCTAACACATTCTGAATTATGTCATCGATCGCCACGTTCCAAAACGTTCTAGCAGCGGAAATACGCGAATCCCCTGGATCACGACTGAACTGCGACAACTGAAGACGGCTAAAAGGTGTGCTCTTCGAAATTACAAGAAGCAAAAATCATAATACACTAAGGATATATAACGTAAATTTAACTCCGTTTATAAAAAAGCCAGCGAACGTTGTTACCATAACTACCTACGTCGAGTACAACGTAACCTCAAGTCTTGCCCAAAATCTTTTTGGAAACACGTAAATAGTCAGCGTAAGGAACCTGGTATACCTTCAAACATGTTTTTGGACGGCATCACGGCGAACTCTGATCGTGGAATCTGCGATCTCTTCGCCCAAAAATTTTCCAGTATCTTCACTTCAGCTTCAACATCCCCAGAACATTTAGCTAGTGCTGTCAGGAACGTTTCGCCATTGGGCTTCTCAATAAATGGTATTGAAATCGAGGGGGCAGTCATCTCTAAAGCAGCAGCGAAGCTGAATAATTCCTTTTCTACGGGCCCGAGCGGGATTTCAGCTGCTTTTTTGAAAAGTTTCATGCCTGTTTTGCTGACCCCTATTCGGCTCATTGTTCAGGCTTCGCTTGATAGAGCCATCTTTCCTCTACTATGGAAGGAAGCTTACATGATCCCGGTTCATAAAAAAGGAGATAGGAGAGATATTAACAATTACCAAGGAATCTCTGCTTTATGTTCTATTGCCAAACTATTTGAATTGGTGGTCTTGGATCCTTTTTTCACGTCCTGCAAAAATTACATCTCCAATGATCAGCACGGATTCATGCCCAAACGCTCTACAACAAGTAACTTGCTAACGTTTACTTCTGTTGTGCATGAAAGTTTTTCTGCCAAATCTCAAACTGATGCAATCTATACCGATCTGTCAGCTGCATTCGACAAGGCGAACCATGAGATTGCCATTGGAAAACTCGAATGCCTAGGATTCTGTGGTACGCTACTGGGTTGGTTCCGCAGTTACTTAACCAGTCGTAAATTGATTGTTCGAACGGGTGACACCTTTTCCAGGCAGTTCCCAGTCACTTCTGGTGTGCCCCAAGGTAGCCATCTAGGACCGATCATTTTCCTAATTTATTTCAACGACGTGTTGTCACTCCTCGACGTTCCCAAACTTTGCTATGCCGATGACCTAAAACTATTTTACATCATAAACGACCACGACGACATAAATTTTCTGCAATGTCAATTTAACCTCTTTGCTGATTGGTGCGACCTTAAATGCCTGCCATTAAACCGCAACAAATGTGCAGTCATCAGCTTTTCTCGTAAGCGGCAACCTTTAATTGCGGAGTACTTCCTAGGAGACGAACCCATCTCACGTGTGAACCACGTTAAAGATCTTGGCGTAATCTTAGATCAGCGCTTGGAATTCAAGGCACACACCAACTACGTGATTGACAAAGCATCCAGAAGTCTCGGTTTCATTTTTAGAGTGGCGAAGGACTTCAAGGACGTGTATTGCCTTGAATACGCATCAGCTGTCTGGTGTCCCTACTACCAAAACGGTGTCGATCGGCTCGAGGCTGTTCAGCGGCGATTCTTGCGATACGCTCTTAGACACCTGAACTGACAAGACCCTTTTCACTTGCCTAGCTACGAAAATCGATGCCGCCTCATAGATATCGATACTCTTCAAGCTCGCAGACAAGCAACACGTGCCTCATTCGTCGTCGACCTCCTGACATCGCGAATCGGCTGTTCCACGCTACTGGAGGCTATTCCGCTTAGTGTACGACCCCGTGGTCTTAGAAATCTGGATCTTCAGTAGAACATTCCCTTTCGAATGAACAATTACGGAGCTAACAGCGCCCTCATCGGCGCAATGCGATCATTCAACCGTTTCTAGGTGCATTTTGACTTCGACGTTTCGGGGGATGTTTTCCTAAGAAAAGTTATACGGGCCTTCAGAACCCCATAGTTAGACTTAATGTTATGTTTTTAATTTTAATTTTAAGTAATCATTTGGATCAACATGTGATCCGTTGATAAGAAATAAATAACAATAACAATAACAATAAATACAGTCGGAGGCCCGAGCAGCCAAGTCAGATGCCTCAGAGGCTAGTGTCGGAGGTCCAAAAGGGACAATTTTGTGAGAAGTCCATAATTGTTAAAAGTCTAAGTCTATCGGAGTAAAATACAGTCCACTAAAGTTGTTGTAATGTTTCGAGAATGAGTGCGTTTTTTATTCGGTAAAGAAAGGTCTGATGTTATCGATCCAAGCCATCAGGGGCGATCCTGAACAGATGTGTATTGTTTTATTCGAGTAGCTGTCATACTCGAAGTCGTGTTTTTCGATTCAACGAAAATGGAGGTTCGTTCGCGTTGGGAGTCGAGAGAATAAATTCATCGCACTGGCAGTTGTAAAACAATGTTGAACGTTCACCATTCGACCGTCTCCAGAGTGTTGAAGCGGTTCCAGGAGCGGTTGACGTTGGACCACGGCATAGAGCTGCAAGAAAACCTGAACCGGAGAACAAAAAACGGAGGGAAAGGTGAAGCGGATGATTAAAGCAAATTCCAATTTCTCAAGCCGTGATTTGGCTAAAAAGATCGGCATGTCGCAGAGCTACATCCAGAGTGCAACTTTTTTTTTCAAGGGATTCAGAATGCAAAGTAAAGAGCTGGACTACATACATACAAGGTACAGAACTTCTCAAACAGCGATGAGCGGCCAGAGATGCCATTCTCTACCGAGAAAAACGGAGAACGGAGAAAAAAACACCCCCGTGCGATAGTTGCAAATCACCCGGGTGAGATTTTTCGATCCTCTCCACACATTATTCGCACCCCGGTTTCGAAAGCCACACACACCTTAGTTCAATAGCTCCAGCGTGCGACGATTTGTCACTGTAGAGCACCCCGGTGAAAACACAGAACCGACTAGTTGAAGCCACCAAAAAGCAAAGACAAAAACAAACACGACGGTGTGCATAATAATAGCATCAACAAACGATGAATGTTTCGGGCGAGTGAAACAGCTTCGTATGTGTTGGTAAACGCAACAAGCCAAGCCAGCTGCCGTCGCTGTCGCTCTCCGTGGTGAAAACATTTTTTCACTGTAGTGTGTGTTAGCTCTGTCGTGTTGATTTACAGATTCTCTACAGAGGTTCGGCTAAAAATCTCTGCGGTGCGTTTCAGAGAATCTCTACAGAGAATCGAAAACCGAGCACGTGGGTGGTTCTCGTAAGAGAAATTGCAAGCCTGTGAGCGGCAACAATCGACGGTTAAAACTTGGACACGGAAGCTCTACGAGAAGATGCTGACATAAATGGCTGCTGTGTGACGGACGACGAAGTGTCCTGGAGTGGTATGAGGCCAATTCTGTACATTTTGCTCCAAAAGCTACGCCCAGTGGAGCAGTACTGGATAATAATGAACCGGGAACTTCGGAAGAGCAAGAAGACAGTCAGAGACGAGAAGGGCATGTTAATAAAATAAAGAAAAAAAAACTGAGAAACTGGTAACAGATGACACGGTGAAAACTTTAATGGAGGGCATCAAGCAAAAATGCGTTCAATTTAACACTCAAGGCTCTATCGATTAACTTTTCTTTTGATTTTCAAAGTAAATATACATGTCCTTACATAGACAAGCACATAACGTCCATGATATCTCAGTATCCTTGGATGGCGTTAAAAAGCACTTCGAGATTTTGAAATCTTTGAGAAATTTCTTCTGTTTTTCGTCATGAGTATGAACAAATGACTATAAAATTTGGATGAAATTGCACAAATGCAATAATTTGTTCCAGAATCTGGAATCAGAATTTGGGTTTTTAACTCAGGGCAAGAATTCTAATCAAAATTAAGATTTCGAATATATTTAGTACAGGTTTTAAAATAAAAGTAAGATTTTCAAAATGCAGATTAATATAAAAGATCACAATTCAGAATCAAAATTTGCATAACTGAATCAGGCTACTGTACTTCGCATGATGAGCAACGATGTAACGTTATTATGTAACGCAAAACAATCTCGGATAGCAGTTCCCTTAACTGGGCAAAATGGTTATTCCACATAGAAAGAAATCAAAAGTATCCGATGAACGAGAGGATGTCAACTCGAATCGAGTTTTTTGGATTCCCAATATCCCGATTCTAGTCTTCTGGCATTTGATTTGATAATGTCTTGATTATGTATTGAATATTTCAACCATCTTGGTCGTTTATCCACTATTCTTCTGGCATTCATTTGTTGTCTTATAAACATTCATTTACGTTTAAAAAAATTAACATAGCCTATTTAATAAAAAAATGTTTATATTCATTGAAATTAAACTTTCAATTTAGTTAATCTCTCGACTTACAAAAATCAACCACCGGTAATGTAAACATTCAAATGTGAATCGAAATCGGCAAAATTTCAAACACCAACAGCAAACAGATGCTACTGCTACTACAATCAATGGTTGGTGGAAAGGAAAGAGCAAACAAAAATGTGCTATTTGTTTACACTACGACGCGATACCGGAGGGTTTTCTTATTCTTGCTAGCCGATCTTCGCAAAAATTCCTCCCACGCACCCGAACCGGTAGATGGAAACACGTAAAAAAAAGCTATAGGTATACCCAGAGATATATTTATGTTGTACGCGCATGGGTGTACCAGAACAGTCAATGTTTATCGCTGGCGGTTCCGGTGTTTAAACATTAAACGGTAGGTACCGCGGTATGAATGTTTCCTGTTTCTTTTAAAGCAATTCTATATGAATCAATTCGGAATACCTGCGCGAAGTTGAAAGGTTACCTTCCAGCCATAGCTTTTTAAGTTAGTTACATACACAAATTAACAAAAGGGTTTTTTTTTATTATCTGACGGGTTTGCGCCGAAGATTATCAGATTTTTCCCAAACTTTCAAAATTGGTTTATTTAAGCGACTTAAAAACAAATTATCTTTTGCAGATTTTTCAAATTTGAATTTTCTGAGATATTTGATTATAGATTTTTAGTGCTTTCAACTACCTTCTAGTTGTTTTTCAACTTCCCGTTGAAAGATTTGAGTTTTTTTTCCTGAAGTTTTCAGGACAAGAACAAATTTCCATCGTTGATCATTGAGTGACTGTTCTTTTTTCAACTTTCAAAAAACAGAAAAAATAAAACACACGCTTTAAACAATACAATTTTAGCTATCTTTTTGTAAATTTTCAAGCAAAAATATCCAATAGGTGATTTTCTACAGAGTTTGCAAAGTGATGCAATTTGATTAAAGGGTGTCCAGGATGAAATTGCCACACTAAGGCTATGATCATTTAGAATCCGGCAGTTACGAACGTGTGTATTTTAAAAACTATTCATTTGATCGAAAAACTTTCTTTGGAGGAAATGAAGGTGCTAATATGACATTTAATGTAAAAATATATTAAAAAAATTATCAAGGATATCAAGAAATACTCTAACTTTTTCATAAAATCTCTTTTTTTATCTTAGCACACTTTTTTCAGTCATGTATTGATTTTTTTTTTTACCACAGAGGCAAAACCTTTGGGAAATCAAGATATTTTACACAAACTCACCTGGAAAAAGCAATTGAAATCTGGTTGGAACCTTTTCATGAGTAGGCATCTCAAAGAATTTGATCTCCTAATTCCGGTTTTAACACCAGAACACATCTGTCATATTGCGTAAAAACCGGATGCACAGATTGCGATCTTTGGAACTGATCACTATTAGTTATTTACTTGGTGTCTACTAGTCAGGCAACACTTTTTGCCTGCCGGAAATGGATTTTTGCATTATTTAAGGAGCCTGCATTCAGTAACCATAGACTTTTTACCATATTTAAGATCAAGGGTTGCACGACGATGGTTGGTTTGAACTTTGTGTGGACCCTAGAGTGGCTCCTTATACTTCTTAACCATTTGGTCCGAAAAAAAAAATCAGAACAAATCATCAGTTCATGAGCTTTCAAGTCAACAATCAACAGAGTTTCTATCGAACCTTCTTAGGAGACAGACGTGTTTTTACATTCGTTTCCAATCGGTGACCTTGAGATAATGTCTAGCGTCGAAAGAGAAAAGCCCCGCCGGATTCGTCAATACGGCCAGTTGCATACTGGACCGTTTATAGTAATCGCGGAATCTACTGAGGACAATCTAGAAAAATCTAAGATCTCGAAACGTATCATAAAAGACTTTACTCACTCATATGTGAAAGCTATTAGTATGTCGCGGAAAAAGATGAAAGTGCTCATGGCATCGGCTTCTGCTGCAAATGAACTGGTTAAAAAAGTGTATCCGAACGCTACCTTCAACATCCCTCAAAGACTTGTCGAATGTCTTGGGGTAGTGTCCATGGAAGGCGTAGATGACGCGGATATGGATCGTGTAAAAGTTTTCGAAAAATCAAAATCAATGCAACTCTACAATCCACCAATTGTCGAAACAAGGCGGTTGAAGAAAAAAGAAGAATCGGGGCTCAAGCCTCTTTCCCTGATTGTATTTACTTTCCTGGGCAATGAACTACCATCCCATGTTGAACTGGATAATGTTCTATATCCAGTAAGAAAATATATTTTTGCTGTGCGACAATGCCAAAAATGTTGGCGGTCCGGTCACGTGACAAATCAGTGCAAGAGTAACAAAAGATGCAGTTCTGCAAAGAAAAAGAAGTTGCTGAAACACATGAGTGCGGTGGTAATCCGATCTGTATCAACTGCTCTGGTAACCACAAAGCCAACGATCGGAGTAAATGCCCTCTTTTTGCACAAAAGAAGGACGAAGAGAAAAAGCGTGAGAGCAGTTTTTCCCAAGGAAAAACTGACTGGTTTGCAGCGCTAACTCCCACTTCTCAACAACATTCTCTTGTAACAACCGTGTCTATCAAGTTTATTTATTTCACCAAACATCGTAGGCTACATATATATTCTTAAAACTAGAAGTACAATCTTAATATTACTTCAAATACTACAATATTAGGTTCTTAAGTGCCTGTCGCCGTAAAAAGCACTTTTTAGCTGCTGTTTAGACATAGTAAAATCTATGTTCTGGTAGTTTTTATTATAATTCTGCATAAGACAATTGATTGGACTATTTTTACCATAATCAGTTCGAGCAGAGGTTAAAATAAACAGATTTCTGGTTCTCAACTGGCGACTCGGACAATAAAAGTTTAACTTATTTAGTAGATAAGTAGATTGAACACGCTGATTAATTATGTCGTTTACAAAGGAGATTGCAGCAAATTCTCTTCTAACACTTAATGGTTCAATATTTATTAGTAAACAGCGTGATTCGTAGCTTGGTAATTGGCTCTGTGACCATCCTAGATTTCGTAAAGCAAATAGAACAAATTGTTTCTGAATGGATTCTAAACGGTTTTTATGAGAAATTTGAAAGGGGGACCACACAACGCTGCAGTATTCAAGTATGGATCGGACATAAGCTGTGTACAATGTTTTTAATGTATATGGGTCTTGAAAATTATAACTAAAACGTTTTATAAAGCCAAGCATACTATTTGATTTTTGAATTACTGAGTTATAGTGATCTACAAAAGTAAGTTTTGAGTCCAATATAATACCTAGATCTCTTATCTTATTGATTCTCTCCACAGGCTCATTTCCTAATGTGACAATTTCATATGACGGATATTTTTTCCTTGTAAATACAATATGTGAACATTTTTTCACGTTTAGTTCAAGAAGACTTTTACTGCACCATTTGTAAAAAATATTTATTTCATTTTGAAACACCCTGAAATCTTCTTCGTTGTTGACTATCATATAAAGCTTCATATCGTCTGCGTATATAAGCACGATTAGCTGGTTCAGTAAATAAGTAATGTCATTGACGTATAAGATAAATAATAAGGGACCGAGATGGGAGCCTTGAGGCACACCAGATGTAACGGAGATGCTTTTCGAAAGTGAACCATTGAATCTAACAATTTGTGTACGGTTTGTCAAATACGACTCAATCCATTTCAGCAGTTGTGTACTGAATCCGTTTTTATGTAGTTTAAAAATTAACAAAGGGATGTCGATTCTATCAAAAGCTTTACTGAAGTCCGTGTATAGAGCCTGAACGGAATTTCCTTGATCCATAGAGTGGATATTATAAGAAACGAATTCAAGTAAATTAGTCGCTGTAGATCGTCCTTTAACAAATCCATGTTGCTTTTCAGTTATGAGTGTTTTTATTTGATTATATATTTTTTGATTCACTATTGCTTCAAAAAGTTTCGGTATGCACGATAAGATTGCTATACCCCGGTAATTTTTAATGTCGGACTTTTTCCCCGACTTGAAAATAGGTACAAGAAAAGATTCTTTCCATACTTGAGGAAAAACACCGGATTTCAACGATGAGTTGAACAATAGAAACAAGGGCACACTTAGTTCATTTACAAGATTTTTTAAAAGTAATGGAGGAATTCCATCAGGCCCGGGCCCTTTGGAGCTATCCATGGAGCAAATTGATTTGTGTATTTCCTCAAGGGTGATTGAATCTACCACAGTCAATGATGCTGAGTCGGAAAAATAATCGAAAAACGCAGTGTCGCGATCGGCTTCCGAAAAACTGGTGTAAACGCTTTGGAAGAAATTGGCAAACAAATTACATATTTCATGGGAATTATTACCGTTAGCGCTGTCCAAGTGCATACGAGATGGAAAATTATTACTTTTCAATTTGGAACTTACATACTTGAAGAAGCTTCTTGGGTTAGATTTAATGTTTTCCTCTGTTTTCCTATTATATTCTTCGAAGGAGGTATTAAGGCATATGGCTAGCTTGTTGCATGCTTCTTGATATTCTAAACTATTAGCTAGCGATGGTGTCTTTTTCCAGTTTTTATGCGCTTTCTGCTTTTTATTTCTAAGATGCTTTAGCTCTTTTGAAAACCATGGCGGATTTCTGTTATTATTCGTTCGTCGCTTTATTTTTATTGGGACATATTTACTCAAGATATTACCAAGAATGTTATAAAAAATAGCTACCTGATTGACAGTTTGGTTTTCGCTTTGAAATGATGATTGCCAATTAACTGATTGTAATTTAGTTTTAATCATTGTGTAATTTGCATGGAAAAAGTCAAGGGTCTCCTCATATTCGTATTCTGGTATTCCTTTGTTGTCAGAACATATAATTGAAAATTCGATAGCTGTATGAAATATCTCATTTTTCCAAATTGGATTAGTAGCTTCCAAAATACAAAAGTCATCAGTCAAGTTTGAAAACAGTAAATCGAGATAGCGATTGCAGGCATTTTTCACATGATTTATTTGATTAAGACATAAGGTAGCAAGATTGTCGAAAAGGAATTGTAATGTTTCATTATCTCCAAAAATCGGTAAAAGGATTGCTTCATTATCTTCATCGGGTAAAAATTGTAGATTCGATTGATTAAAATCGCCATACAGGTGAATTTTGAATTCGGGTTGGAAGCTTTTGAATAGTTCTGTTATGCTCAGTAGAAACTTTTGGAAATAATCTTTACTGGCATATTCTGGAGGAAAGTAGATCGATCCAAAAATATGAGTTTCCTTGAAGATTTGAGCTTTTGCCCACACCTGCTCAAATTCTTTGTGCTTAGTTATTTCAATGAGCTCAGAATCGAAAGCAGAGCTTATTGCTACTACAACGCCTCCGCCTGATTTCTTGTCGGACAAATTGAAATTTCGGTCATCTCTGTAGACATTGTAACGCGATCCAAAAATTTCCTCGCTTTTTATACTATCATCCCAGCTTGTTTCGGTTCCTAAAATGATAGTATAATTACTTGCTACTAAATTTTTATGAATTGTGTTTAGTTTAGATGCGCTTCGCATTCTGTTAAAGTTTTGGCAATATGCCACAATTTCTTTATTATTGATAACTGGGTGATCGCACGAACGAATGGTAACATGATCCGCTTGGTTCATAAATACAGAGGAGCTAGTGCTTACATAGGCACGCGTCGGTTCGGCAGAAAATATGGGTTGTTATACATTACCGGGTTGAAATATAATGCCGATGGGTCGTGGTGACAGCACGGTGCAACTAGAGGTGCGGTGAATGGCTGATTGAAGGTAGCGTATGGATGAGCAGGTGGCACTGTCGTCATCGTGTTACTGTTCTGGTATGTTGATGAGTTCGGAAGGTGTGGAGAGACCGGGGGTGGCGCAGGAATATTTGAAGGCCTTTTTCGATGCCTTAGCACATTTGGTGAAGCAGAACTAGGACCGGGGTTCAATGTTTCTCCCCGTTGGAAGTTGATGAAGGTCGGGATCTTCGCTTTCGGAGTTGATTTTCTATTAAACGCGACTTTTGCGGCAGCCAGTAGCTCTTTATCAGTAGTGGCTCTTGCTTTTGATGAATATTTTACGGGGGATTGTTTTCGTGACTGCTTCTGTTGTTTTCTTGATAGGAACATTTCTTTTTGTCTTTGTTGATGCTGCTGTTTTTTATGCTGTTTTCGCCTGGCTTTTTCCGCGGCCTTGACTTGAGCCGCACGCTTCCGTTTCCTCTCGTCGTATTCTTCCCAGTACTGTTGAGGTTTCCAAAGCATTTTGTTTCCGATTCGTCTCCAGCCGCTAGACGAAGTAGATGGATTTACCCTTGACGACGAAGCAATTTCCTCGGCTAGAGTTGGTCCTGAGTCGTGTTGATGATCGGCCGGTTTGGCTTTCACAGCGTCGTGAATGGACCGTAATTCATCAATAAGGTCCTCGTTTACGCCAGGATTCCTCACTGTAGCTCTTAACGCGTTCAGTTCCACCGCGATTGACTGGAGCGTAGGAGTGAGCTCCTGTTCAAAATTTATATAGCAGCTACGGTGTTGTTCCCCGATTTCCAGTCTTAGACTATCAAGATCCGCTTGAATGTCTATTGGTGATTGACTAGCTGCTAATATTGTTGATACTGCCTGGCTGAAGTCAGCTTTCAACGAACGACTATCCTCGTTGCAGGACTGGACAATTTCATTTATTGTCGCCGTGTTTGACAGTTCCAATTTTTTAAGCGATGACAGCTCTTTTTTCAGACCGTTTATTTGATTTGAGAGCGTATCTATACCCTCAATCAAGGTCTCCAGGCATGAAAATTTCACTAATTGTGAACTAATTCTCTCCTGGGAGCTGTTTTGGAGTTTCAGTTGCTCCATTATTTCATTCTGTCGAGACATTAATCTCGACAGATCTATCTGGTCCTTAATTGAATGCTGACAGTCATAGCAGACTGGCAGCATAAATCGCCTTATAGACTCCTCGCAATTCCGCTGCACTCCGATACAGGCGGCGTGGAATCTTCGATGACAGGGACCCGTACACGTCCAAAGGTGGACGCCATCGATAACATCGCAGGTTGGAATTTGACACTTTGGCATTTTTTTTCCTCGTACAGTTAACACGGCACAAAAAAGGTAATAAAACAAACGTTGGCACTTTGATATACGCGGCGGCTTTAGGGAACACTAATTAATTTGAATTGACGGCGGTGCGCGAAAATACGTCTGTACTGTACGACGACTGAAAGACTTATCGAGCCCGCAAGTAAGAGGAAGAGCGCTGATCGCACCGAAGATATAAGTGACTATGATGAGGAATTCCCGCCGATAAAGATACGTAAAGTAGACGAAGATACCATCAGTGTAAGCTCTGACGTCAATACTAATGCTGGTGAGGCAAATGCGTGTAGTGGTGGAACGTCGTTTCCTACCAACTCCACAGAAAAGGAGATGATTGTAGAAGAGAACGAAGTAGAATTCGATGCTCAGGAGCTCAACGATAACGACGGTCCACCGCCGGTGGTGGAGACGTGGCTGGTTGAAACAGAGAACGAGGAGAGAACTGATCCAAAAACAATCCCCAATAGGTTATAATGGTCACGCAAGGCACCCTAGCTGTTTCTGTTCCTATACGATGCATTCAATGGAATTGCAGGGGAGCATTAACCAAAAAAAATGCTATTGAAAGTCTCATCAACGATCAGCAATCAAACTTACTTCTTCTTTCGGAAACACACCTTGACACCACCACAAATTTTAGCATCAAAGATCACTGCGTTTTCAGATTGGACAACCGAAGAAACTCGATGGGAGTTCTTATCGCTGCAAGAAACAATTTATCTCCAATTGCGTTGACCATCCCTAGTCCAAGAACAATACAAGCTGTCTGCTGTAGTATAACTACTTCCATTGGGAAATTATATTTTGTGTCACTGTACATCCACCCACAAGCGACTGTTAGCAGCCATGAAATGACCGAATTTCTAACTACTGTACCTAAGCCATGTATCATTGGTGGCGATTGGAATGCGAAACACACGGTTTGGGGCAACAGAGAGAACAACAGGAGGGGTGAAATCATGCATGAGGCTGTAGACGACGTAGGCCTTGTGGTGCTGAATAATGGAAACTTCACCCGATTCGACCGATCACATCTACCCAGCGCTATCGATATAACGGTGGTGTCACCGGAAATTAGCTTGCAGTTTACCTGGAATACTCTGGATTCTCCATATGGTAGTGATCACATCCCTATCCTGATCGAAACTGACAGTTTAGTTGGAATGAGCTATGTGAACAGTTTCAAGAAGATTGACTGGAACAAATACAGTGAAATAGTGAACGATAAAGTGAGTGAAAACAGTGAACTGACCTACGAGGGCTTTAGGGGTGTGATCACTGACGCTATGATGGGTGCTTCCATCTCCCCAACTCAAAACAATACTCGGAGAAAACTCCAACCATGGTGGGATTCAGAGTTGGAATCCAAAGTAGTGATAGTGAAATCGAAGTTCAGGAGATGGAGAGAAAACGGATACACATACAGTTTATACGAAAGTTATAAAAAGGAAGAAAAGGAGCTGAAAATCCTCACCAAGAAAAAGAAAAGAGCTTCGTGGAAAAATTTTTGTGATTCTCTCACAGGCGAAACCTCTCTATCGAGTCTTTGGAGAATGGCAAAACGTTTCAAAGGGAGAACTGGAGAATCCAATAAACTGAGAGATCCTCTACTAGTAGAACAAATAGTAAATAACCTTGCTCCCCCCTCAGTTCTTGAACCCTACCACATGTCGTGTATAGGCCAACGAGCCTCAACATCTGACATATTCTCGATGAGTGATCTTACGAATACTATAGACCAAACCAAAAATACTTCTCCTGGTCTTGACTTAGTCCCATACATCGCCATTCGGAAATTGCCATATGCTGCTAAGAGAACATTGCTGCAAACGTTCAACGCAATTTTCAACTCTGGATTTATTCCGGAAGAATGGAAGACGTTTCGCATAGTGACTATTTTAAAGCCTGATCAGCCGTCTACTGAAGCTAAATCGTACAGACCTATAGCTTTAGCTTCATGTTTGCGGAAACTATACGAAGGTATGCTAAAATCTCGTCTGGAGTGGCATATGGAATCAAGGGGTCTTTTTGCTAACGAGATGTATGGCTTTCGAAAGGGGCGGGGGACTCAAGATGCTTTACATGTGGTTGTAAATACTGCCAAACAAGCTCTCACTACCAGACACCGATCTCTTTTCTGTATGCTCGATATCAAAAGTGCGTACGATTGTGTGAACATAAACAAACTAGTCGATGAGCTCTTAAGGTGGGAGATTCCTCCACAAATCGTCAGAGCGGTTTACGAACTGTTTCGTGAAAGGCGTCTGGCAGTGACTTTGGATGCTTGAACAGTGATACACAGGACTACGTGGGTTGGACTTCCACAAGGTTCTCCGTTGAGCCCAATCTGCTTCAACATTTTCATTAACAATGCAATCCGGACAACCGCTGCTATTCCTGGACTCATTGTGGTGAACTATGCCGACGATGTTTCGCTCATTGCAAAGGGAACTGATATTGAACAAATCGGATCGACTGTTCAAGACGGAATTTCATGTTTCTCCAATCTGATAGACGATCTGGGCTTAGCGCTTTCTCCTCAGAAATGCAAAGCATTGATGTTTGCAAGTAGAAAACCAGGCCACCTCCCTGTGTTGAGAATCAATGCATATGTTGCACAGTATGACGTATCTGCCAAATTTCTTGGAATGTATTTAACTACAACTTTATCGTGGAATCGACATGTTTGCTATTTAAAAAAAACGCACAGCTCCTTACATAAATTTTCTGCGAAGTGTGGCTGGTCAGAAATGGGGTTCCCATCCATCTGTGCTTCTGAAGGTCTATAAATCAAATATCCGAGCAATTCTAGAGTACGGAGGCCTCTTACTGGCAGACTGCCCGGAATGGATTGCTATTCAACTTGACCTTATCCAATGGAAGTGTTTAAGAGTGTGCATAGGTGCTACCAAAACTACACACACTTCATCTCTAGAGGTTATCGCTGGTTTGATGCCTCTCAGGCATAGGCGAATCATTGCCTCGGACAAATTCGTAAACAAAAGATTTTCTCTTGAAAACTGACACAACGAGTATGTCAGACCTGTTGTACTGGGAACAACGCCTGTTACACAAATACAACGTAGCATACTGGAAATAAATAACCACGAACCTAATGTAAATATACTACCGACATTACCCTGTTTCATCTACGAGAGAGAAATTAGTAATTGTACCCCGACCATCGACCTTACACTTACTAAAAAACGAGTGTTACGCAGCGATGACTGGAATCGTGTTTTGAGCCAGGTGGTGCTTTCAAAATACGAAAATTTTAGGCAGATTGCAACTGATGGATCCAAGAGCGGAGAGAATGTCGTAGCAGGATTAGTGACAAATTTTGTTATTCATTCCATACACTACAAACTACCAAAAGTGGCTTCAGTCTTCAACGCTGAGTTGTTTGCGCTTCAATGCGCTCTTGAAATAATTTCAACCCAGCCTCAAAGCAAATATCTGATTATGTCAGATAGTAAAAGCAGTTTAATGTACCTACAGAATAATAAGGTTGTTAGTGCTATGGGCGAAATGTGGTTTCGCATAAGAAAATGTATTGCTAATCTGTCAGACCTGGGATACGAAATTGTTCTATTGTGGCTTCCAGCACATAAAGGAATTGCCTTAAACGAATCGGCTGATACGGCTGCGAAATACGCAGCTGAGCATGGAACTCTCAACACAGCGGAATTGTCAAAGTTCGATTTCCATTTTCCATCTAAACGGAATGCACTGCATGAGTGGCAACATCAGTAGAGTACTGGAAGTAAAAAAAGATTCTGCTATGACATCATTCCTGAAGTGCAAGATAATCCATGGTTCGCGACGTATGATCTTACCAGACGAGAAGTTATCATCCTATCGAAACTAATCTCCAATCACTCGAAACTACCAGCACACCTGTACAGGAACAACATTGTTACTTCAGCATCTTGTTCGTGTGGGAGTGCAGAGGCAACACCGAATCACATGATCTTCGAATGCTGTAACTTTGAATCGAGGGACAGGCGACTTCTTTGGATTGAATTGAGGAAATTCGGTGTTCCTCCAGATATAAAAAGTATTTTACAACAGAAGAATTACAATCTTTATAAAAGTGTGTGTCAAATAATAATGAATTGTAATATTGATATGTAACACAAAAAAAAACAAACAACGCTTGACCAATTAAGGCGGTACACGTAAAGGTCAGATTTAGTTAATAAATTAATTAAAAAAAAAAAAAGTCAACAATCAAGAATTTTCGAGCCGCAAAATGCGTAAAAAGAGCAAATTTGTGCATAATTATTTTTACCATGTCTTTTTGCATCGTAAATATCTCAAACACACGTTAACTTCAAAATCAATAAAAAATAGGCAACATAGTCCTTTTCATAACCAACACAACGCTACTAAAGTTTTGCATATCCGAGCTCTATTAACGTAGTTATCACCGAAATAAAGTACTAAATGATCATAGCATTATAAAATTGCTCTAACTTCCTAACCGTTGGGTAAAATTTAATGAAAATTTGGGTGGATTTATTTCATAGTGCATTGTTTACATCCTGCAAGTTTTAAAGTCCTGTGATCAAAACTCGTGGAAATAGAGTCGAAAGAACAGCTCGTGCGTGATAAAATCTTGCGCATTCATCACGAGAACAAGTATCTCTCGCAGCGTTCCATCGCTAAAACGTTGGGAATCGCGAATTTCACGGTGTTGCGAGTGATCAAGCGGTTCTAGGAACGATTTACCACCGATCGGAAGCCCAGAAGTGAAGGAAAAAGTCTTCCGTACAACACCAAAAATTACAACCGCGTAGTTGGAGTTTTCAACCGAATCCCTCCGTTCGGGATGTGGCTAAGAAGCTGCACCTAAGCCGAAGTATTGTCTTCGAACTTTCAAGATACAAAAGGCCCCTATTCGCGACGAGAAGCAGAACAAGTTGGACGACAAAACATATGGGAAGGCCGACTTCAAGCAGATCCCCGGCAACCTGTTTATCACGGCCAAGGATAAGTTCAGCGTTCTGGAGTATGTTCACTCTCAGAAGATGTCCAAATTTGCGAAGAAATTCCCGGTTTGGCATGCCATTTTTACGTGTATTTATTTTGAAATTAATTTTTAAGTCACTCGATTTTTGTTAAAGTTATCTGTACGGTAATTTTTTTCTCAACTGAAATGGTACTTTTTACTTGGTAGGTACCTACCCAAATATTTTTTAAATGTAAAGTGATTATTTTTTAGGTGTAAGTTTTTTGATTATGAATAGTATTGTAGTAACTTTTTCTGGATTGGACGTTAGCATCAGCTAGCGATTTCAGAAAGTGGCTCCTGATGGTGGCTCCAGAGAGTACCTGATGCACCGAGTTTCAATAGCAAAAACCGTAACACCATGTGAAATGTTATTGTAACAACATAAAAGCACCCATAACAACATAAAAGCACCATAAGATAACCCAGACCCGCTTCGCTTCTTAAACACAGGAGGGTTTGTCCGTTTTGTTAATGAGCAAACTCCAATGAATATAAATCCCTGAATCTCGAAGCCTCGGCTACGGTAGGGTGGAAGGAAAATCTCAGGATGAATGATTATACGTTAATGTACATACCTATAACCTATTTTAGCCGCCGGCTGGGATGGGGCCTTCCCGATCCTACAGCTGAATTGAGCTGGTCTTCGGGTGCGACCTGTTGTATTATAATTATTAATAGCTGATGAAAAATTTAATCAAAAGTATTGCGGTCGGATAAGCTGTAGTTGTTGGGTGGGGGTGGTAGAAGATGGCTTCCGTCCTTTCCACCCTAGGGAATTTGCCATATGTTAAATAAAAATTTCCGAGAGCATGTGTGGGTCGAAAACGATGGGATAAAGTTGATTAGTGCTGGAAAAGAGCCGGTGTTTTTTTTTATTTGTCGAACCACAAATAATAATCAACGTCCACCACTTGATCCATAATTTAAGGGCAACGGCATAAAGCTAGCCTGAAAAGCCATGATACATCAGCAAGATTCGCATAATAGCCCAAGTCGAGCTACAAAAGGCCATCGCAAGCACTTGAGCTGAACGAAACGTGCCTTTGCTTTCATTTCATCTGCTCAAAGAAAACGAACAATGGTACCGGTATTTAGTATCTTTAATTTGAAATTTTTCCTAAGCTCCAGGGATGTTTTCTTTTTTTTTTGAAAAAAAATCGTGTAAACCATATTAAAAACATTTCTTGAAGAAAATTGATACACCGAAAGGATGAAAATCCCAGAAAAAAAATTGATGATTTGCTTAGAAAAATGATATTTTGATTTCCCCTTTAAAAAGGGTATTTTTACTTAATCTCAACAACATCAATGCTCCTGAGTTCATCTTCCTAACCGCGTTCTGCACTTCCCCGATGAATAAGATTATTCACTAACAAAGTGGAGCCTGAATCCTTTTGTACTCCGGCTCTGTAATGTAGTATAAAAAAAAAGTATTTTCCGTCTGCCTCGTCTTGTTTATTTCAAGTGCTTTGCCCATAATTATTTCAAGCAACAGGAAAAAAAGGCTCCGATGAAAAGGCTTTTCCGTGCCCCGGTTCACCTTTGCAGGCAGAGGAATGTGCCGATGGAAATTTACATTTTTTTCTCATGCTACGTGTGAACGAAAAAGGCATCAGCAGCTTGGGTTTAAAAGATTGCAGCATCAGTAGCGAAGTCAATTTTGATCAAAGATAAATCACTTTTCGCGAAAAGACTTTATCGAGTTACGAGCCCATATTACGAATTCAGTCTTAACCGAGAAAGTAAAAAAAAACATTAGTATTGAGCGTATATGCATTAAATATGGAGTGGTTTTGGTTGAGATACAGTCTCGAAATAAATAACGAAACCGAGCAGTAAGACTAACGATAATGGACCTACAGGACCTACATTAGTTGGCAAATAATTGATTTCTACGAAAATGGAACGTCCCACTTGATTTAGGGATCTCATTATCAGTGCGGAGCATTTGACCTATTCCGTTCGTTGATAACTATCTTTTTTTATTAAAAATAATCCATTTGAGGCCCTCAGAGCCAAAGGGGTATAAGTGACAAAATGGTCGATTTTGAGTTAATGATGCCAAACGATTCTTCTTATTTCAAACTATATTTGGTGATTTTTTCAGATTTTTCGAATTTTATTTACATACTTTCACATTCGAGAGCAAAATACGAATTTTCGAAAAATATATGGAAATTGGCGAACACAAAAACTTCAAAGCGTGTTTTCTCGAAATAACCTTTCATGCACTTATACCCCTTTGGCTTCAAGGACCTCATTTTTAAGTTTTACATCTTAAATGCTGATCGATTTTTTTTATTCAAATTCGAAGGCACCGTTCCCATCTCAAAAACTCAACGATACATCATCTTAACCATAGCAAATCAGAAAACCAGCCGCTATATGATCTCGGTAAATCAAACTGCGTGAAGGCAATTTGGCTCCGATAGTTATGATGAGTTTTTTGGTATGGACACATAACCACATCATAAACCATATTGGTAGATAGGTTGGTAATATTTTGGTGCTGGAGCTACGTGGCGTTTCGCTTTGCTCCATCATCCAGGCAATCACTAAACGAGTATATTCTAAGCTAGAAAGACGAATCGTGCGATATTTCATGCATGATTGCTTCACCATTTATAAGCTTTACAGCTCGACACGAAATTGATGAATTTGAAAACAGATCTTTGCTAATTTATGGAAGTCGTAATACGACTGGTTTCTAATTTTTTAATGCTTTATTTATCGAGGGATTAACCGAAGACTACTTATCTTATTTATCAAGACTGTCTGTCAACTGAAGGTTGATTTTGGATCCCTTTCTGCAATCAAAAAGACAAACAAACTCACTAACAGAAACAAGAGATCGCAATATTACATAAATTTGAAAAAAAATCAAATATAATCCAATTTTGGATAATGAATTAGTTTAGTCATCTAGCTTGAATATGTTCGTAAGTTTTTTTTTCGTACTTTTAGTGAAATTTATAACATTTGTTGTATTGTTGTTTTCAATTATCCTTAAGGATAAATGAATTAAAAAACAAATATCTAAACATACAAAAACTTAATGACCACCTATTGAAAAAAAAATTAAATCAATGCAGAATCAGATATATAACAATTTTCTGACAAATCAATATCAAAACTCATAAGCATACCTGGCATTACTAGAGGGTGGTTCTAAACTTTTGGAGTTATAAATTTAAATACATTTAAAAAAAGTTTTCAAAACCGCAGAAAATTTTGACTTAAATTCTATACACATAATCAAATGCTTGGTTTCGGTTAAAATTTCATTAAAAATTCCTTGAAATTCAAATATTTTACCGAACAGGAAATAAACACAGAAATACAACTTTTATAACATTTTTATCTTCGAGAGTTTGAATAATTATTATCAATAATAAAAATTCTCGAGTGTTGCCAGAATTGTTTACAAATTCTTTGAATGATTTTTCCCTATTTTTAAAAATAAACCCTAGGATCTCAATCCCTAGATTCGCTGATACTGATTTTTTTTGTTTCGATTATAGTCGTTTTACCATCTTTATGGTATTTGCGACTTTATATCAACGTCGCAGTTGGCGGACAGTCATTGAAAAACTAATCCGGTACAACTGTATTCGATGTTTACTCTTGGGCTCGAACTCGCCAAAATCGGCTCAGGAGGCAACTGACTTGTCAACTGAGCTATTGTGCATTTGAATTTATAGAAACGTCGCTGGTGAACTGACAGCAGAGTATGCACTTCCGACAATCTAGTACTTCACTTTTTTGTCGGTAGTATATCTGAAGTCGGAAGTTCGGACTTCTGGAGTAAAATTTAGTGCTGGCGCGATAATATATCACAAGCCCAGCTGATCCTAAAATATTTGTTCAAAATATACAGAAGGATATAAGGTAATAAATTTAAAAGAAATTCATGAATGAAACTAACAAATTAAAACAGACATATCCAGCACCGTTCATAATTGTATAAAAATTGGAAGCACACGCACTGTCACTTCAACTTCGAACTTCCATAACTTTTTACTCTGATAATATTTTTTGATCATATTTGTCAAAATGTCGTCCAAGAAAGAAGTGCAGCGTATCAAAATTTTGCTCGCGCATCGTGAAAACCCGTGCTACTCGCACGCAAAGCTGGCAAAATCGCTAAAAGTTGCCAAATCAACCGTTACAAATGTAATTAAGGTGTTTGGGGAACGTTTGTCGACAGCCAGGAAGTCTGGATCGGTTGGAAATCGAAAACCGGAAGCCGCTGAGACGACAAAGAGAGTTGCCGGTAGTTTCAAGCGAAACCCTAATCTCTGTCTCCGAGATGCCGCAAATAAGCTGGGTGTATCGTCTACAACCGTGCATCAAGCCAAAAAACGAGCCGGACTATCGGCTTACAAGAAGGTAGTGACTCCAAATCGCGATGAAAAAAAAATACGAAGGCCAAAGCGCGATCCCGGAGGCTGTACACGACGATGCTGACGAAGTTTGACTGCGTGGTAATGGACGATGAAACCTACGTCAAAGCCGACTACAAGCAGCTGTACAAGTGGCTGTACAAAAATCTGATGGCAGGGGTTAAGCGTAAGGCTCGGCAATTCGGATTTTGAAAAGCGGAAGCCGAACTGAATATTTTCCTGAATTTTATACTAATTAAACTTGAAAAAGAAATTTAATATCACCGATTTACACGCTTTTTCTCTTGACCAAATTTTGACCGTATCACCCTTTAATAACAAAAATGACAAAACTGACAAAATTATTAAAATGATAAAAATGAAAGAATGACAGAAATTCCACAAAAATAAAAAAAATTGGAGCGAAATTTACAAAAATAAAAAAAATGACCAAAAAAAAACAACACTGACAAAACTTACAAAAAGTGACAAAACATTCAGGACAAAACATTACAAAAAATGACAAGAATCAACATAGAAATACACAGTCGTGACTCGTGACATAATGTTATAAAAAATATAAGCGATAGTTCTGGCAGCAAATGATATACAAGTTGTTGAGTTTTTCCGATCTGTAATGTATTATAGCACCTTCAGTTTAATGGGGATGAGGAATAAGTTTTTCCCTCAGGTGGAATTCATCTTGTCTGATTTTATTACATTCTCATTTTCGGTGACAAGTAGGATAGGGTAGGAAATGAGGAGTGTATTCGAAACAAAGTGCAACACTTTGTTTTGTGAATAACAATTTGTCGAGTGGGTTTTGAGATAGTGTCCAATGCTGAAGTTCATTGACAATTTTTTTTGGGCAGGATCAAGAAAAATCCAGAAAAGTCCCAGTGGGGGACCCAAAAACAGCTGAAAAACAACTATTCGACCAAAGTGCATATGGAAAATTGTTGGGTTCTCAATAGTGAGCATAAATTTATGTAAATGTAAAGGTTATTGATTCCATGAAGTGTAAAGCCTAGTCCACACTAGGAGACGGTTCGTCTAGAGACGGTCTCAGCGTCTCCCATTTTCTTCGGGAGACACTGAGACCGTCTAAGGTTTCCAACAACAACAACAGACAACAAAGTTCGTCTCATAACAAAAATCGCAGTTCATGTTGCCTAGTGTGGACTAGGCTTAATGAATGTGATACGTTTTCACAAGCTCAATTCCGAAATATGAATAGAGGAAGTGAAAAAAGTCAAATTTCTCTGACTGCTTCATCTAGCTGACTTAAAAATCGGCCTGACTTCATTTCTATAAGGTAAAAAAGCTGCCCACCGGTAAAATAAACAAAATACGGTGGTAAAATCGTGTGCAAAATATTTTCACTGCTTTTCGTTGACAAGTCTTTTCGGAGATAAACAAGGAGATCAAATTAAAATAATTAATGTCCAGTACTTGAGGAGGCTAACGATCTTTCATATTGATTGACACGATGAATGGCTAAAAATACAAGAAGACTGTCTCCAAATGCGACCGTTTTCTCTACAAAGCACTTCAATAGGTCCCACAAAGTTTATACTCTGTTTAAGTTGGATCTGGAATCGTGCCATTACCCAAAAACGGTGGTGGATTGATAAAAAGTCAAACATGTTGTTTTGTGCCGAAGGAGGACAGTCGGCTAAATTTGTTATAACTTCGACCAAATCCTAAATTTTTAGTTATTTTGAAGGTCAAGCTTCAGGAAACAGCAAACGTTATGAAAAATAGCTTTGATTTGATAAAATGTGGGTCATAGTATGAATTATAGATGGCGCAAGTGTTGCCCAAAAATTAAAGTAGAAAAATTAACTCATTTGACGATATCTCAAAAACCACTTGACAGAGCATCACAAAAATTTGCATATGTAAACATGACGTTATCAGGTAATCGTTGAAAGTTTCATAAATTTACATGTATGTTTTCAAAAGTTATTCACGAAACAAAGTGTTGCATTTTTTCCAATACACTCCTTGGATTGTGGTCACAGAAAAATACGTACACTATTGTAACTTCTCGTTTTCCGACCTTCCTTCAAGTGCTGGATGCGCAAAAAGCCTCGACCTTCATGAACGTGGAATGATAACGAACTGCGACCTTTTGTGCCGCAACAAGTGAGATATTTCATCCACAGACTGATCTATAAACTCTAGTGATCATAAATTCTAGTAGCGTTTCCGTTTAATTTTCCACTGACTCAATTGCAAACTTTTCCTTCGTAAACAAAAGAAATCGTTACTCTGGACCATGGATATAGTTTATATGCATTGTGTGTTTGTGAAGTTTTCCAATGCCACAGTGCCAGTGGAAAATAAACGAAAACGCTCATTCGATTTTTCTGTATCAGGTAAAGGTTGTCTAGTTTAATTTTTGCCTTTTCCAACACAATAACTATTGTTGGTTGAATATATCGTTTTAGTTTTAGATTTTCAACGAATAATACCCGATTGAGTGCAAGGGTTTTTATGCAACCAAAACAATGAACGTAAAATGATTATTTTAAATAAAATAAATAAAAAGTGGCTCCAGAAAGTAGCAACGCTCCCATTAATTGCTTCCAGATATATGGTAAATACCTAAAAATGTAACTAAATTCGGGAAATTTCCAACCGATTCCTGCAATGCTGACTTTTACAACTTTAACAGATATTATTTTGTATATTTTTTTCCTTATGAAGGTTGTAGTATTTGTGACAAATAGAATTCGAAGAGGAATATCCGTTTTAGTAATCATCGATTTAAGATCTCGGTATGCAATAGTAAAACTTGTGAAATCTACGTTTTTTGAAAACACGAGGAAGGTCTTGGATGCAGTGTTTGAAAGAGAAAGGTTTCCAGGATCTATCAAAACAGACATCGGATGTTGCGTGGGATTATAGCCCACAGATTGGGTTTCCAGTTTGAGCGTGTAGGAAAAAAGCGGTAAACGTCAGGTGGAAAAATAACGTTTTTTTTATTATATCTCTGGATCTCGTCGCAATACGTTTTGTAAACGTTTGAAGCTCTAAGTGCTTTTGCTTTTCGCGAATTTGTAGTGGATAATATTGGAAGCTATTAATATTGGAATATTGGAAGCTATTAATATAATCGCCTTCAATACTAATTGAATGGTTTTCCAAAATCTAGCGGTTTGTTGTTTGAGGTTGACGTAGAAATATTATAATTGGTTTGAAACAAGCAAATGTTTATTTTAGTAACGCACCTAGCATCACTGGTGAGGCCGCCAGAAAATCAAAATTTGAGGTTATGGCTGAGGCCAATTTTTCGCCAAAACTATCGTCTGTATATACCCTTATATAGTTTAATTTTTGCCTTTTCCAACACAACAACTATTGTTGGTTTAATAGATTTTCAACGAATAATACCCAATTTAGTGCAAAGGTTTTTATTCAATCAAAAAGATGAACGTGAAATAATTATTTTGAAAAAAATAAATAAAAAGTGGCTCCAGAGAGTAGCGACGCTTCCATTAATTGGTTCCACATATATACCTAATAAAAAAATAATGAAAAAAAAGTGCATTACATGAGGTACCCGTGCTTCAACAATATTTGCTAAAAAATTTCATGATTTTCTTATTTTATAAGAGAGCTAGACAAGGTGGTCCAAAATTGGTCCTCTGGTCCAAAATAAGTCCGTTACATGCCTTATGAAACCAGAAAATTCTCTATTGGTTCATTGGAAAGCACCTCAATTTTCAATAGGATAAAATTTAATATGAATAATGTTCGACTATTACTGAGTTGTGTTCCTTTTAGATTTGTAAGTTGGACGTACTTTTGGACGGAAGTAGGTCTAAGAAAAAAACTTTTTTTAAATTTAAATTTAAATCGAAACCCTTCCACTTTTTTTTAAACATTCCTCATCATCACCCATAGAAGAAATTTTCTCTGTTGAGAATGTTAAATTTAATGCTTCTGGTTAAAAATTTGTTCCATAACCAAATAAACCTAAATTTACAATTTTATTCAAAATATTTATACAAATCTTATACCAATTTTATAGAACTGTTCGCTACATTAGAACGAAACACATCTCAAACTTTCCGACCGTGGTTCGGTTTCGGGCAGATGCTGAACTCGGTTATCGATTAGAAGCAAATTAAATATTTAACCTTTTTTTTGGTTGGTCAGCCAGCCAACATCGTCTTTCGGAATTGAAGGGGCTGCTGCTTACTGTGGTCACACAGATTTTGCTTCATCTGAGAGTCGAACCGTTCGCCGCATACAAAGTGGCGTCGGATGCTGGAACTTCAGTGAACTTTTGTCGTAAAAATATCTATTAGAATATATCTCTGGTGTCTGTGTCGATATGTTATTGTATTCCATATTTTTTTATTCTATGCGTACATAGTTTTTGTTGATTTTGTTTCTTTTTTGTTTGATGTTTTGTTGTCTTTTTTGTCTTTCTGGTCTTTAGATTCGTTTGTATTAAAAAATGTGATATTTGTTTTTTTAATTCTTAATTTTTTCATTATATTTTCGACGTTTTTTTTAGTTATTTTAGGCCTACTCTGATGAAAAATTAATTTGAAAAGCCTTATAATCGTACAAATGCTTGACATGTAGTTTTAAGCGAGTTTGGGTTATGATTTTACAAGCTAATTTCCAAACAATCCGTTGAAATCCACCAGAGTTCATTTTTTGAGTTTAAACCATATTTTGACGTTTTATGCGAGTCATTTGACATCAAAATATAAGTTTGGATATTACAACTTTGAGCGCTTTGAGGCGCCCTTATATCCAGTCTGATTGACCCGAAAATGCATAAGTACGGGACAGTTTTTCTTGCCAAACTTCTTCAATTTACGCTTGACTCTTGCCCAATATCTTTCGATGAGACGTAGCTGTTGATAGTTTGGTGGATTAATCCGGCGACCCCAGGATTATTTCGAACTGCCCTGATGACTTCTGCGCGACTCCCACGTTTTGTTTCTTTAGGGCCATCCACCGTCAAAGTGCCCTGGTGATGTTTGGGCACGGTTTATTCACAGTCAATTTCGGTTGCTTGTGCTCATTCCTTCTGGTTATATTAAGGTTTCAACGTGGGTTTGTACAATTTTTTCTCGTCTCTTGCGATACAACTAGAGGCGCTGCAGTAAATAGAAGGAAACGGTAAAATACTGATTGGATATACCATTGATGCACACAGTATTAGCACTGATCACACTGACAGGACACTTAGAACAAAAATTCGACCATTTTCTGGCTAATTTTTTCTCAAATTTGGTAGGTTCGCAATCAGGGATGCCAACTGTTTTTCAGAAATATCTGGAAGATTTTCAAAAAAAATTCTGGAAAAGTCTGGATGGCGAACATTCTAGGTGATGATCTTTTTTTTTTGGTCGCCAGATCGCAATATTGCAGTCTAGGGAATAACACTTATTACTTCATAACAATCATACATTCTACACACTATCAATGCCTGAGATTAATATGTTGATATCGGCGATACTACGTTTTATGCGTTACTTCCTGTTTTACTATCATATTCGTGGCATTTTGCAACGAAAATTTTGAATTTTCATGTCGAAACTCAAAAGTCTGGAAATGTCTGGTAGAAATGACAAAAGTCTGGAAGTTTGGAAATTTAAAAAAAGTCTGCCAAAAGTCCAAAAAGTCTGGAAGATTCCAGAAAAATCTGGAAGGTTGGCAACGCTGTTCGCAATACCGACGATAGGTGGCGAACCTACCATTTTTTCGATACAAATGCCCTGTAGTAAAAAGTACCTGTTCAGTCCGATTTTATCGTAGGAATTGCCTGTTTTTGTTCGAAAGTTGGGTGGCACTTTCTAACTGGGATAGTATTTCTTCAAATCGATCGATGCGCACTCTGGAATTGATATTGCGTACTGTTGGAAAAATTATCCAACTAACGAAATCGAGAGTCCAGTCAGTATGGTCAGTGGTATTAGATCCACATCGGGTTATTTTGACCAGGGCTACAAATCCTTCGACATGATATTCAATTATCCTTTAGAACTCAGTACTCAAAATCTTCATGCAAAGAGTACATTCTGAAAGAGAATTTGGCATTAGGTTTTGTTGTTTGATCAAGAAGTTTTCAATCTTTCTCCATCTTTCGGATTCCGATTTTTTTAAAGTTTTTAAACATTGAAATTCCTCGACCTGTGTTAGTTTTTCTGTTTTAATAGGAAACTGTCAATCCGCAATTGAAGATAATTAGTTATTTATTCCGAGATAAGAGGATAAACAGCTCAGAAATAAGCTTTCTGAAATCTTAATTACAGGTTAGTATATAATTTAACAAAGAATGTGAATTCAATGGGAGTCAATTGACGTTCAGCTCCAGCGATTGATTTTTTTTAATACGAAATAAAGAATAACTTTTACTGGAATTTACGTAAATTGGTTCGTGTTTCCGAATGATTTTTGTTCCATCAACATCCACCCAAGTGGCTCAACCACCCAAACTTCAATTTCTGTAATGAAGCATCGCAGCCATCCCCAACCGCGTCAGCACCATCATCATCATCATCATCAATGCAAGCCCCAACATCCACACCGGTTGATGAAAATGGACCCTCCTCCAATTCATGGATCGTAATTTCCACATTAGTTCACTAATTGTTTGCCTGTTTTGTTTCATTATCACATCACTGCCTACCGTATCGTGGAAGATATTGCGCAAACAAGTGGTGGGGTTGCGTTTCAGGGAGTTCGATTCCTCTGGCATTCGAAAAAATATACATGCATACATACATACAGTGAGGGGCAAAATAAAGTGTCCAAATTATTTTTTTTCAATTTCTTTTATTTTTCTGGTTAAAATTCAACGAAAACACATCGTAATCATTTTTAAAATATTGTTTATTATGTTCTTTTCAATTTTTGTGAATGTTGCGCTGAAAAAAAAGAAAGTTTTTCTGATAAATAAAAAACAGTTAATATTCCAAAAAAAAACAGGGGCAAAATAAAGTGTCCAGATCAGTACAGCTTCAAATAAATCAAACTGAAGGCAAACAAGAACGATTTAATAATGGGTATGGCCTCCTTCAGCCTTCAACACCTCCTGCAAGCGCTTCGGCACACTTTCAACAAGGTTGTGCAAGTGTTGTGGGTCGAGTTCTTCCCACGCATGCTCCAGGGCATCAAAACAAGTACTTTTTGTTGTCACACCAGTCTTATCAATCAGAGCATCGAGGATGGCCCACAGATTTTCGATGGGGTTCAGATCAGGACTTTGTGGGGGCCATTCAAGGGGTTTGATGCGGCAGAAATGGAAAAATAACTTCGTCAGATTGGCCGTATGCTACGGATCGTTATCCTGCTGTAAAACGAAGCGCTCTTCAAGGCCCGTGTGGATGAGGGATACCTCGAGGTTTTCCCGCAGGATATTGCAATATGACTCAGCTATCATTATTCCGTCAATTTTTACCAAATTGACCACCCCACCCCAAGAAAAGCACCCCCACACCATCACGTTACCTTCTCCGTGCTTGACTGTTCCTTGGATATAGCGGTCTTGGAGCTCCTCACCCGACTTGCGCCAAATATGATCCCGCTTCTTCCGGTTGAATAGCTCAAATTAGGATTCGTCGACCCACAACAATCTTTCAAAGCAATCGAAAGATTCCTTTTAATTCAACCACGGTAAATGAAAAGTTCAGATACCGGTATTTCGATAGCAACTTACTCTCTTCTTCAGTAAGCGTTTTCGATTGATATCGAGCACGGAGCAACGGAGGAAGTAACGTGATGGTGTGGGGGTGCTTTTCTTGGGGTGGGGTGGTCAATTTGGTAAAAATTGACGGAATAATGACAGCTGAGTCATATTGCAATATCCTGCGGGAAAACCTCGAGGTATCCCTCATCCACACGGGCCTTGAAGAGCGCTTCGTTTTACAGCAGGATAACGATCCGTAGCATACGGTCAATCTGACGAAGTTATTTTTCCATTTCTGCCGCATCAAACCCCTTGAATGGCCCCCACAAAGTCCTGATCTAAACCCCATCGAAAATCTGTGGGCCATCCTCGATGCTCTGATTGATAAGACTGGTGTGACAACAAAAAGTACTTGTTTTGATGCCCTGGAGCATGCGTGGGAAGAACTCGACCCACAACACTTGCACAACCTTGTTGAAAGTGTGCCGAAGCGCTTGCAGGAGGTGTTGAAGGCTGAAGGAGGCCATACCCATTATTAAATCGTTCTTGTTTGCCTTCAGTTTGATTTATTTGAAGCTGTACTGATCTGGACACTTTATTTTGCCCCTGTTTTTTTTTGGAATATTAACTGTTTTTTATCTATCAGAAAAACTTTCTTTTTTTTTCAGCGCAACATTCACAAAAATTGAAAAGAACATAATAAACAATATTTTAAAAATGATTACGATGTGTTTTCGTTGAATTTTAACCAGAAAAATAAAAGAAATTGAAAAAAAATAATTTGGACACTTTATTTTGCCCCTCACTGTATGAGTAAGTATACCTCTCATCTGGTGGTCTACGAAGCGTGCCTGATAGACATTATCGTCATCATCAACATCCTCATGTTTTCGGTATTTTTATATTCCGCACAGCATCCCACTCAGCGCCTCCACCTCAACATAAATATCCAAAACAACTCAAGATGTGGGTCTCTCGCCTTCAACCGAGCACACTTTTAGCACTCCCATGAGTGCGAAAAATAACATTCTTCCAAATATATACACAATGTGATTGCGGGAAACAACGACCCCTATCCTTATATTCTGGCCCCTTTCCGTTCAAATGACACTCCCAATGAATGGCGGAACACACACCTTTGATCCCTTTTAGAGTGGGTCCCAAAAATATACCGAACGCTTCCTTGAGCAGGCCGTCGCGCTTTACCGGAATCGATTATAGGAACAACGGATTAACGTGTGAAAACAGAAATATGAAACGCATATAACGTCATTTGATTTCGCGCCTATTTACATCCCTTTACTTCGCAAAAATCGACAACAAGAGCATCGTCGATTTTGTTATCAACACAGCAAGAAAACAGACCGAACTCCGAGTGCGTCGAACGGGAACTGAGAAAAGTTGAGGATGAAAACCCCATTTGCCTGCCACCCTCACAAAGGTCGGATTGTTTTTCCCGGAGCAGTACCTTTTAGGACGGTTGCACTCACGAGAAAAAATCACCTTCTCCTATAAGAGTGAGTCTATCAGAGACACTCTCCAGAGGAGAACGTGATGCATTTTCATACAATCAAATTGGAACTCACGCATCATCCGTTCAGAACATTGGAAAACTGAGTTCATTAGAACATAGACAGTAGGGATCATTTAATTCAACTAATAAGTAATGCGTTTAAGGGGGGGGGGGGTCGAGTTGGGTATAGCAACTTGTTACGCTGTGTGGATTTTGGATAGAAAATCTGATGAAAATGGGTTACGTAGGGGGCAAGATGGGACGAAAATAAACAAAAAATGTGTTTGAACAGCCCATATTCTCCCATTTTAGCAGCTCCCAGGTCCCAGCTCCAAAATTGCTGTGAACACCAAGTCCCTACGCACCATCTTTTCATCAACTTCAAAGCCGCATACGACACGATCGACCGTAACGAGCTATGGAAAACCATGGACGAGAAAAGCTTTCGGGAAGCTGATCAGACTGATCAAGGCGACGATGGATGGAACGCAGTGCTGTGTGCGAATTTCGGGTGAATTGTCGAGTTCATTCGAATCGCGCAGGGGGCTTCGACAAGGTGATGGTCTCTCCTGCATGATGTTCAACGTGGCGCTAGAAGGTGTTATTCGACGAGCGGTGGGCGAAATGCGGGGCACGATTTTCAACAGATCCAATCAACTTATCTGCTTTGCCGATGACATTGATATAGTCGGCAGATCATCTGCGGCGGTGGAGGAGATCTACCGCAAACTGAAACACGAAGCAGGAAGGATTGGGTTGATGATTAATACGTCCAAGACGAAGTACATACTGGCCTGCGGATCCGAGACCGACCGAACCCGCTTGTCCAGCAATAACAAGGTCACAGTCGACGGCGACGACTGGAGATAGTCGAAGACTTTGTCTATCTCGGCTCACTGGTGACCGCAGACAATGACACCAGCCGTGAGATCCGGCGGCGAATCATCAGCGGAAGTCGTGCCTACTATGGACTCCACAAGCAACTTATGTCGAGAAGACTTAGCCCTCGCACGAAGTGTAACCTGTATATGACGCTCATTAGACCGGTTGTTCTCTACGGGCAGGAGACATGGATATTGCTCGAGGAGGACCTGCGTGCACGCGGAGTATTCGAGCGACGAGTGTTAAAAACCATATTTGGCGGCGTACAGGAGAACGGAGTGTGGAGGCGAAGGATGAACCACGAGCTCGCGCGACTCTACGGCGTACCCAGTATCCAGAAGGTGGTGAAGGCTGGCCGGATACGCTGGACAGGATATGTTGCGAGAATGCCGGATGACTGTCCTGCAAAACAGGTGTTCGCTACGAATCCGGTAGGATCAAGACGAGCGGGAGCGCAACGAGCGAGATGGTTAGACCAAGTGGAGCGTGATATGGCGAACGTGGGGTGTCCGAGAAATTGGGGAACGGTTGCCATGGACCGAGTGAATTTTAGGGATTATGTTCGTCAAGTTATGTCGTGAGACGGAATACTACCGTCAAACGGGGCATCATGCAACAGCGGGGTTCGATGCAACATTTATATAACACTACATTGAATCAATTTTTAATTTAATATATTGTAATAAAGTTATCTTTTAATGATAACAAAATGATGATGACATAATTTCTCGCATCTTAAGCTAGTTGTCTTAAGTTTTTTATTTTTATGTAAAATTCGAAAAATCGAGCAATAAATGTACAAATTTTAACATTTTTTGATGCCGAAAAAAACTTTACCCAGTATGACGGATCGGCTTGATAAAATTTCCTACAAACTTTTTACTGGTTTCCTCATGTTATACCAACATTGTTGGTATAAAAATATTTTTCGAACAATCACCCAATTTTTTTAAATGAATATTTTTAAAATTCAGTTAGATGTCTGGGGTTAAATGCAACAAAATGCAAATCAAAGAAATACCTTGTAAATCTCGTTTCCATGTGCTGGAATATGAATGTTTTGCATCACGCGTTTGTAAACATTAAAATTTCATGGATCCAAAAATTTATTTTTATGATTTCAGCTTGTAGAATTTTTCGTAGTATTATTTAACCCCTAAATGTATGCAGCATCCTTATTTTCAGAAAAAATGTGAAAATTTGTTTTTACAGACCCAAAAACTACTGCAATTGGTGTTGTCATGCGTAAAAGTCTTTAAGGCATTGCAAATATATTAAAAACTATGAATTTTCGTACGTGTTCATAAGATTTTTCATTAAAAACAAAGTTTGTTGCAAGTTACCCCATTTTCTTAGGAGTGTGAAAATCGCATGTTTTTAGAAAATTAAAAATAACTGAAGAAACCAATAATTGTTTTAACTACGCTTATTTGATGCCCAAGCATCCTTAAAACTTTTGATGCATAAAGGATACGATTAACTGTGAACATAAGTTTTTTAGAAGCCATTGAAGTTGAAAATTGTTGCATGTTGCCCCAGTTGACGGTATGTAAATAAATAATAAGCATTGGAGGGAAACTATTTTATATTTCTATTAGGAAACCTCATAACTATTAGTTTTTTTAATAATATGAAAACGATAAACTTTGTAATAATCAAAACTTTTAAAAGTTAAAAAAAATACAATATTACATGGCCAAACTAGGGCAAGATTTGTTTGAATGATGAATACAATGTGTGGGATACCGTCCGGTAAATGCTTAACACAACACATTCGATATAAATTACTCGCATTGAAACGTATAGGAAGAGCCACCGTATCACCCCTCGTAAAGCAGCGAACAAGGAACATCGACGATTCTGCTCTCGCACGTTTGCCGTCCCTCTCATCCATTTCGCTGGCCAGTCACAACGCACAATTCGCAGGCTCAAGTCGCGCGTGAAGTTCAGTGTTGATGTAAGCCGATTTCTTCCGTAATGCCGAAACTGGTCAGGTAAGAGCCATGCTTATCTCTCGGCCGTAACCGGATCCCACAATTGGCGATCCTGCCAGGAGCTGTTCCAATTCCAGAGAACAGCAAAATAATAAACTTATAACCGAGAGAAAGCAGTTTTATGTTTCATTATTTTCACGGCGGCCATTTTGAATTCCATACGGAAGAGTTGAACTAAATTCCCAAATAATAGAGCAACGTTTCTAGAATTTGTATAATTGCGTAGGTGTTTTCAAACTGACCGCGAAGATGGATTTACTATTGTTGATTTACCGTCTTCACACTACTTTTGGTTCGATTTAGTTTTTTTTATTATATTTTCATCGTGGAAAATAGTCTGTTGTGCCTTGTTGCTGGTGGTAGGGTGCAATTTTCAAACTACCATTTCGTTTGGAACAGTTCTCAATGTTATCTGATTGAGGTATAAATAATAAAAATAGCTCAGAGAAGGCAAACTGATGTGACGTAATTCTTCACCAGAATACGTGTAAAATTGTGTTGTGTGGCGCGACGAAGACCTCCGTCACTTAGGAAAAAAGGCCTTGGTGGGCGCGACGAAGACCTCCGCCTAAGTAATTTGTTTGCAGCTTGGTGGATGCTAGCTGCATGGCGCGACGAAGACCTCCGCCACGAAAAAATAAGAAAGCTTTGCTGGGCGCGACGAAGACCTCCGCCTGAGTAGTTTGTTTGCAGCTTTGTGGATGCCAACTGCAAGGCGCGACGAAGACCTCCGCCACGTAAAAAAAAGAAAGCATTGATGGGCGCGACGAAGACCTCCGCCTGAGTAGTTTGTTTGCAGCTTGGTGGATGCCAACTGCAAGGCGCGACGAAGACCTCCGCCAGGTAAAATAAGAAAGCTTTGATGGGCGCGACGAAGACCTCCGCCACGTAAAAAAAATAAGAAAGCATTGATGGGCGCGACGAAGACCTCCGCCTGAGAAGTTTGTTTGCAGCTTGGTGGCTGCCAACTGCAAGGCGCGAAGAAGACCTCCGCCACGTAAAATAAGAAAGCTTTGATGGGCTCGACGAAGACCTCCGCCTGAGTAGTTTGTTTGCAGCTTGGTGGATGCCAACTGCAAGGCGCGACGAAGACCTCCGCCACGTAAAAAAAAAGAAAGCATTGATGGGCGAGACGAAGACCTCCGCCTGAGTAGTTTGTTTGCAGCTTGGTGGCTGCCAACTGCAAGGCGCGACGAAGACCTCCGCCACGTAAAATAAGAAAGCTTTGATGGGCGCGACGAAGACTTGATGAGAACAAAAATAGAACAGCTGGGTGAGTGATAACTGTATAGGGCGCAACGGTGCCCTCCGCCCACCTTCGCTATAGAAGGTAACAAGGATGAATTTGTTTTTCAGATTAAAGAGAAATATCAATGATCACATGTTCAATAAATGAATCATTAGATAACAAGCTTTTAGATTGCTTGCTGGAGGTATTGCTCATGGAATTCCGGCTCTGACGATCGTTTAATTCTCTGAACCTTTTTTAGTGTAGAATGCTCCCAATGTTGCTATCGAGAATGGGTGCAACGCGGACCGCGAGCAGGCTCAGGATTTATCGCAACAACATATCTCTACTTAAAACATCTAACTTTAAACTCTTCGTAATTCGACAGAATCTTATCATACATTAACCAGAATCTTCGTTCAACGTGTGAGTTAATGTCCGTAGTAGATTTTTGCGTGGGCGCTATTCATGAAGTATTAAAAGCTAACTACTGAACTAACTAGGAAATTGCAAATATTACTGTAACCATCTCGTGTCGTAATCTCGAGGCTTCATTGGGGTTCTGAGGAAGTAAACTGCTCTAAAGAATAAAAAAAAGTATGCAAGTATCAGTATTATAACATACGTTCGAATTCGTTCAAGTAAACCTTTTGTTACGAAATTAAGAAAACCAGAGAGGATAGGGCGATATTCGAGAAATTAAGTTTGAAATGCGTTTGTTCGAAACTTCGATACGTGTGGTTTGGTGGCTGCATAGGTTGTGTTTGGCATATAGCGTTGAAAATATTGTTATTGAAATAAACCATAAAACCTACAGAAAAAAACTAGAATGTTTTCGAAAGCACAAAAACAGTAAAGGTTAGCAAAATTAACATTAAGTATTGATAAAACATAAAGCCTCATATTAGGCTCATAGTCATATAACCATATTCATGCTCTAGCGTTGAAGCGTTCTTTTTCTTGTCAGGCTGCCATACTATTCTCTAGCAGATAGATAAGACTCATGGAAGTTTTCCCTCTTCTGCACATCATGAAAAGTACACAATTCTTAACGTGTCGGTGCTCCACCTTGAATTCCAAGTCCCGTTAAATTTGCGTTTCTGTTGTCGTTCCTGCCACATAATATGTGTGGATCTTCTTTCCAACTCTATTTTTTAGCTTCGTCTTTTTATTTGACGAATTGTTCTGTAGCTACTTAAACGTCGTATTTTTTTTGCGTTATGCACTTGATGTCTTTCCCGATGTCAATCCTTTTACCGCATCAGGAAATGCATACTTGTGAATTTTGGCAAAGCTGATCTGGAACAATTTTGTATTATTTTATTTGAAGGCTCAGCGTGGATTGGCTAAAGCTAAACATAGGGGAGAACGGAATAATTAGGTACAGCGGATAATCTAGAAGCGCAAGACGCGTGACTTGCTGAAGACTCTATAGGCCCAATTGATGAACTTAGCTCGACTTGCGGTTGTGTTGTTTCCATGAGTATTGCAGCGCAGAATTTAGTTTCATGCACCCCAGTTGCGTATAGCAGAGCACTCTCTCTTATTCAACTCGTAGCTTGCCTTCGACTGATACGCTTGCCACACTTGGACGGGAGTTTTGGATCATACTTCATGTTCCTAAATAGTAGTTTGTTCTATGGTTGCAGCGAAAGAATGTCCCGAAGTGTTGAGGAGTCGTAAAGGGATGGCCCATTCAATAGGGTTTGTGTCCATACAAGTAAATAAAGTTCAGCTTGGTTTGGTGCAGATGATTCGGGGAGGCCAGCAGGAATGAACTGATGTTGGCGAGAAGCTGCTGATTCAGGAAAAGCGGAAAGATACGATACTTTTCTTTTTTTTTTTCGATGAATTTCATTTATTACTCACCTTCTTTTTATTGTATTCATTTTCTAGTCCTATCCTCATCTGCGCACCTACAATCGCGCAGGAACGCGGTGTTAGTCCACTGAATATGTAATGTCAGACGTTGCAGTTCAAAGTTTTCGCAATATAATTTGGTTCGATCTATGTGTGTTTACAAGTGCTTCCTTCGGATTTGTTTTCATACGTTCACGATAAAATTGAATTACTCAAAATACAGCTAAAAATAATCCAGCAACACTTTTGACCGTGGACTAAATACTTGAATACACTGAGAAAAAGTTTTTTTATATCTTTTATTAATTCATTTCATTTTTTACCAAGTAAATGAATGTTACATTGAATTTGCAGTAAAATGGTGTGGATATGCTGTAAGCTGTAGAGCTTAGGATTAATAAAAGAAGTAGACTAGAAGTTTTTTTTTTCATTTTTTTTGTGAGTAAATGGGAGATGTGGGATACCGTCCGGTAAATGCTTAACACAACACATTCGATATAAATTACTCGCATTGAAACGTATAGGAAGAGCCACCGTATCACCCCTCGTAAAGCAGCGAACAAGGAACATCGACGATTCTGCTCTCGCACGTTTGCCGTCCCTCTCATCCATTTCGCTGGCCAGTCACAACGCACAATTCGCAGGCTCAAGTCGCGCGTGAAGTTCAGTGTTGATGTAAGCCGATTTCTTCCGTAATGCCGAAACTGGTCAGGTAAGAGCCATGCTTATCTCTCGGCCGTAACCGGATCCCACACAATGCTTCCAAAATTTCGAAAAATCAAACGGCTCTTGGCGTAATCTGAGATCAGCACCTAGAATTCAAGGCAAATACCAACTACGTGATTAGCAAAGCATCCAGAAGTATCGGTTTCATTTTTAGAGTGGCAAAGAACTTCAAGGACGTGTATTGCCTGAAAAGTTTATACTGCAGCATTGTTCGTTCTAGAGATGTACCGAATATTCGGTTGGCCGAATACCACCGAAAACCCGTTAAGCTGAATATTCGGCTCACCGAATAGTTGAGCTAAGTATTCGGCCGAATAGGCCGAATATCTACTACAGTCTTTAATTTTTTTTAAATGACTGGATAATTTATAAATATTCAAAATTAATGTTATAAAAGCTACACTATCATTAATAACTTATGGTTTCAGCAAAACATCTAAGGTGTATCCGCGTATCTTTCACTGTAGATCGTACTGGAGAATGCTGACAAGTATCGTTTTATATTTTGATTATACACAGCAAAAATTATTTCCTGTAAAATTACGCAAATGTTCTGTAACAAAAAGGAGCAGGAAATTTACCATAATTTTACAGGTCGAAATACAAATTACGTGACATTTAATTTTCAGTGTACAACTTTTTTACAGGACATTTGCTGTAATAATGAATGAATCTTCGTTAACTTTCAAGGAAAACAAATTAAAATTACAGGTTTTGTTAATAACAGGTTGATTTATTTTAAAGGTTGCAGTTTCAGTGACACGTAAAAGTCAAAAAAAATTTCTGTGTAGTTTATTCCAGATTTTCTGGATATATTCAGGCTTGCCCATAAATCCAGTAAAGATTCCAGATAAGTCAAATCTGTCCGGGATGTCCAGATATGGTTTGAAACTTCCCAAGTTTTGTCTGATTATTTTCTAAATCTATATATATAAAAATGAATTTCTGTCTGTCTGTCTGTCTGTCTGTCTGTCTGTCTGTCTGTTCCCTATAGACTCGAAAACTACTGAACCGATTTGCGTGAAACTTAGCAGATGGGGGTATTGGAGGCCGGGGAAGGTTCCTATATTAGTTTGGGACCCCTCCCTCTTTCTGGAAGGGGGGAGGGGGCCTTATAAAAAAAAGTGATAAGTCTTCAAAACTCGAGAACTGATCATGCAATTGAAACGAAATTTGGCATAAGAGTGTATTTCGGTACGAAGAAAGTTTTTATGATGGTTTGGTACCCCTCCCTCCACTCAGTAGGGAGAAAGGAAGGGAAGAGGGGGCATACCTTACATTTTTTTACATATCTGGAGAACTAATCAAGCAAACGGAACCGAATTTGGCATGGGACGGTAGTGGAATACGAGAAATGGTTCTATGATTACTTCAGACCCCTCCCTCCTTTCAGTGAAGATTCAGGAAGGAGGGGAGGGGCCTTTAACCCCTTTTTTATTACATAACTTGAAAACTATTTGAGCAAATGAAACCAAATTTGGCTTGGAAGGGTATTTGAGTACGATAAATAGTTCTTTGAATATTTGGTACCCCTCCCTCCGTTCAGTGAGGAGATAGAAAGTGGGGAGGGGCTCCTTTACAATTTTCAGCATTACTGGAGAATTGATCAAGCAAACGGAACCAAATTTGGCGAAGGAAGGTATTTGATTACGAGAAATATTTTTATGATATCTGGAGAACCCTCCGTTCTTCCAGTCGAAAAAACTTAAGGAAGGTTGGTGCTCTCTTACAATTTTTTACATCACTCGGATCCTTACCCAGCAATTGGAACGAAATTTGGCTTGGGATGGTATTTGAGCACAAAAGGAATATTTCTGTGAATATTTGCCTGTCTGCCTCCTTGCAGAGGGGCGATAGGAAGGAGAGAGGGGTGTTTCTTAACAATTTACAATGGAACCAGGTATGACATGGGAATAATCGTACAGTCGAGCAAATAGAACAGAATTAGGCATGGGAGTGTATTTGAATACACGGAATGTTTGATTTTGATCCCCTCATTCAAGGTAGGGAATAGGTAGGAAGAGGGGCTCCGATACCAATTTTATAGCATAACTCGCAAACCAATAAAGAAAACGAAACCAAATTTGCATGAGAGGGAATTCGAGCACAAGAAATGTTTTTCCCTCCCTCCATTCAATGGAACGATAAAAAGTGGGAAGAGAGTCACTCATACAATTTTTATTAATATCTCGATAACTTATCGAAAAATGGAACCAAATTTTCATGGGAGCATATTTTTGTACGGGCAATATTTTTTCGATGGTTTGAGACGCCCTTCTTTTGCCAGATAGTTGATAGAGGGTCACCTATTTTTTGAATAACTCGAGAACTTATCAAGAATGGAGCCAAAATAACATGGGATCGTATTTGTATACAAGAAATGTTTCTGATGTTATGTGACCCCCCTTCCTTCCATTAGGGATATAAAAATAGGGAAGGGGGTCACTCCAACAATTTGAATAATAATTTAAGAACGAATAGGTAAAATAAGTGTCCCATGACGTAATTTTGTTACAAAAAATGTTTCTTTGAGAGTTTGAGAGCATCTTCACATTAAAAGGGAAAGCGATGTATAAAAAAATTTTGGCATAAGTTATAAACTTATAAGCAAAGAATTATAAAATTGAATTGAAAAATTTGTGCAAATAAATGAAAAGTTAAATAACAAGGTACCACAGATTTCAATAATTTTTGGAAGGTGTAGCAAAGCACACCGGGTCAGCTAGTTAAATATAAAACTCAAATTTATTTTTAAAAACTTTTAGATTTTTCAAAAATTTCAAAATAAACAAAAATTATGCCTTTTTTAATATTTTTAAAATCGTCCTGAATGCTTGACCGTGTGGATATGTGTGGTTGAAAGTATGGTTTGCTTAAAGTTAAAAATCATTTTTCTTTTCAACAACTATTTTGAAGATACCTTGCTTAAATTTGACCTTCACCTAATTCAATATAAAAGAAGGAAATTCAAATTGCTTGGCACCTGTTTCGACATGTTCTGACCCAGATTTCACAGGAACGCAATCTCTTTGGGGATAAACGCCCTGGAGCGACTAGTCATCTGATGTCTTTTCAGTTATTGGTGACATTTCAAAAATCAGAAAGACCCCTTCTTAAAAGTATCTTGTAATTCATCATCCGATGTTATCATCTGGTTGAAAATAATCGACTAAAAACGTGAGGGGCATTAATATGAAAGAAATTGAAAGCATTGAAATAATCGCTAAAGTTTTGTTTTCATTAAAATTTCAATATTCGTTTGGCCGAATAGTTGAAAAGGTCGATATTCGGTATTCGGCCGTTCACCGAATACCACTATTCGGTACATCTCTAGTTCGTTCCATCCTTGAATACGCTTCAGCTGTCTGGTGTCCCTACTACCAGAACGATGTCGATCGGCTCAAGGCCATTCAGCGGCGATTCTTGCGATATGCCCTTAGACACCTGAACTTGCAAGACCTTTTTCGCTTGCCTAGCTACGAAAATCGATGCCACCTCATAGATATTGATGCCCTTCAAGCCCGCAGACAAGCAACACGTGCCTCATTTGTCGCCGACCTCCTGACATCGCGAATCCACTGTCCCACGCTACTGAAGGCTATTCCGCTTAGTGTACGACCCCGTGCATTTAGAAATCAGGATCTTCAATTGTACATTTCCATTCGAATGAAAAATTACGGAGCTAACAGCGCCCTCATCGATGCAATGAAAACGTTCAACCGTTTTTCGGAGCATTTCGACTTCGACGTTTCGAGGGATGTATTCCGAAGAAAAGTGATTAGAGCTTTGGGAACCCCATAGTTAGATTTAAATGTTTTGTTTAATTTTAAGTAATCATTTGGATCAACGTGTGATCCGTTAATCAGAAATAAATAACAAATAGCAAATAACTCATATTTACCGTGAACGGCCCTAATTCTGCGCAGTTAAGGATTTTCAAATGTTTTAAGTTATAAAAAATTTACCTTTCAATGAATTTCCTCAAAATTTCGTGTACAGTTGGGCTAACTAACAAACTTAACGGCAAAAATAATGAGAGCTCAATTTTGGAGCAAAAATGTGGATAATTTATTTACAACATTTGGAAAAAATGCAAGTGGCCCTTATTCTGCGCACTATTTTCTATTTGTTCCTAATTCTGCGCATATGTCCCATATTCTGCGCACCCAAATAAAACCAATATATCATTTCGTACTGGTAAGACAAACATTTAATTTAATTCAAATGTATTAAAAAGTATGTTTTACACTTTGTAAATTATTGCAAATTATGAAAAAGAACCAATTCATGCCTTGGATCTTTGAAGCTTATGTGACACTTTCTTTTACTATTTCTTACACTTGCTTATGTTACTTGCAGATGCTTTTTTCCTGCAGCTCGCTTATCAAATGTTTGTTGACCGATCATGTTCTTCGCTGGATCTGGTCAAATTAACTTGTTTCGTTGGTGTGTAGTGCAGACTATTCCGACATATAGAAGCAGTTCCGGCGGGCCACAAAATCGCCCCAGCTGGGGGAAACTATGCGCTGCTTCATTTGGCTTACTATCAGTCAGTATCAGTTAAGGAGTGCGAGTGAGCGGGTGAACCGAGAGAAGCTTCGCGTAGTTCCCCCAGCTGGGGCGATTTTGTGGCCCGCCGGAACTAGTTCTGTACGTCGGAACAGTTTGTACAGTTGGGACTGAACGATAAACACGCGAACATGATAGAAAACGCAAATCAAGATTTTCGTTTTTTTTGTCAACAAAACATATAGATTCGAAGGGATTCTTAAGAAACTGTTAACAACTTTACGAATACCCAATAAAACTTATTAGAAAAGTGTAATTAAAAGTTTCCTAACTCGCTGAATTCAATTCCTTGCAGCTTTAACCTCAGTTCTCTTCGGTGCTTTTCACTCTGCGCATTAGGAACATAAGTAAACAAATGGTATCAAGTTCTGCGCATTGGTAAAATCATTGTTGTGATTTGAAAAACCACTTTTCTCTCAAATTTTTAGCAGTCATATTCAGAATGATTTTATCTTCCACGTAAAGGCATTTCCAATCAGAAAATTCTGTTTAACATTGTTTCATTTGATCTTTTTGTTTTCCTAACACTTAAGTTGTACTGCTAACGGCGGCCATTTTTCAACGTTTGCTTCCTACATTTATTTTGATTTTTCCCATTTCTCGCGAACCATTCATCAGATTTCAAAATAATTGGAAGCTTTTTGAAGATAAACAGTAACTGAAGAAACTCAGCTTGTTTCATGAATATTTTGTTCATCACATCTTGAAATATTTCTGTTTGAATATGAAAATGCGCAGAGTTTGGGACTGCGCAGAATTAGGGTCGGTCACGGTATATATATTCTATGTGAACTCGAGCATGATAGTAGAACAAAGTTATTCAAGAGTCACTATCTGGACTAAGAACTAATACAAAAACCTCAAAAACCCATTTCAAGTTCATAATTCTGCTGCTATTTTTCAAAATTTTCTCACTTGTTCATAGAATAAGGTTGTCAGATTTTTTTCAGCACGTAACCGGGCCGGACAAATGTTTTATATAAAAACCTGGCAAAACCCCTGTATGCATTTGATTTAAAAATTGTCCACCAAATCCAGGCAAAACCGGACAATTTTGGTCAAAACCTAGGAATTGCTCTTCAAAAATCTAGAAAAAAAAAACTTAAAAAACTTTCATGATTATTTTTTGAAGCAAAAATTTTGGACACATAGAAAAAAAATTTCAACACTATTAGTTTTTTTAAGTTTGATTTAAGAACGAGAATGAGAATAAACCCGGGCCAAATCCGGGCTTTTCCAATGAAACCTGGGAAACCGGGTAGGACCGGACTTACCCAAATTTAATATTAAATATCCGGGCCAATCTGGTTAAAACCTGGCAATTTGACAACCTCATCATAGAAATTCAAGTCTGAATATTAAATTTTAAATTAAACCCATTTTGGAGATTCTGGTTCCATATTCCTATAACCAAAATTGTATTTCTACCTATTTTTGAATTTCTTATTTTGTATCAAGTTTAGGATTCTTGATTTTCAGTTCGAATAATCATAAGAAATTAAAAATCCTGCTACATGCTGCTTTGAAATCCATGTTCGATTTCAATTTTGCATTTTATATGATATTTGAATCATGTTTTTTAAAGATCAAATGCATTTTTAATATTTTGATAATAGTATTCCGAATATGGAAAAAGAAGAAATTTGTTTTATATTCAAATTCTAAGTTCTTTTTTTTTTCTAACACAAAATTTCAACATAAAAAGCTTCTAAGTGGCGATCCAAAATTGAAAACCAGATTTAGATTCATCATTCGAAATTTACATTTTAAATCTGATTTATAAAACAGATTAAAAATAAATAATTGAAATAATGAATTAAGACTGAAGCAGCTCTACAGAATTTAAATAATAGATTTATGAATGAGAGCTCTAAGATTTGGCTCATGAAATTCTGATCTGGAATAAAAATTCGGAAATCGAACTTTTTGTACATTTCGGAAATCGTATAGAAATTCGGAAACAGTTTCAAAGGTCAATTTTTGAATTCAGGTTTAAATTTAGATTTAAAATTCAGAAAAAGATTTAGCTTGTGAATGAGTTTTTCAATCAACATAAAATTGTTGAGAAATTTAAAAGAACATGAACTTCAAAATTTGTCAATTAAATATCCAGATTTCAAAGTTTTTAATCAGAATTAGTATGTACACACTATTCAGCTGAAAACCACAAATATAAAGTGGAATTTAAGTTAATTTTCAAAGTTTTGATTCATGCCAAGTATCCAAAATTATATTTAAAAAAAATTATCCATATAATTTTCAGTATGGAATTGATTCTTTATGAAAAATATTTTCCGTTTAAGAAACAAGTACCTGATCTTCAACTTAAAAATCTGCACAAAATTCTTTATTTCCTCGAAGTATTTTTTTAACATTATTAATAATGCAGCTTTTTTTAAGCAAAATTGCAATCTAAAATCATAAATTTCGTTCAACTTTTAATCAAGCAAATTTGATCCGTTTTTTTTTATCTCTTACTGTTTCTTTTTGGAAAATTGTATTTATTTTCATCAAAGGTTAGAATCTTGGAATTTGTAAAAGAGTTTAGAAGATTTGGCTTGTTTGATTTGAGTATTGAATAAGTTTCTTTTTAAGAAATTGAAGGCTACCCCAAAAGAACTTATTTTATGCTCAAATCAAATAACTTTGATTAACAAGACTTTTAAAATAATTTTAAAAAATTATCCATTGATGAAAGCAAATTTCATATTTTGTTTCTAGAGGTTTCACCAATAAAAAATTTAGCTCACCCTTTAGGCTAAGGACCACTTTTCTAAAGTTACTTTTTTAAAGGTTTTATTAAAGACACTTTACCATCCTTGTGGCATTCGAGTCTTCTCTTAAGTTACTTTTTCATACGGGAACCATTAATGAGTACTTAAAAGTGAATAATCATATAGTTAAAAACATAATTTGTTTTAATTTTTTTTTATTCATGTGTTGTTTAGCATAAAATCATAGGTAAACATTAGTCACCAAAACCCCCCCCCCCATGAGTCGGTTCTTCCTACGGCCCTGTACAGGACAACACAGAGCCAAAATTGCAGACACATTTCCTTCTTGTAAGCAAATGTGGCGGAAAAAGTGGCTGAGGTCGCTAAGGTGGTCAAAGAGGCAGACACGGAAAAATTTAGGCCAGCCTCAGAACAAAAAATTCCACAACGGGGTGGCTCTACTTTTAACTTATTTTTAAATCCTGAAAGTATAGATAGGACTTTCTTCAAAACATTCGAGAATAATTTGAGATTGAAATAAAAAAAATGTATACTTATTTACCTAATATTTCGACACGCTATTGACAACTCGCATAGTCGTTGACCTGTCTCCAATGTTAGAGTTTTCCCGAAAGATATTCTTCCTGGCTGCGCAGGGGTCTGCCATTTCACACCATCGTTCCGGCGGTTGGACCGCGTAGAAAAAGTAGTCCTCCAAAACGATCAACTCTTGATAAATAACTAAAGGGCTATTTTCCACAACCCGGGCACACTCGTTCAGCACCAGGTAAAAATTGTCCGGTAGACAGCAACAGTTCAAGGTAGCAGCAGCTTGCTCTGGCCGATTTATCGGTCGGACCCAGTAGTCGTAATTGGGAACCAGCAAGGTGTGATGCCTGAGCGGCAGGTTGGCTGTTTCGATTGGGGATTGTTGATATGGATAGTACATGAACGACGCTGTGTCGGAAAACATGCTTTCAGAAGCTGCTATCGATTCGTCGAGTTTGGCGAGTTTGGTAGCGATTCCGTCAGATGATTTGGGTTTTTGTAAAGCCGTGTACTGTCTGTCGATTTCGTTGCGAACGACAATTTCGTCAAGGATTTCATTGCTGGTTGGTGCGGGATTTTGCGATTTATCTAAGGGGCACCAATCGGTTTCGGTGCAGTTCACATGAACCTTATAAAAATCGTCGATCACCTGTGAGCTAACATTCGTCAAAGGTTTTATGAAATGGAAGCTCTCTAGATTGGATTTGAGTTTTCTGGCACGTAGCTTGATTCGGCAGTTTTCTTGGAGAAGTCTTCTGAACTCGGAGATGTTGATAAGCGGCTCGATAGTTCGATCTGTATGATCCACGGACATGAACTCGGGAATGTGAATACTACTGTCATTTTTTTGCGCCAACATTATCGTCTCAAGATAAGATCGATATGGTGTAAGGCTTGGTTCGAAATCGATGCTTGTTGTAGGCTTAGTCCTGTTTGGTTTATAATATGTTTGAATTATGGTACTTGTTATATCTTTAAGTCTAGTTAAATGCTCCCGACGAGACTTGTCGCTAGTAGTTGGTTTGGTAGCGTCAGTGGGGTTTATTTTTTTGGAATTGAAACTTATAAAAAGACCTGGATCTGGAGCAACGTTGTCATCGGTTGCTGTCAACCGGTTGACCGGATAGTACACCTGACTTATAATGACTTTTCTCGCTTCTATATATTCAAGCCATTCAGTGAATACGAATGCTGTTTTTGTTTGATTTCCCGTTTGAGCATTCAAACGATTCAAATCTGCAACAGAACTTGATATCCTTACTTCTGTGTTATCATTCAATCCGAAGAGTAATTTAAGAGCGAAAAGGATAAAGGCCATAGCACGACCCTCATAATTGGGCATACAGGAACTGGAACGTTTCATAACGGGATGAAACCAATCCATCAAGTTGTTGATGTAGCCATGCAATTCCAGCGGAAGTTGAAGCTCTTGTAAATACCGAAGACAGAGTTTAGCTAAATTTGGCATAACCGGAGTAGCATGTATCATTTCGGCAAACTTGAAAGCACTGTTTCTTAATGTGGTATGGCTGGTAACGGGCGTTTTTTGTAATCTGGGAAGTGTACTGGCATAACATGTCGGATCAATTTCCTGTGGCAAATATTGGATTAGATTATCGTTGGACAGATGATCTTCTCTGATAAATCTTACAACATCTGCCAACTGAACCTCACTGCCGCTGACATTTAAAGCTAACCCCAGCAAACCGTATATCACTAACGGGACTAGGTTTTCCGGATCACCTAACTCTACATTGCCTTTCCTTTTCAATGTACCTCGCACCCCACCCTTCTGTTTGCTCTGCTGGATCACTTTCCAATCGGTGTCTTGTTCAAGCTTATCGATATACCGGGAGGAAAGTTTCATTTTCCGTTTCATTCGCACCCGTGCCAATCGAGAGAATCGAACTTTTGGCCCCCCATTTGCGGAAAGTAAACTGCTGCGACTGCTAGCATCACTTTCCTCCCCCGACTGTTGGCTGGTATTCAAAGAACGTACCGACATTTCGTGCAAGGAACGGTTTACATCACTTTGCTGGTCCGACAAAAAGGAATCATGCTCGGCATTCAGAAGACGCCGTTGGTTGGCACGGGACCTACGATTCAGGATCCGTCTGCTGGCCAGTGATTGCGTCTCGGACATTTCTCCCTCAGAAGTTTGCGAAGGACCCGTGCTTGCCCGACGTGGCCTTTTCGGGGCCCTAGGCAGCTTGCGGCTGTAGATGATGGCAGCGTCGCTGAAGGAAAGAATCCAAGAAACGTGTTTCAATTTTCTTTATCATAGTTTTAAACTTGAACAGTTACTTACATTGGTAGAAAGAAAGCACTGAGGCGAGGTTTCTCCGGCTTCTCTTTATCAAAGAAAGCTATCTCCATTCGTCGCAGATAACTGGTCCACATTTGCAGGACCGTTAATTTGAGGTTCTCCCCTGCACCAAAACTGATCAAACGTTCGGTAAATGCCAACAAGATATAGTTGATCTGCTCGTAGCTTGTGATCATAAGAATTTCTGAAAGAAATCAATACCTTATCATCTAAATCGATGCAATGCCTCTTCTTGACCATTTGAAAACTTACTATTCTCCACCTTCAGCTTGATACCGCGAACGCCCTGGTTCACGGCCTCCGTATCAAACTCTTCAACCAGCTGTTGGCCATGCGTACGCGATTTTGTACCACATTCCACGCAGTAAAAGAATCCTCCTTCAGCGGTGAAGTCTTTCTGGCCGCACACTTCACAAGTTTCTCCGGCCATCGTAACTGTTTCAGTAATCAATCTGCGAGAAACCTTTTCAGCACATTCGCCAAAATCGCCAGAATTTACACGTAAATAAAAGGATAGAATCACAAAATCTATAGTTTTGGAAGGCGCCCAATTCACGCTAAATTATTTGAATCGATTTGTGGTTGTAGCGGTACGAAAATGCAAACATGATAATTCTGCCAGTAATTCTCAAACTGCATTTGAAAATTGGCGATAGAAAATAAAGAAAAAAGTACAATCATATTTCTTTGTTATGTATCTATTGGGCTTGGTCCTGCTAAAAATGATAAAGCTAACTCTTCACTCTTACACAGATTTCCATAAGAATGACAGCTAATCGGAGTGAAGGCTATTTTGCTTTCTCTAGAGAGGTATACGATTTCACGTGTGTTAAACTGCTGTTTGTTAAAAAAACGTTCAGAGAAGCAAAGATATTTTGATTTTTTTGCAAAGACTTAACGGGCAGTTTTGTAAAAGTTGTTGCGTGTGCTCAAGTAGAATGCAAATCACAGGCTGACTCTCTGATGGTGCGAGTGAGAAGAACAACGCAATCACAAAAAAATTACTGAAGTTGCTGTGCTTCTACAGAGAGGGTTTTGTGTTAAACTGCTGTTTGTTAAAAAAACGTTCAGAGAAGCAAAGATATTTTGATTTTTTTGCAAAGACTTAACGGGCAGTTTTGTAAAAGTTGTTGCGTGTGCTCAAGTAGAATGCAAATCACAGGCTGACTCTCTGATGGTGCGAGTGAGAAGAACAACGCAATCACAAAAAAATTACTGAAGTTGCTGTGCTTCTACAGAGAGGGTTTTGTAGAATAATAATTCATATTATGAAGAACTGACAAAGTATGTAATTTCCGAAACTCAGTTCTTCGTTAAAGTTGTCGTACTCCAAAATATGTATTTTAAATAACGGTACTGATATGTACAATTTTCTTAGCGTGAAGCCTGTTCAGTGCTTCAACCGCTGTACATAAACCATTCATCAGCGTTGAGAGCACTTAGCACGTGAATACAAAAAAGTGCGTTCATTTTTTCAGGGTAGCCATCAATGCTTGTTCATGATATGAACGTTTATATAAAATAATAATAATATATTATATTATATTAAATAATAATATATTATATTCTAATATTCCAATTTATTTCAATTTACCTAGATCTATACAGTTTTATTTATTATAACTTGCTTTGCATTTATTTTTTAATCAATTTACGTACGCGTACGCTTTGATATTGTTTTTTTTGGAGAATGCATATAAAGCTTCTTCATCTAAGAGGCAATAAGCCTGTTCAACAGGCAATTGCAATTGGTTTCAATCGATTTCGATTGGTAAATGGATGTTCACTCAGCCAATGTTTTGGTCGAAACTAATCCAATTGACGTTCAATGAAGCCAATCGAAATCGATCGAAACCAGTCAAAACCGATCAAGCTAGGAAGCAGGATTCGTTTCGATCGATTTCCATCGCACTAACACATATGTATTTGTTTGCTGTCAAAAACAGCAGATTTGGTTTGTTGTGAAAAAAATATTAGAAGAAATGAAAGCGGTGTCATTCGGTGCGGTGTTTGCTGTCGTGTGCTGAGTCGGTGGTGCAGTGCTAGTCGTGCGGAGTCAGTGGTGCTGATCGGTGGTGCTATGTCAGCCATGCTGGATCGGTGGTGTTGTGCACGTCATTCTGAGTCGGTATGGCTGTGCCAGGTATTCTGGATTGGTGGTGCTGTGCTAGTCGCGCAGGTCTGGTGGTGTCAGACATGCTGGGTCTGTGGGGCTGTGCCAGGTATCCTGAGTCGGTGGTGCTGTGCTAGTCGTGCTGGTCCGTGGTGCTCAAAGAGATGTCGGTCGATGTGGCGTCGCTGTTCTGTGCTGTTCTGTTAGGACTCCATTTTCACAATACATCTGTCTGTCGGTCTTGGATTATTATAATAATCAAATAGGAAGTGACCAACTATGTGACTACTATGTAAATAAATAGGAAGTGAAATTTGGTCTATGTTGTGAAATACGATAAAATGTCAAATAAAATATAAAGTTTATCGATCCTCTGTATTTTGTTTCATAATATCATGATTGTATGTTTTAAAAATAATAATTATTTTCCTATAGCAGCAATTTTTCGCTTTTGTGCTTTTCTTATCCCTCAAAATTGCTCATTATTCTAAACAAATTCCTTTTTAGTATTCTAATATAGTTCGAGTCGAACAACAAACTTTCTAATCTGAAATTTTTCGGACAGCTTGTATACGGGAAAGAATTGCTATTGAGATATGGCCAAAATGATGGATTCATTACAATTTGCCTTGAGTAAACCGCCTTTTCGAATTCTGAACGAAGCTGATAAAGAAAATTACATCTGAAAACACTGCGCCAGTGCGTTAGTATTAGTGAATGGCTGTTCAATCAACAGCCTAATAGAAATCGATCGAAGTCAATTGGAAAAACAGCTGATCAACTGTCAATCCATTCCAATTGATTTCGATTGGGTTTTGTTGAACACACCTAATTAAAATTTGGCTACACTGCCTCGTCGATGCCAAAAGTGCGGTGATCCATTCATCCGCGTTCACTTGTTCAGTCAGTTTTCCTCTGGTAGCCAAATCACCACATTCTCGGGCCAAGTTCGCGACGTGTATACACGCTCTTTTTTTTAAACTCAAAATTAAGTAGTTTTGGTTCAAAACAGCACTTCGGTGGCATCCCTCAACTTTGAGTTTAACAGGGCAATAGCAAAACTAAGTTCTGATAGGCATACTCAATACTAAGTTCGGCAGCCGAACTGTAATTTATCCTTTTTTTTCGAGGGTAGCTTATTTTCAGGGAATTGAAGGATGATTAAAATTTGTTGTACCCGGATGTTGCTGTTCCGGTACAGAGCAGTGGAATGTTTTTACACTCCCGGTCAAAGAAAACTTCCGGATGTTACTTCCCACGTAAACAACATCCGGAAGTTTCCGGACATTCCAAGCCGCTCACCATATGATGACAATGACGGACAGAATTTTACGCTGACACGGTGAACATGCATTTCATTATAAAGTTCCTTCATAGTCTTCCGGTAATTGTTCCGGAGCGACAAAATTTTGCGACGTGTTTGTTGGTTGCTGTTCCGGTTCGAACTGAACTCGCTAAGTGTTTTCAGTCCAACAAAAAGAGTTCAATTTTTAGTTCATAAGGTCGAACTCAGCTTTGATCCCTCGCCGAAGGAAAAAAAGGGATCAATTTTGAGTTCGCAGTTCGAACTCCGTTTTGATCCATCGCAAGGAGGAAAAAGGGTACTTAACTTTAAGTTCATAGAATCGAACTATGTTTTGAACCTCGGTCATACTTAATTTTGAGTTAAAAAAAAAGAGCGTGTATGACTGACTGACAAGGTTGGACAGAAGAGCTAGTTTTGTTGGTGTAATCGCGCAACCCGTGCCTACGGAAAATTCCTTCACTTTTTTCGTCGGGAATTCGTGAACGTTTCCGGAAGATCCTATCGGGGAATGCTTCCGGTGTTGATCGAGCGTCGTTGAGTGTTGTTAACCGGAAGTTTACGATCGGGCTAGGGTAACTTTTCGGGTTCGAAGAAACAAGAGGTGTGATTTTCTGTTCTTTTTTTTTTATTTGAGTTGGCCCTGGTTGAATCAATCCAGCATCGGGTTATTGGAGTGGGTGTGTGCGGAAGGCGGGGCTTCAGAAGTGACTTGCTGGAGGTTTTGATCGCGCATGTAGTTGTTTGTTGACCTGTTCATCTTTTCATTCATCAATTCGGATTTGGTTCAGTTGTGGGTGTGTGTGAGCGCGTTTCGATTTACGAAGGGAAGAACAACGTGAGAAGAAGAAACCCACACAATCCTGGAGAAAACGTCAGATTTTGTGTTTCGAATTGCGACAAAAATCATCGAGCTTGTAGTGATTAGTAAAAATAAGTAAATAAAATTTCCCGAGCAGAACCCACTTGAACTTAGAAGAATGGATAAGTTTATCAGCATGTGGAAAGTGCGAGAACTCGCCGATAAAGTGTAAGTACCTACTTTTTTAAAGTTAAGGCGATAACGAAAATACTTTTCACTACCTTTTGTTATTACTCGAATGGTTGAATCGCAAACACGTTTCTACAAGGTCATAGGAACACCGTCCGTTACTGCTATGAGGTGGTGCAGATTTCCGAGATGACAGTGAATTTGCTCACTTATTTTAATTTATTCTAGCAGTAAACGCACTCAATATTATGTTTGGTGCGTACCTATGCTTAAAGACATCTACGCAAGATGATACCCCCTTTACTGGAAGTTGTATTTTAAAGCGGGGAACGCCGCGATTAGCATCTTTTTTAAAACTTAAATTAAATTTTAAGCCCTTATCCTTCCCGAGTGCCAATTTGATACTCCTGACTGAAACCTCTTCTGTTTTTTTAACATGGTCACAGAAATGTAAGGAATGAAGGTATGTAATGTAATGGTATAAAGGCGAAACTTTACAAGAATTTTGACAAGTGTGTTGATATTCCAGTTGACGTAATTTGTCACTTTTTGACTTTTTCTTCTTCTACCTAATTGCTTTTCAAAGCTTTTTTAATTTGCAATACTTTAGGAATACTGCTAAATTTAACTTGCACCTGAATTATGAGAATAACAAAAAAAGATATTCGCAATAAAATTATCTCCTCAATATGTCACGCAAAAGGAGAAACCCTGGCATAACAGCACGAGGCCAAGTCGGTATCAAATTTTGAATACGGCGAATGCGCCAACTGTAAACAATTCCAGATAATCACATAAATGCGTTAAACTCTTAATTTTACATCCGAAAATATGATCTCCTTTAATTTTTTCTTATTTTAGTGAAGTTAAATTTAATTTTTTAAATAAGGCGAATAGCTTTTTTATGAGTGTGTAATCCCACAGTTCATTCGCCCATTTCCCCTCAAAATTTCGTCGCGAACAAAAGGGCCAATAGTTATTTCGAGATAGAAAAAGGGCATTGACGTTTTTGAAATTTGTTTTCCAGGACGAGGAGATGCACAAATCAGTATTTATAAGATCATTAAATGTGCTAATGTTTTAATGTGATCATTTGGACTCGCTTTCAAGCCGAAATTTGCTTGAATATTGCTTCTTTAATGAGTGATCCAAAAGGCGAACAGTCATTCTGCAATTCAAAAGGGCGCACCAATTTGGCGAATGAACAAAATGAGAGCACCAGTCTGTGGTAAAAGGGCCCACAGTTGAATTTATTAACTTTTTGAAGTAATTAGTACGGAAAAGCTATATTTATCGATCGGGTGATGAAATTAAATCAATTTGAAAGCATTTTAGCGACTTATTTAGGAAAATGATTGTACGCAGCTAAATAGGAAATTGATTTTATTTTCTGAAACTTGGAATGCGTTTTTCTCAAAACAAAGGTCTTGGCGCATTCGCCGTATTCAAAATTCGATACCGAAGTCTTTTGGCCTGTTGGTCAAATGTAGAGCTTCTCTAATCGGGCGGCAAACGAGGAATGTGAATTAGGAAACGTCAGACTTCTTTCAAAGACGAGCAACCTTTCCGATGTCCAAACAGGATCTTCAATTTGGACGAATCGCCATTTGAACTTTTTGTCGAAGAATATTTAAATTTGCTTCTACTTTTTTCCTCGCTTATATCATTCTCAATAGTTCCAGATATGGTTGCCTCTTCTTCCGCAATTGTAAATTGTTCGATGTGCAAAACTAAATTAACATTAATTACTATTGCTAGTCATGTAAAACTTAGTGACTTCATATTCGGTTCAAAATCGGTTTTATTATTGGGTTTAACAGAGGAATGTCGATCGATTTTCCCCAAATTATTGGCGCTACGCTTGTTTTCTTCCAGATCAGTCGTACCCAAAGATATTTTAACATTTCTGAGGCGCCTCATTCATAGTGGCACCCAGTCTAGCTGCAAATATTGCCCATAAAGCATAGAAGAATTTCGCCCTTGAATGTAAACAATCACCAAAAGACCTGCCGAACGAAAACATGCTGTTGAATGTGGTTTGGTTTGGTCGCCCTATTGATTTTCGTTACTCGCGGATCGCTGGTAACAGAGAAAGATTTGGTTCCGAATTCGTAAACGCTCCTTTAATCCGTTCGAAGTTTGTGGTACGTTTTAAAATCCTACGATAACAATTCTAATGAAAGTAATTTGAACATATTAGGATATCTCTTTCAGCTTACGTTTAGTGACCTTTCTCTTTCTTTCCTCCTGTCTAGATTCCAGCCTTTGCACTCGCTATGACGCTTCACCTTTAATTAATTGTACAATTTCACAATAAATTCTAAAGGTTCTCAACTACTTTCTCACCTGCTCGATGATGCTTACTCCAAATTGTACAGTTGCGCACTTCCGGATAACTTAGTACTTAGCTTGGATAAGCAACTCCACCGGCACTAGCGTACTAATTAGGTTAAGTTATTTACCTAGATTAAGTAACTTTAAGTTAAATTTCAAACTAAATTGCTTCTCACACTCAAGTCTCACCTAAGCACGTAAATTTGAAGTAGATCTTTTCTAATATAGCCTCAATTAGAATCAAGCTATGATTCGAACACCACTAGAACTCAATTTTTAAGAATGATTCTTGTTTGTTTACTTTTGTCTACGTTATTGCTTCTAGCCTTCCCGCTTAATTTGCAGCTTTCTTTTCTCCCTCTCTCATCGTCCCAATTTGAGAACTGTCATCTCTATGAGTGCGTTCAATGCTGTCGGCACGTTAGGCCCGTTCAGTGACAGCCCCATTCACTACTGTTTCCCTTTTTTCTCTCTGTTGCTTCAGTTTATTTTTTTCTGCTACCTTTTCGGATTAAACGAATGCGATTCCAAGTTTTATTATAATTATTCTCTACGTTCAAATGAATGCGAACCATTCGGTCGTCGCGTTGTGTCAGCCAGAAGCGGACGGAATCAAATTTTGTCAAGTAGTTTTGTTTCGATCAGAGGCGTCACCAATGAATTCAGAAATTCACGAAATACAAGTCAAAGTAGGTTAATACTCTTCAGGAAAAGAAAGATGTTGCCTCTGGTGGTTTTTTTTCTTCTCTCATTCTAATTGGCACCCTTTAGGGAAACGAACGAAGGTCGACCGTGAAGAGCAACAGATTCGAACCAGAAAAGCAACAATCGAAAAAGTGAGTCATTATAAGTTTGCTTAAGGGGGGGGTAGGGTCTAACGGGTAAAAAAAAAACACCATTTTCACGATTTTTTTCTAGAGCTATCGTTCAAACAAATGTATTCAAATTTTTTGCATTATACAAAGCATTGTTAAAAGAACATTTAGTAATTTTTTCGCAGAAAAATATTGAAAAATGAGCCGGTGACGGAGCACTTTTGAGGATGCCTTTTAGAAAACAGGATTTGCGGTGGACACTGTATCTCAGCACAGAATCATCTGAAATCCAAAAATCCGAGCAAAATATTTTTAATAGATGTTTTTCTGGACCCCAACGTTTTTATTTAACTTAAAAAAATTTTTATGAAATTTTTGTGGCTGTTTGAAGTAAAAACTACGATTTTTCACAAAAAATTCGGCCTTTTTTAATCTGTAAAATATCCCCAAAGTAAAAAAAATGAAAAAAGAAAAACGTTGGGGTCTGGTATTTTATATGTAGAAAATATGTTCCAAATTTGAAAAGAATCGGATAAGTAGTTTTCAAATGACGATGTCCACGGACTTTAAAAATGTGCTTTCGAGAAAAATGCGTTTGAAGTTTCTGCTCTTGCTTTCTTGCAGTATTAGATAGGAGGAGATAAAAGCCTATAACTTCTACAGTTTTGCTTCAATTGACTTGAAAATTTGACACAACATTCTTGAAATGTTTTGCAATAAGAAAATAGAAAAATAAAAAAATCGATTTTTTGAAAGTGTTAGACCCTACCCCCCCCTTAAGCCTTTTTCGGGTCCCTAAGATGCCGCGAGTTTTTGCGATCTTTCTGAAGCTAAATTCTGCAATACTTACCTAGTAAATATTTAGAATATTTCGGAGTCTGTCATATGAAAAATTCATGTTTGTTTTGATTTCCGCTCGCTGGTTGATCAAATAAATTGCCTAAATGGAGACAATATACAGCTGCGTTCAAAAAAGAATGAAATTGCGTGAAGCTGAGCACTTATTCCCAACATTGACAAGCTACCATTCCTCTTTCGGTTGATATTTTTCCATGAAATTTTCCCCCAACTTAGTTCAACTATTCAACTAACGCTCTGCAAAATTTGAAGTCTTCACATCGACTCGAAACAAAGATACAGCTACAGATAAAAAGGGAAATTTTAAATTACTTCTCTGCATCTTTGACAATTTTCATTGAAAAATCTTGAAATTTAATCCAAAGATGTTCCAAAATTTTTCAATTATTATTGCCAAAGATACAGCGAATTTAGTGAAGCTATTTCCCTTTTTTACGGGATTAGCTTTTTTTTTCGTTCCCAGTCATTGTAAAGACTTCAAATTTTGTAGAGCGTTAGTTGCATAGTTGAACTAAATTGTGTGAAAATTTCATGAAAAAATATTATCCGAAAAAGAAATGGCAGATTGTCAAAGTTTGGAGAGAGTGCGCAGCTTCACGCGATTTCATTCATTTTTTGAACGTAACTGTGTCTTAACTTTACCTTGAACAATTTTCAACGATGATTTATTATTCTGATATTGTTCAAGTTTCGATTAATGAAAATATTATTCATATTGAAAAACCCTAACCGTTAATTATGAAGGGCAAGAGGCTTTCTCAATTATAGCACAACTTTTCAACTGATTTTAACGCAATTGATACAAATGATTTTCACACAACGAGATTAGTAATTTTTTAGCCCCATTTTGTAAACAGGGGCCCTCATCAAAAATTATTCCACCTAGGGCAAAATATACAAATCAGAATCTGGAAACACATTTTGAAAATTTGTTGTCAAAATCGAAAGAGGTCTGTAATGCAGGAAACAAATCTGGAAGTTTGTATTTTTGTATCAGTAAAACACTTGTAGTTTTTTGTAAACTGTGAAAGAATGTCAGTAAAGACTATCCAAAATGCTAAAATAAAAATGGGTCACAGTCATTAACGAGTCCAAAATTTCTTGCCTTTCCGAACCCAACTGGTTCATTACGTCATGCTATATGTGGATATATCTGGAAAGAGAGAAACTATGTCTATACTGAAGCATTCAATCGGAAATCCCTTTTACGTGTCTGAATTTCAGACTCTGAAACGAAATTCTACCTGTTGCAGCAAGCAGTGTTCTGTTGATTTTTCTGACATTAATAGTGAAACCAACCATTTAAATCGCTTTGGTTGCATCACAATTCACAACCCTATATGCGGTCAAGTTCTTCGTAAGTAAATGAACGATTGATAAGAATCGGTCTGCGATAAACCTACAATGACGGGGAGGGTCGGAACATTTCTTATCTAAAGGTAGTCAAATCAGAGGAGGGAATTAAAGTTCACCGAAGCTTCCCTTCCCCACCACAAGCAAAGAAACAGCGAAGCGAAAATTGCTTGTCTGACATTCGTTTATCTGTTTCAGAGTTAGTGAAGCATGTCGGAACTCCTACTTGTAGGAAGGCAAGAACAGTTGCAAAGAACATCAACCATTCAATGGATATATGCATTGGTAGAGCTGCCACAGCAACTCGACAAGAAACTATTCAAGCTCACTTCGTCTCGATTTTTTTTTTTTTGAATTTTTATGGCGAGAGAAGAACTCGCACCACGTGCTTAATGGGGTGAAATTATGTGAAATGTCACGTATCGATGAATTGCGCTGCCATTAACGATCGATTTGGTGCTAGTACACCTACTCGAGCGAATTGTGTTTTCATTTCAAGTAATGTAACTGTAGTAATTTTACCGGATGTGGATTTTGCACTCTGAAGTAGGCAAAGGTCAAGGCGACGCCGACTGGGCCTCTTAGTTGCTAGCTTTGCCGATGCATATGAATCCGTGTTCCCTTCACATCCAAATAGCAATATTCATTAAAAGCTGGCTGTGTTTAAGTTTGGTGGTCTATTGGATTTATCCACATCGGTAAAGATTTTTTATTTCTGTTGAGTTTTTTTTTTTTGTAACGCGCCTCAATAATATTTTATTTACTATGCAGGTTTTCTCTGATATAACAAATAAGGGTGGCACAGTAAGAATTCAAATGTGACAATGGTTGGTTCAGTATTTTTGTTTGTTTTGAAGGATGTGCTATATTTTCACTACTTTCAAACTGAACTGCTTTTTGCGTACGACTTTAACAGTTTATTGTTGTTGAAACATATTACAATCCGAATTATCTAGCAGTCTACCGATACACGTTTTTGGCACGGTTATCGATTTTTTTACACAGAATTTCGTTATACGCACAATTTTTTTTAAACGGTTTTCGCAATTTAACACGGTATCTAAGAGGATATATTCCTTATCACAAGCCAACAGATTCTACGACGGACCAGATCTTCACACTATGGCAAATCCTCCATAAATGCCGTGAACACCACCATCTTTTCAGTGGCTCAAAGCCGCATATACCACGATCGACCATGACGAGCTGTAAATTCTTTAACAATTCCGGCTTCTCCGGAAAGCTGACCAGACTGTTAAAGCCAATCACGTCTCATTTCAAATGTCTTACATCTCATCTACTAGTACTACTACATCTCACTACTCATTTGTTATTGCTCATTTCCAGGGGCGGTCCTAGAGTTGGCTCTAGGGGGGGGGGGGGGAGGGGGGGGGGTGATTTTCCAAATTTTCAAAAATCAGTCAATATGAAGGAACGTAATATCTGGTGAAAAAACGATCATTTTGAAAAAGAGAAAAAAAGGGGAAAGGTGGTGGGGGGCGGGGGTGTATGATTGTGGTGCCACTTTCAAATCAGTACAATATAAGCTGCACACTGCTCCTGCTCCCCCACTTCAATGTCACTGAACAAAATCTGATGTATTTCGAAAAATATGAAATAAAAGAAGAATAATGAAATCTTTTAACAACATTTTTCAATATTTTAAGAACAACCAGCAAATCCATAATATTCACTGCAAACAAAATGTTAATAAAAAGAAAATTGTCATGATTTGTACATCTGGTAGTTTGAAGGGTTGTACTCCATTTACCCGAAAACCTTTGCCCAGAATGAAGAATCCCCAGAATTTCAATCGCCAGAAAGAACCAATCCCCAGAACTTTTTTCCTAAGACGAACCACTCCCCAGAAAATTTTTCGCCAGAATGAACCATTTACCCGAAACTTTTTTGTCAGAAGAACCATTTCCCAGAAAAATGAAAATAAAAAAAAAAAAACAAACTAGGAATAAAAAAAAGAAGGAATTGATGCAAAAAAATCGGTTTTCATAACTTTATATTTTTGCGGCAAAGCCGCAACCAACGAGGATGAAGGGGCCGAGGCGGCACAAAGCCGCCAAAGCTCCCAAATCCGAGGTGGCCGCCGACCCGCCGTCGGAAGCGGCGGCCCTAAGACATTTGTCTAGGTCTGCCGGGGCTTCCTAGGTCTGCGTGAAAGCTAGGGGTGATCCCTTAGCCCCGTCCGCCACGCGACAGCGTGAAGGACAAAACGTCTTCCGAGTTCGAACGCGCAGCGTGAGGAGTCGGATACCAAAACGGTTTTTTAAAGGACCATGGTAAGCATTGAATCAATTAAAGTACCCAAATCATAAACAAAGCACAATATTGGTTCTAAAATAAATTTATTTGGGAAATTTCAAAGTTGTAGTTTCATTTAAAAAATCATTTTGAAAAAATAAATTTCGAATCATATGAAATTTACAAAAATTCATTAGAAAAAAAAAACAAACAAAAATACTAGAGGAAAAAATCTGGGGTTTGTGCCATTCTGAGAAATGTTCCATTCTGGGGAAAAAAATTCTGGGAAATGGTCCATTCGGGGAAAAAAAATTCTGGTAAATGGTGCATTCTGGGGAATTTTTTTCTGGGAAATGGTTCATTCTGGGGTTTGATTTCGGGTATTTGTCATTCTGGAAAAAAAATCATTCTGGGCAATGGTTTTCGGGTAAATGGGATACAATCGTTTGAAGTTGTCACTTTAAAAGATCTTTAAAGAATTTCTTGTTATAAATGTCATTTTACAAATGAAATAATACACTCATTGTTGAGCTTCTGAATATAAGCGCTAGGCCAAACAAAAAGTATAGTTTTGAGGTAAGTTTTAGTTAATTTTTGCTATGAATTTCAAAATGATTAGATTTTTCATTGGAGTAATTTTCTGAATAGTGATTTGGAAATTTCGTAATATTATTTTCAATTTGAAAACACAATCCTCGTTCAAAATTCTGGTTTTGATTTTTCAAATTCTCAATATAAAAAATTAACACTCTAAACATAAATTTAGTTGAAAATACGATTATCAAAATCAGATACTGAAGTATGAAGCTTCTGGAACTTAATTTTAATTGATTTGCTTTTGAATTTCAGGTTATAATACAAAATTTTCAATTTTAATTGTACTGAAACAAATGAAATAGCAACAAATAAATTATAAAGAAAATTAAAAATCGTTTTTTTTTTCTTCATGTAGGTACCTATTCATTTTTTTTTATGGCGTTTAAATAGCTCGGGACGCTGGAAATGAAAATTAGAATAGTTTGAAGAAGAAAATTTAAAGTTTAGAGAAGGCAGCGTAGAATAGTAAGCGATCTTGAGACGTTGGTTAGACCATCAAGCACTTCATTATATCCATGGAGTATGTATAAAATGCAGTTCAAGATAATAAACCAACCCCTCCCGATACCAGTTGGAGGAAGGACATGGGCGGGTTCGAGACTGGCCTCTACATACTCCCCACGCATCTATCTACATTATTTATGGCGTATTGAAAATATTAAAAATAAACAGGAAGGATCTCACCAAGTTACAGGACACCATCTTCAGCAGTTGATTTATGGTTAGATCCTTGGGCTGGCAACCATGTCATGCGAAAGCCAACGTCTGGGTCCCATGATGTTAGGGGATGGCTTGAAGGTTCGCTCAACGTTATCATTGGACCAAATGATACATGAAAAGAAAACAGAAAAAAAGAAAAGAGAAAAGAAAAGAGAAAAAAAAGAGTTTTAGTTCATATCATCTATCAATATCTAAGAAGAAGCCTAGCTTAAACTTATAATAACGAGATCAAATTAATAGTAGAAGTAACCCGATCAGGAGAGCATATCAAAAATAATAACTCAAACGTATCTCACCAAGCTATTTACATCTGATTCAGTTATAATTAATTACTCAAACATTTCGATTTTAAGTTTCTCCAATCTGAATTATATCTTATTCTGATTGACAGACTTGAATGGGGTTTGGCTCATTTTCAATGATAAAGTTTTTTTCGGATTGTCCTAAAATAAAATTATTATATCTTATTTTGATATACGTACAACTTTTTCTGAAACACGGACATCGAAGTCAACGGCCCAAACCGTTCATTAATGAGTTTCGCTCAACAGATCCTTAAAATTGGATCCTATTTTTGGGAAACCAAAAGTGGAACATGGTTTTAGCAAATAATATGGTTTATTGACATTCCACTAGTAATTTTTCTCGATGCACTCATATCTTGATAAGTAATAATTTGGATAGATTTTGTTCTGCTCAATATCAAACTATGCTATCTGAACGAGATATAATCTTGAAAGGAGCATATTTAAAATTGATATAATTTAGATATGATCGTATAGATTTTTTGATATAATTTGAGATATTTTAACATCCTACGAGTACTGAATAATAACTCATTTAGATAGGAAAAAATAGTATCAAAATATCTCATCTTGATATAATTAAGTTTTTCCCTCCTGATCGGGAAGCTACATTGTTCCTGTCATATCATAGAACCATACTATTTTATCAAAATATGGATGTGAGAGCCTGTTTTGCTATTTGAAGCAAGCCTATTTCAAACTAATAAAAATTCTAGCTCAAATGAATAGTAGAAGTAAGCTACCTTATTCCTATCACAACATCACAAAATCATGCGAATTCACCAAAATATGGATATAACAGCCTATCTTACCGTTTGAGCATCGCCCTACCCTACCTGCCTCACATAGTTGAATGCCTACTTTTGAATGAGATTTAAAAATTTCCAAGACTGTTTGCTTTGAACTATAATACTATCAAAATAACTCAGGAGGAAGATCCGTTTCACAAACCTTGAACCACAAAATATCATTTCCATCCAATTAGCCCCCAGTGATTGAAAAAAGCTAGATTTAAGAATAAGCCATCGTAATTCATAAACCGCAAATACACATCCACTGGAGCATTGGGGAGGAATATGGTATTTGAATATGTTAACCTACTCCTTTCTAACTTTCCTACTATTTGAATATATTTGAAGAAAAAAAAAAAACAAAAACAAAAAAAAAATAAAAACTCCACCTTCGGATGATCTGAAAAATAGAAAAGAACATTAAAATGACAATAAAAGGTCAAACAATCATTTCTGATCGGACCAGATTGACCATGTGATTGAGCTTTAGTTAAAAGCCGTGGGACCGGCATCTAGGGGTTCCGTTTCACTTATGGTCGGAAGTGATCCGTTGATGCCTATAACAACGCTGAATTGTGATACTCTCACTATTCTATATTTAATGTTGTTATACGTCAAGGTATACCCATTTATATCAAAGTGATATAAATGAGCACTCAATCACGCCCACGGATTTTTTTTTCTTCATGTAGGTACCTATTCATAATTCCAAACTCTTGAAATGATATTGATTTATAATACAAAAAAAAACATGGAAGGAAGCCATGAAGGGTTAATTTAGTGAAGAGTTTTTATCAATTGCAATTGAAATAGCCAAACTTTCAGAAATAGAGTGTGAAACCTTAAACTGGATTTTCACTTAAAATTTCAAAATTATTATGTGGATGAGCTGAAAGCAGTTTCGGCAATATAATTGGTGTAGATCTTGAAATCCAGCAGTATAAGTCAAAATTTACAAAAAGCTCATTCGAATGTTAGCTTGATGGATTGTTTTGTTGCCGAAAAATAATCGACTGGTGACGGGAAAGTTTTAATCCACAAGGGAAAACATAAAACAGAGGCAAACTGATTTTGGAAAATTGTTGCGTCCTTAACTTGATTTTTTTTCAGATTTTTTGTCAGAATACTAATTAGTTTAGAGTTTAATCGATCAATGACAACTGACCTACAGAGCTCCGTGATAGATTTTTTTGACTATGGAAGCGTTATTTTAAAAATTGAAAAATACTAAATTGGACCATTTGAAGAAGAAAGAAAAAATTGAAAACAAGTTGTCAAGAAGTGTATCTGTTTTTATTCAAATTTGGTTATGGCGTTACTGATACTCGCTTCCGGTTAATTAAGCGCTATCAGATCGGCCAACAAAAGAGTCCTGTTATCCTGTTATGCTGCCTCGGTGAGTCCGTTTCGATCTATTTTGTATTAGGATGATCTTATATATTAAAGCTTAGTTCTTTTAGAAATGGGACACTTTGTTTTGCTAATAGCTCGTTTACTAGTGATCGGACATTCAAAATTTTGACAGCATTTTGCTGCCTGTGAAAACTACTTTCTGACATATTTTTCTCAAAATTTTAACTTAATGCGTTTTTGAGATATTAACGATGCAAGAGAAAATGAAAAAAATAATTTTGCACAGTTTCCTTCAAAATCCATCATTATCAAATTGATAGCTGACAAAACCGTTGATTATTCAAAGAATTACTGTGTGTGAGTGGTGGAAAAGTATGCAAACACTGTCAAAAATGTCCAAAAATTTCAAATTAAGCATTAAAGTGAAGCACATGATCGGCAACTACGGTTAAGGGTCATCTGAGAAGTCAAGTCTCATTAGCAGCATTTTTTATTTGGAATAAGCTCAAAACTTAGGGTGGATCGCTGAAATGTTCGAAAAAAAATTCTCCGATAAGCTGAAAGTGTTACCTAGTAATGAGTCATTCAAACCCAACTTTAAACAACAATTTTTTGCTATTTCCAGAGCTCGTAAGCTGCATAACCGGTACCGAGGCAACATGATAGATGATTTCTAATGAATAACAATCCTTATTAAATACCCTATTTCAAACAAATTTCTGCGTTTGAATTCTATACCATGTCTGCTCGTGGCAAGGTCCCGAGCATATTGAAGTATGTATTTGCTGGTTGTTTTGTATAAAATATAATCATTTGCCAAAATTCCGCACCTGTTGAAAAAAGCAACAATTTTCAAAAATAAAACTTTTGTTTTCGCTGTTTTTAAAAGCCTTGAAAGAGTAATCTTGTAAGTACTCTTCGCAACCAACGATCTAGACTAACCGATTATACTTTAAGTTCAATCTCATGATGGCTTTACTTCGTTATTGTCAGATTTTGCTAGCAGAAATTCTACGTAAAACGCTTTAAAGTGGCTCAAAAATAACCAAGTTTTGTTGATTTCGAAACAGCTGAATCCACTTAATTGCACTCAGTTTCATTTAAAAGAGAAGTATTGGACCTAAAAGTATCAGAAATTGAAGGAGGAGGATGTAGCAATTTAAAATTCAGATTAGACGAAGTATATGTTTGAAAAACTGATCAATATCATTAATGAAAAAAGTGTGCGCTGGCCGATGGGAGGTACCAAGAATAAAGTAGATTTTTTTCTTACAAAAAACGATAAATAATTTTTTTCAAAATTTTTCATGAATCATCATAAAATTACCTTCATTTGCTTCATAGAAAGTATTTAGGTCAAACGAACGGTTTTCGAGATACACGCATTCGTAACTGTCCCATTTCTAAAAGAACTAAGCTTTAAGACAGCTCATTTTTTCTTGTTATTTCATTCTACATCATTTCTCCCTTTATAATGTTGTTGATCAAGCATCGTAAATTTAAGTAGTAATGGATTTGAGAAGTCATGAAAGTAAGTAATTACAAAAAAAGAACTTTGAGCAGTCGAATTCAACCGTATTTGAAAATTTTGTGCACAGAAACTCAATCATGTACACGTCCTCTCTAGATTTTTCGTGAGTTGATATTTAAAACTTTGAGAAAGTATGTTCTGTAGGATGTGATATTACACATCCGCCCAACCCGACATTTTCAAGTGCAGTTTCCGATAGAAAGTTGTTCAATTTTATACGCCAATCAGCGTTAAAAATTTATGTGATCATTAAACTTTGAGAATGTTGTTGAATTTTTAAGCTCAATATATTTTTAAGGGTTATTGCAAAACCAGTGAATTTGAATCTTTCGTTCAAAAACAGAATTATTTTAAAGGGAGAACTTTAATGGTAATCCATGCTTGGAAATTACTATTTTTACAATGTGAAAATAGCTGATCTACAGAAACCCAAATGTAATATTCTCTATTCTAATTATTATTGCGGTGAGTATAATGTTGGTAAGTATCGTAATTTCCTAATTCCTCAACAGCATTTAATGTATCAATATTCCATATATACTTTCCCAAATGACATAAATTCATATTATATCAAAATATTATATGAAGCGTTTGGTAGGGATCTCCACGTTTCATTCCGCCCCTGTATCCTGTATCTTTCGCGGTATTCATCACATGGTTGGCCTGGCCGTAGTAATATCTGCAATGCATAGGAATATGTAACAGGTAATACGCTGAAAAGAAAAATGATAGACGCAAGTCTTCCGTTTTCCAGGATGCCTACATGTTTTGGCCATGTTGATGTAAGAAGAAGAAGAAGAAGAAGAAGAATCGATCAATGACAACTGACCTATACATGAGTAACAAATAATTATTTTGAATCTATAAATTATCTTTTATTCATTCAACGATGCAGATTTTAGGGAAAAGCCACTAAGTGACTAATTCCCGAAAAAAAACTATACAGATTTTGTGCCTAAAAAACAACGATTTGAAAAAAATAAATTTAACATCACATTTTCGTAGGTGATAGAAAGAATTAGAGAAACATGAGCTATCAAAGAACGAAAAAACATAAGCCGTAAATATCATGAATTTTTCGAAAAAGATACAACGGCTCAACGGCAGGACTTGAACCTGCAATCTCCGCTTCAGTACAACGGCGAGTTAGCCAATTTCACCTCGGTGAACATGATGAAACCGGCCAACACGAGCAATCGAGTTCTGCCAATCAACTACTGGACCTTCTATCGAAAACGCCGTTGTACTGAAGCGGAGATTGCAGGTTCAAGTCCTGCCGGTGAGCCGTTGTATCTTTTTCGAAAAATTCATGATATTTACGGCGGCTTATGCTCTTTCGTTCTTTGATAGCTCATGTTTCTCTAATTCTTTCCATCACCTACGAAAATGTGATTATTTTCAGGTACAAAGATGTACCAAGCGATTTTATAACATCATAATTGAAATTTAAAATTTTTTTAATTCTATAATTTTGTCATCCAGAAGTCACGGTAGACTCTGAGTAATTCACAGTCTTCAGAAAAATTGATGAATCATGAAGTTAGAATCTTTTTTCTAAATCTTTTGAAACTGTACACTAGACTGAGTCGATTTGGGGTAATTTTTGAATTTCTCAAACCCTGGGGTCTAAAAAGCTTCGTCTTGGTCCAAAACTCATCCATGATTTTTTGTAGAATTTTTAAGTAACGTTTACATGAGTAAATTTGAACTTTTAGGTTTGTATGGGAAAATTGAATATTTTGTACTGAAAAATCAACATCAATTTTGTTTCTTCTGTGGAACCGAGCCAGCTAGTGGTTTTTGTGCCAATTTATAAAATTCCTAAACGAAATTTTTCGCTGAACAACTTTGTCGAAGACCGTATCTTATTAGACAAAAAAGTTATTCGGTGTTGAATGGGGATATGTCTTTTCGCTTTGATACACAATAAATTCAATTGACATCCCTGCAGGGTGCCTCGCGAGGTATTGCATGACTACTTTTCAAGCAATACTTCGCGAGGCTTCAGCAGTGATGTCAATTGAATTTATTGTTTATCAATGCCAAAAGACATACCCTTGTTAAACAGCTAATAAGTTTTTTGCTTGATAAGATACGAAATTAAAGTCTTCGACAAAGTTGTTCAGAGGAAAATTTCCTTTAGGAATTTTATAAATTGGCACAAAAACTACAAGCTGGCTCGGTTCCACAGAAGAAACAAAATTGATGTTGATTTTTCAGTACAAAATAATCAATTTTCCCATACAAACTTAAGAGTTCAAATTTACTCATGTAAACGTTACTTAAAAATTCTACAAAAAATCATGGATAAGTTTTGGACCAAGTCGAAGCTTTTTAGACCCCAGGGTTTGAGAAATTCAAAAATGACCCCAAATCGATTCAGTCTACTGTACACTTTTGCTAAAAAGTGCACAAATTTTTTCAATGTAAATTATTTTTTATGTAAATAAAAATCACAATTACAATTACAATTAATTTTAACCTTGTATTTTCAAAAGTTATACCGCAAAATTGAGCAGATAGAAAAAATATAAATTTGCATTCAGTACCCCTTGATAAGTCAAAGTCAGTTTTCAAATTCTTTGCACATCGAAAAATGTGAATTTTTTCTTCCTTGTGTTATAATTGTGAATGCAGATTTTGAGTTTTGAAGATACATTTAAATCTCTTTCTCAAAACACCAAATCCACAGCTTTTATAGATAGTTTTTATTCCATTTTGGCTCTAAAACTCATAGGAAACACAAAAATTACAAACACTGCTCAAAATGTTTTCTTTTGATTTATTGTTGCTCTGAAATCTCTTATGTTTTATCAACGCATTAACTTGAATTTAGAAATCTTTAGAAGGTTTTAAAAACTTAAACTCTTTCTATTAAAATTTGAAATTTTCATATTCAATTTCAATTTCTGTTTGGTAGTATGCAATTGAATCTTTTACGGTAATCCATTATATGAATACTTGATGTGATAGATGTTAAACCAAATTAAATTAAATTGAATCTATTTTTTTTTTAATTTCTTAATATAGGTCAATTTGAAGTTTCATTATTCATAGTTGAATGATGTAAAATCGAGGGAGAGAATCTTAACTGCGATTCAAAAACTCAATCGTTATTTTGCAATCAATTTATGAATTTCTTGTAAACGCCAGTGAGAATAGAACTGCATTAGATTTTGGAATGAGTTAGACATCACTTTGTAAAGATTTAAAATTGTCAATAAACCAACTGTAAACAAAAGAAAAAATAGAAAATTTGAAACTCTAATTTTTATTTGAATTTCAGATTCGTCTTAGCTTTTTAATCTTGAAGTAAAGTTTTATTATAATATTTTGTCCCTTCAGTCCTTCAGTTTTTAAGATATTTTGAACTACAAAGAAAAATCCTAATGAGGAATTTTCCGTTGCCGAATCTTCCTTGAAAATGGATTTCATGCGGCCTCAACTTGTTGTATATAACGATTGGATGTATTTTGTGGAATATTGGTGTCAAACAGAAAGATTAGAAGGTACCGCAAAACGGGGTAACTTTGATCTCCGGGGTAATTTTGACCAACAATAAGTTTTTGCACATTATCATCAATAACTCACTCTTAAGTTTGAATTTTTGAAAACTGTATTCTACATTTGAAAGCCTATTTATTGAGTATCAAATAGGCAAAATTTGGTTTGTATTTGAAATTTTGTTCTATTAGTAAAAATTCAATTTCAAAATCTTAAAATATCTATGTTTTCTAAGGCTCGAAAACAAACAGCTCTCCTGATGATATTAAAAAGCACTTAGATGCAAACGGGTTGTTTTAAGTGAAAAAACAACTTATTTTCTTTGTATGTGTGTATTTATAGTCCTTTATTTATAATCATTTAGTGATGAATTTTTTATATTAAAAATATAAGGACATTTTCCAAGAGTAAGCCCGTATTGTAAAAATGGGTAAAACCCCTGTCAAATGGTAATCTTTGAAGAAAAAATGAAAATAGTAATACTGGGAAGGTCTAGAGAAATGTAGAAGGTAAAATTTGATTTGTGTTTTGTAGCTCAAACTATTTAGCAATTAGTTAAATTTTTGCCCCTAAATGTATGCAACTTAATAGTTATTTTTTCGATTATAAATGTTTTTAAAAGAAAACGTTAAAAAGCAAGGTAAAATTTATAAACTAGCAATTGTAAATATAATGAAGGTGTTTTGTATCCTTTGCCATCAAGAAAACTCGTAAAAACCGTCGAAAATAGAGACTGACCAATCTTACCCCAAAACATCAGATTCAAAACAGAGATAAAAACGATTTTTAAATCAATTTTGAAGTAGTCTAATAAATATCTGCAACCATGTTTTTGGTTCATTGGAGTCCAGTACTGGTTTTAAAAATATGAAACATGCCACATTCCCCTTAACAGAAAAAATAATCGAAAAATATTGAAAAAAGTGATCAATATTACCCCGGATTACGGTACCAAAGACTGTGCATTGAGACACACGTCTCTTAAGCGCCTACTGGAAAACTGATCACTCCAATGGAGAATGTGACTTAATATAATTTGGATTTCTTACTAATCAGGGAAATTAAACATTTAAAGTCCAAAGGTATTTTTTCTCTTCTTGGAATGACTAAGATCTATAAATCTTTTGAACATGATAGTAATTTCTGAAAATTTAAGGAAATTGCCAATTTTATGATTCCGTACATATGTGTATAGTTTAAGTATTTTTATTGTTTTCATCTATCTGACCGACTAAAAATGAAACTGCATGGTAAAGGCAATCCATGTATGATTTCCGAAGAAAAAATATTCAAGAATTTTTGTGTTACATCAATATTTACTCCTCTATTTCACTTTTTCAAATTTCTCATTCCATTAAAATTTAAAACATAATGAAGAAATAAGTAGCTCACATTTTAAAGCAAATACAAATTATATCACAATTTGCTCATGTAAATTTAGGCATATGATAAAAATGTCCCTACATTTCATTACCTTGCTCAGATGTTAAGTAGATAAATGGTTAGCAAATTCAAAGTCAGCACTCTAAGTAAGAAGTTGATTGGTATAATTCGGTCCAGAAAAATGCAAGTTACAGCTGCTTGAGTTTGGTAGAACGACTTTTCTTCAATCTTGAGCCTTTAAGTGATAAACAAACTTTTTCGTTGATTAAACACTCCCACGGAGTGGAAACTTTTTGAAAATTCAATAGCACATCTACTAGGGGAAGTTCAAAGTTTTTATAGAAATTCGAGCATTTACGAATATTTTGTAACGGTTTTTTGCCGCTTGGGGGGGGGGGGTTTGATCACCCCGATAACCACCCCCCCCCCCCCCCCCATAGGACCGCGCCTGCTCATTTCTCACTTCTAACGTCTTGCGTCTCAATTCTTACTTTTCTGTTCTCACGTCTCACTTCTTACGTGCTACGTATATTTACTTCACACATTTAACTTGCCACTTCTCCTTTCACACTTCTCACTACTAACGTCTCACTCCTCGTGTCTCATGTGTTTAATATTCTAGGTCTCATGTCTCAGGTCTCGGCTCTTCCGCAGGAATCATTTCGCGGGTGTCATGTTTCCGGTCCCAGCTCTTATTTATGTTCCAGGTCTCTGGTTTCAAATATAGGTCACAGGTGTCAGGTATCAGGGGGCGTTTGCTGCTGACTTCCCGCTGAAAGGATCTTCTGAAGGAAAAAAAAACATTGGCACTATCCACTAAAATAATTCTGCTCACACCGTTGCCATGTCCCCATTGGATAATAAATGGCAATAGGAAACAAGACAAAAGAACTCAATTTTTGATTAATGCTTATCGTTTTAATTGTTATTTTGATCTACATAAGGAAACGTAACTATTTATTCATTTATTTATTTATTATTTTATTTATTTATCAGATTCTAGGCATCAGCCCTTGATTCTAACTAGTTGAAACATATCTATGATGAAAACATCTTTTGTTCTCTGGACATATTCAGTTTTATTAGTACTTTCTACTGGGCAAATCCTTTAAAAACAGCGCATCTGTTGATATCCTTCGAGTTTCAAGTGACTCCAGTCCTACCAACATACACAAGGATGGGTATTCCGGCATTACTTCTTGCCACCCAAAATTCCTTAAGGCGCATCTTATACACAACTGCAACTCCCAGATCTTTCAAGTAGGATTTTGTAGCTGTTAAGGGGAAAATATTCATGAACATTATTACTCACTTTCCTAGAAAAGGTAATCACATTACATTTTGAGGCATTGATTTTCAATCCGAAACTGCTGCAACACTCTGAAAATCTATAAAGCACATTTTTAGAGTCAAACAATCCACAGGTAGGAACAGTTTTAGATCATCTGCATATATCAACACAAACACGTCACTCGGCAATCCGGGAAACTCGTTCATAACATTGACGAAAAGATGGGGTTCCAAGTGATTCCCTTGTGGTACGCCGCTGTTGACCGAGAATACCCTAGATCTCGCAATCCCTATCTTCACAAATTGGATTCATTATGTTTATGCTGAATCAAATACACATTTTTGTTTTTTTTTTTCAGATAGAGCAAGGGGTATGAAACGTTACACGATTACTCTATAAAACGTGTGACCAACATCTATTTGCAAAGTGCTTGTGAACCTCGTTTTTAAGCTTTTTTTTTTGCTTTGAGTGCATTGGGAATGAAAGCTTAAATCTGACAAAATAAGCTAAAATCTGAGAGATGTTCTCCACACAGCTTCTATAACGTTGCATTCGCCTGGATAGAGCTTAAATTTTGATGGTACCGCTTTCTTATGCGCATTGAATCCAGATTTCGGGGTTTGAGGAAACCGAGCAATAAGATCCACCCTCACAATCACAAGTGTGAATATCAAAAGTTTCAATTCTGAAAGTGCTCGCTTTTGTTTTTTTTTGCATTGTGTTGGATGGAAACAACATTTGCATAGGTTCTGTGTAAATCAAACTGTTTATAGGACGTGTGATGTATGGCGAATTGAAACAAAAAAGAAGAGAGTTTTACTTCGTAAACTATGTAGATAGGTACATATACTTTCCAAAATGAAACCACTCATATCTGCTATCAGTCGGTGCCATTAATTTCAGACTTACTAAAGAACCGGTTCCTAAGTACAGGTAAATCGAGTATTTGGCACGAATATTCACTATCTTGGCGCTGCAAGACCACGTTGCTCCTACAGCATAGAGAGAGGTATTTACATAATATGTATAAAATAAGGGACGCGACGCTTGATTACATAGAATGGGCGAGTAAAGGAAGCCAAAGAGCACGCGACATAACCTAATAAATAATGCATCAAACTTTCTTCTGATGCCATCCACTATTGTGAGGCAACCGATAATACCAAGTTGGTGCAAAACCACACACTTTGGTCCACAGGTGTGGATGCCGCTCTGCCTGGTCGTTCATTGGAAGTACATACAACATAAGTATCTTGTTACTTATGTTATATGTATTGTTGCTGGCTTGAATTTTTAATCAACAACATTGGTCGACTTGATTTGGATTATGCTCGCATGTTGAATGTCAACAATCTCTAAGCTCCAAAGTAATAAACATTAGCCTATCCTACCCCCAATGATACGCGGTTCCAAAACCGTATCGTATGTAGGGCAAAACCGCAAATGGTAATGCTACAGCGCCTCATGTGTTTCAGTGCTGAATCCATTGAACCTCATGAAATTGGACGGATCTAGTACCTAGTAGATACTGTTGGTGCGGAGATTTGTTGTTTTTCAGTGAAATCAGTTCTGTGAACTGCTAACACACACTTGCTTCCTCACAAATTTTATTAAAACTTACTTGAAAAAAATGTAGGAAGAGTGGGGTATCATGGGCAACTTTTTTTCTTTGCTTCATAACTTCTTTATTATTAAATAGAAATAAATGGAAAGGTTTTCTACATTTTTAAGGTATCATTATGCATTTATTTTTTTTTTTTTAAATCCATTGATTTCCCGAGTTCTGACTGTTTTAAAAAAAGTTTTTTTTTTTATTTTGAAAAATGGTGGGGAATCGTGGGCCACCAAATCCAAATTGACTAGAAAACATGCAAAGTTTCTGAGTTTACCCAAAACTGAAATTTCGTAATTCATTTAGTTATTTTAAAGCAGTTTCATATGAAGAAAAAACAGAGAGTTGTGTATGATCGAACAGTTCCTAAAACCTGACTCGCGAACATTTTGGCAAAATTCCTTATTTAAGATTTATGTTCGTCTCTATCGCATTAAAAAAGATGGATAGAACATTTTTCATAACTCTTCATTTGGCAAAAGAAAACTTTACAGATAGTAATAACGTATTTTAAGTTCTGGATGTGTATAGAAACACCAAAATGTAGGTGGCCCACGATTACCTACAAGCAAGGATTTGCAAATTAATTGCGTTTGTGTGACATATTGATGTTTCATCAAAAATTCTTTTTCCACGTGAAAGAACATGACAAAACTAAGATCATAAGCGTATGAGCATATTTTTGTTATGTACTTTAGGTCCCCCACAGATGCAATGTTGCTGGTGCTTGTTTAATTATGTAAGTACATTTTTCTAGGCTAGTTTAATAAAAGAAGCATATGATACGTACATAAGTCAACAACATATAGAAAAACATGCTTACGCAAAGCGACGACGATGATAGTTGGATTGAGATTTTTATCTCAACTCACAGCTGAGATATTTTAAGTGGTCCACGTTTCCCCATGGGCCACGTTACCTCACTCTCCCCTAAAAATTATAATTTTCAACTTTTATTTTATTATTTTACTCTGGATGAATTATGAAACAAAAATTAATACTACAGTTATGAATTCGTCTTGGTACATCTTTGTACCTGAAAATAATCAACTGGTGAAGTTTTTTATCCGTGTTATAATATTTTTGTCACTTGAGAACCTAGATGTTTTTGTTTAAATATTTCTGTAAAGATGATAAGAAGATTTCTTTTTTGACGAAAAATTAATACTATAGGAAGTACGAATCTATTCCTCATGAAAATTTATTTAAGAAAATGCGTACTTTTGTAAAAATGAGAATTGCTTACTATGCCCCGGGTGCTCGTTATGCCCTTATTTCCCCTACCTCATAATTATTGTGGGAATGCGCGTTCTTCCGCTTTCACCATGGTCGCTGAATCCTCCTACATTGGTTAACATATTCATGACCTTCTCCGTTCGACTAATCCGGTCAGGTTCGGCTTTTCCGGAATGATATCTGGGAGATGTTCCGGAATGACGTGGAAAACACTTCGAAGCTCTGTGGGCCAATCTGTACCGTAAACAAAATTCTATTACGAGAACCGCACAAAACTTGTTCCTGAATGACAAAACAACTCAACCTGAAAAAACGGATTCGGCAAATAGTTACCTTTTTTCGAGATAAACTGTACCGTTTTTTTAGCTCAATTCCGTTCAACTTCATCTCGCTACGAGGTAAGTTTTATCTTTTCTGGATTTACCTTTTTTCTAGGTGAATTGTACCTTTTTATTCAGCTCAATTCAGGTGAACTTCACCTCGCTACGAGATAAGGTTTACTTTTTTTGGATTCACCTTTTTTTCTCGGTGAAATAAAAAAAAAATCTGGCCCATCCAGGTAAACTTTACCTTAAAGAGGTTATTACCGGTTGTTTGGTAAAGATAAACAAACATTCGATAAAATTAAAAAAAAAAAATTACCGAATGCTCGGTAATAGAAACGACGATGGTTTTATCAAGGCATTTTACTTATAAAGTTTTTATGTGCCGGGAGTATTTTTTCTAACTTTGGGTTAGCTACACCAGTTATTTCTGTAGATTTTTCAGTGTAACTTTCTTGTTGCATAGACATTTGCACTTAGCATAATTACAGTCACTCGGTCATAAAATTAATTACCGAACTGTATTTTTCTGTAAAATTCGGTGATTTCAGTTTACTGTGAATGTCTCCATGTACAAACTGTAGAAAAAAATCTATTCTTTCAATATTTTACGAAAGTTCCATCAATTTTAAATAAGTTTGTACATAATGGGATTATGGCGTGGTGGCTAAATGTATTTCTACACCGAAAAAAAAATCATGGTAACCGTTACCATATCCGAGGGTAAATTTAAAAATAAAAACAGATGGTTTTTTTTCGAGTACGTTTTTGTTTATCTTGAACAACACATTAGTTAAAATTACCATGTGAACGTGTTATGGTGCGTTATGGCAGAATGACGGTCAATTTTACTATGCCATGGTATTTAAGACAAAACTATGGTAATTTATCCATGCATTGAATGAAATCATTTAAATTTTTAAAATGCTGGTTTATTTATTCATCACTTTTATTTTTTTCTTCACAAATAATATTTTTGTCATTAACACTGGATCAGGAACTAAATGGCAAAACCTAACTTGATGAAGGTTCCTTCGACATTTTGTTTCCGGTGTTCCGCGGTTGTCCCAAGATTTTATTTTGGTCTTCTCGAATCATCATCGCCCCGTGCCCTAGAAATATAAAAAAAGTTAAATATTGTGCAGAAATACTAATAAATTTTACTTACTCTTGAAAATTTTATAAACTGTTGAAATTAGCGGCCGTTGATGACTCTGCTTGCACTCCAGATTGTAATGGCCTTCTGCGGATAAATAAAACATGTTATCTTTTGTGACATATCCCACACCAAAACACTTTACCTTTAAGATCGCGGCACATAGCACAAAATCAATATTGTTTCCAATGTTTCAACAATAAATTAAAATCCAAAGCCATTTCAATGGCAAGGAGGCAACAAAGTGCAAGATGATACATCTAATTGAAAGTATTTTGGCTATTGACAACCATGGTAAAATGTACCACAGTATTGTCACGATAACCAAAATTTTATATTCGAATGCACAAAACGTTCCGCATGGTAAAATTAAACCTCTTTTTATGTAGGTTTACCACATTTTCTTTTGACCCGCATGGTAGCATTAACCAAAAGATCGTCAAAATAACCAAAACTTCATATTTATCAACAAATTTTGCGCATGGTATAATTAAACCTATTTTTTCATAAAGGTTTACCATCTTTTTTCTGCCCCGCATGGTAAAATTAACCAAAAAGTCGTCAAAATAACTAAAACTTTATTTATATCGACAATATTAACGTATGGTAAAATTAAACATTTTTATTCATTTTGGAATACCATGATTTTTCTTTCAGTGTAGGCATGCTCAGAGAATGTACCTCCTTACCTAAAAGAGATGTCTGGACGGTTCACAAAAACTTACATATGTCTTTTTTTTTTTTTTTTTAATTAACGTTTATTAGGCATTTAACTTAAATATCAAAGTAATAATTTGCCGAGGGTCACTTTCAATTAAATTATATGTGGGAAGGGGTATGAAAGGAAATAGGAAGTGGGAGGGAGGAGGTGAGGTTATTTGGGTATCTCTGGTGGCCGCACCTGCTGCATGCTGCGCGTCACAATTGATCGAGAAGAGTTTGATACCATTTCTTCCAAGGGGCTGAAAGAGAAGGAAATTCCCGAACTGACATTTCAGTACCGCACTGACGTTTTGGTACCAAAATGCCATTGAAATCAAAGGGGAACTGACGTTCTGGTTCCAAAAAGTCGGTACGGTCCGTTTGTATGTGATTTGACAGTTGCTTCAGTCCTTTGATTTCTTCACGTACAACTTCTTTTGCCGAAGTTGTTGGAAGAGAGGTTGGAAGAGGGGTCCTTTTTCGAGGCGGTGAATCCGAATCCAAACTGATCACCTCAGTCTGGAAAGATTGTTGCGGTGCTGTTGGAGTGTGTGGTTTTTCTAAAGTTCGTTTTTGGTTCAGGCTCGTCTGTTGGTTTGGTGCTTCTTTTTTTTGAACTTTTTGTTGGTGTGTTGTAATCTGTTGTTTCTGGTTGGCTTTGACTGCATTTGCGTAGCTGAGTGTGTTGCTGCTCGTGTGTACCATTCGTGGTGCTTCGTTAATGGGGATATTTTCATCGGTGCTGAGTTTTAAAGCTGTAGATTCTGCTGTCCAAATGGGGCACTTTCTATCCAAAGGGGAATGACCTGTTATTTTGCAGTTCCCACAAAAGGGTTCGATTTGGCAGTCAGCACTTTCGTGACTTTGAGAGCAATTTTTGCAAGCTAACATATTTTTGCAACGGCTCTTAGGGTGACCGTATTGCAAACATTGCCGGCATAATAGAGGCTGGGAATAATAAATACGTGTACGAATACGTAGTAGTCCGAAATGGATAAATTCCGGAATAATGGTGCTGTTAATTGTTAAAATCAAGGTTGATGTTCCTATGATTCCGGCAGGAGTTTTTTTGGTTATGCGGCGTACATTGATGATTTTTTGAGGAGATAGTTCTTCTAGCAATTCTTTATCTTCCATTCCATCCACTTCGCGGCAGGTGACCACTTATTTCCGTTGGTTTAGGCTTGGATGACGTCCTATCATAATCGGTGAACCGTCTAATAGGGTAGTTAATGTTGTCAGCTGTCTTCCTTGGTTCTTATTTCTAATCTTGAGCACGTACCAGTTCCGGGATTCTTCGTAGAAGGCTCCTTCAATTTTACCCGCAAAGTTCTCGATGGAACGTCCAATCAAGAACGGGTTTGTTGGTAGTTGTTTTCCCTTAGCACCTTGTAGCGTTAAATAATATAACCGACCGTGCAAACTTTGGGCATCCATCCATTCCGGAATAGTCCGGTTTGGATGGTCACCCGGTGATGGGCTCATCACCACGCGCTCTAACACACTTTATCGATAGAAAAAAAATCACTGCCTTTTGATCGAGAATCGAGAGCTAGAAACATCCGACTTCGACGAAGGCTGGAAGCAAACTGACTAACATATGTCGCTGCCCTATGAAATCCTGATTTGAAGAAATCTTTCAAAAATATGTAGGTAATTGGTCATCGAAACTTCAGGAGCTGAAATTGAAGGCGCAATTTCAATTTTTTAGAAAATTTGGTCAACTTTAGTTTATTTTTTATGGAATTCGAAACGTCGATTAACTTCGGTTGATGTGGCAGTCCATGGCAGTCCATGTCAAATTGAATAAAAAAAATCGAGAAAAACCAACCATATAGATTTTTTTAAATAACTAAAAACTGCCATGACATAGCGATCGGACTCATACGAGTTGGAATTTGTCTTTGGTTCCGCAGTTTACTTGGCAGAACTTGCCTTAAGGAACTCATTCAAGACTAATGAAATTTAAAAAAAAAAATCGATGTCAACTAATCCTATATGTTTGAAAGTAAATAATATTCTCTTTTCTCTCGCCTCCCCAGGACGAACGTTGTGATGAATTACACCGAAATCGAGGGCAAAGTGCGGGAAGCAACGAACGATGAACCGTGGGGCCCAACCGGTCCGCTGATGCAGGAGCTTGCCCATGCCACATTCACCTACGAACACTTCCCGGAGGTGATGTCGATGCTATGGAAACGGATGCTCCAGGACAACAAAACGAATTGGCGGCGGACGTACAAGGTTGGGTTGTTTTTTTTTCTAGGATAACCTGAAAGTTTGAAATTTTTATTTGTTCATTCTCAAACAGAGCTTGTTACTGCTGAACTATTTGGTGCGCAATGGATCAGAACGGGTAGTCACCTCTTCAAGGGAGCACGTCTACGATCTGCGATCTCTGGAGAGTTACACCTTCGTGGACGAACAGGGCAAGGATCAGGGTATCAACGTGAGGCACAAGGTTCGGGAACTGATGGAATTCATTCAGGATGACGACAAACTACGGGAAGAGCGGAAAAAGGCCAAGAAAAATAAAGATAAGTACGTGGGTATGAGCTCCGAGGCCATGGGAATGGGTGGCATGAGGTATGGTGGAAGCGAGTACGGCGGTTATCGGGACAGCTGGAATCAGCGAACAGAGGATCGGGGATGTAAGTTGATGCTATACCTATGGTGTTGTGGAGGCTCGAAAGTTAATCATCGTTTTTGTTTTTAGATAACGAAAACAAAGACAGGTACGAGTACGATTACCAATATGACGGAGAACGTGAAGATTCGGATACCGAGTCCAATGGACCACATTCTGCCAGGTATCATAAACTCTAAATCTAGTTTGAAATTGATTTTATCTCACAGTTTTCCTCTGCTTTAGGTACTCTGACAAAGAACGATCGAAAAGTCCCGCAACACGACAATCATCCTCTCATTCGACTTCCGGTGGGCACGGAGAGAAAAAAATTAATCTAAGCATAAAATCACCTGCAGCCGCTGCAGCCAAGGTCACCAGCAACGCAACGAAGGGCGCTAAAAAGATCGACATGGGTGCGGCCAGCACATACGGCAAATCGACGGATCTTGGAATAAATTCGCCCACGCACAGAAACACCCACGCCGAAGAAATCATATCAACTGCCGACGTGAGCAGCGATAATCTGTTCAAAACATGCCCAGGACCACCATCAGTGGGCAGTCCTTCAAATGACGATTTGGATGATTTCGACCCCCGAGCGACTGACTCTTCTAGGAACACCTCCGGAGCAGAATTCGGTGACTTTGAGTCGGCATTCGGAAGTGGAGGAGCAAGCATAGGGCAGCAGAAACACGGTGATGAGTTTGCCGATTTCGCAGCCTTCGGTACAGGGCCTACGACAGCCAGTTCCGGCAGTTTTGTGGCCACACCTTCGAACGACCTGTTCGGCTTGAGTCCGAGTATTAGCTCGATGCCTCCTGTAGCGTCCACCAGTTCTAGTGGGCTGGGAATGTTTGGAATGCCTCAGCAACCACCTCAACAGCAGCAGCAACTGACGACTGACCTGCTCTCGGATTTGAGTGGACTAAACCTCGGAAATACAAATGGTAAGTTTTTTTTATCAAAAAAAGCTTCATGATTTTCTTAATATTAAAGTTGCTTGACCAGTAGGTATGATCTTAGCATGCCCTTAATTGTAGAATCCAGCTCTTATGTTGCCATTATGTTAAAAGAAATCGCTAACTATTCTACACTCGATTTCGCGTTTGTTTGATCACCCAAGTGATTTTCAAAAAAAAATCCATATGCTGCGAAAACATTTAAAAAATTTCGCATTTTAAATGTTTTCAGAGCTACCTACATATTCATTTGAAAATCACAAATTCATGTCTTTAACGCGAACTTTCCCGTGTAATCTCGGCGCTCAAACAAGTGAAACTAAGTGTATTAGTCAGTGGGAATCAATGCATGTGTGCATTACGCTTGTCCCATTTCAGTCAATTCGGCAGCTCAGCAGCATCGACGATTAATGGAACCAGAGCGGTGCTTCCAGAGCATGATGGAATTATTCCGAGATATCACGAAGATACAATCGGAAGATCAGTTGAACGCAATTAAAGCGGCATTGGATGAGCTACTGGAAATTTATCCGGGACCCAGAACTCCCGAACAACTGGTAGGATTGGACCAAACAGACGAAACCGACTGTTGGACAAGTTGGGCTTCAGTTCAGCACGTAGATCTCATGGAAGAGTTAGTGGAACGTTTCGATCAACAGTTTCCCGCCACTGATTATGAGATTGATTCGCGAGTTTGGCGATTGTTCAGTATGGACTGCAATTGTGATTTTGTACAAGAAAATTTACGCATTCTAACCACAAGCAGTAAGCTTGAACGAAATAGCAAAGTATTTCCTTTGATCTTGAACAGATTGCTTCAAGACATTGAATTCTTTGGAGGATGTTTCGTGGAATTGTCCTTATGCAACGGTTATGAACCTGAACTAGTGAAGCATAATCGGCTTGAAAAATCTACTAAAATAGTACAACTATTGATTGCTGTTCCTAATCGGGTTTCCAATGTATTGCAAAGAAGCACATCGGAAACTTTTCAACCGGAAAATTTTGGTCGAATTTTGTCTCAACATATCCTGAGAGCCTTACATAGCCTATCCCGCATCCTTGGATTCCACAAATCGCTTTCTTTCGATCCAACATTCATAAGTAAATTGCTAAGTAAAATAATCACAGATTTAAACAGCTGTGATCAATCACCATATATCGAAATAATGTTCAAAATATTATCTATATGGTGTACTTCAAACGCTGATTCTTTAAAAATATTAATTGTGCAAATTATTGCAAATTTGTCACGTGCAGCTATCGAAAAAGTGGCTGTAACGGCTCTCCGCAAATCCATCGATCTGAACTCCTTCCTGTCCTCGGAACAACTGACTGGCGACTGGATCTTTATATTAACTCGTAAAATACCACTGTACAGCTATTTCTCGTCAACTGACGAATTGATTGCCGAGAACTTAATTCTTCTACTGGCGCGTCATTCAGATCATCGCAAATCTGTTTCTCCCCTAAAAGAACTGGCTCGGGAGCTGCTCACAGTTTGGTCCAGCCGCATCAGCTTGCAACGAGTTGCCTTTGAACAACATTTGTTTATAAGTCGGTTGGTGCTTTTGGCTATGGCCTATTTGGACCGTTTCCGTGTGAATCGACTCGAGGAAAAAGACATTCGAGAATTCCGGGTGCTTTTGTTCGATGGATTGAAGTGCCATCTAGAATCGCCGCACAAGCAAATGCGATGCGTTGGGATGATCGTCTCGGAAGTTGTTTTGGAATATTTCGATCTACGAGATGTCTCTGCTGAGAACAGATTAAAATTTGATTACGAAGGATTCGATGAAGAAACTGTGATGTTGGTTCAGAATTTGAGATCCTTAAAAAATCGATGCAAATTTACAAATGATGATTTGTCTCAGGAGTTGTTCAGTTCTGATGGTGAAAACGTTGATGACCTTTTACAACAGCTTTTTGAAGGTGTTAAAGATACTTTGATAAATGTGCCGCTGTTGACAATCGCTCAAAATTCGCGTCAAGGTCCCACCATCGCATCTGTAGAAATTGAAAATATCGAATCAAAAACAGGAAAAATAATTATCCCTAAAAAGGATTCACAAGATAGCGATGATTCACAGTTGGATTCCGATGACGATCTCGAGCCTTATGATATGTCTAACGATACGAAAATCGAGTCTGAAAAGTTAACTCCGAAGTATTTACTTGATTTGCGTGAGGTTTTCATCGATCCTTCCGATCAACAGGCTCCAGAGAAATTTGAACTTGCCGTTCAAGCAGCACCAAATTTGATACAACAGCAACTTGCAAACAACGATCTCAAACTAGCCTTAGATCTGTTACAAATTTTTCTTCAACTCGAAGCGCGTTGTTACATGGAAAACTTTCAAGAACTGAAATTTTCCGCTTTGATATGTATCTGCTGTACTTATCCGAAAGAATGCGCTGAATATCTGTGCCGAGAGTTTCATTCAGATATTTCAAAATATGCGCTTAACCGTCGATTGCTTATGTTGGACATCTTAGCACAAACGGCCAAATGCCTTGCCAACCTAGATGGATCACCCGAATCGAAGATATCAACCCCGACGAATCCTACAACTAAACCTAGAAACACACTCCAGGAGAAATTCCGCGAAGAAAATGAAAATCTTCAGCAACGCCAAAAAGCAGAACAAATCCTTCGCGCTCGTATCGAAGCCAAAACTCACCGATTCAGTATTCGTTCTAGAACCAAAACATCCCCCAGTGAAACAATCAACCGATTCTCCGATGTCGCCGGATGGTTCTTTTTCCCACTTCTCAAAGGATTCGGATCCAATCAGTTTCTTTTCACCGCCAATCTTAAATTTCCGTACGATGCCGATCATCTGCTGCTAACGACATTCCTTCAAACACTTTCGGTGCTTATGATTTGCGCCGAAAATTGCCCGATTGCAAGAAAATTTGTACGGGAACTGTTGAACCTTGCTGCGGTACTACGCTTCAGTGAAGAGCCCAAGGTTCGGCTGTCGGTGCTGCAACTTTTGGCATCTGTTTTCATGGCTGCCGGGCGGGGAACTTTGCGGCAAGATTTTTACCTGGATATGGTTGAAATCCGCCAATGGTTGGAGGAATGCGTCACCGGTGGTTTCGTGCGTGGCGAAGTCAATGAAGAATGTCGGGATCTGGCTCGGCACGTGTATGTTCTATGCTGCGGTGTGCTAACCGAGCAATAGTTTTGGATGAATCATTTGAAATAAATCAAAGTTATGCAACATAGAAGCTGGATTGTTGTTGTTTCCATTGATGACTTCTCAGTGTCTACAGGTTTTTTCGATGTAGAAGATACTTATTATAATACCGAAAAAAAGCTTTTGATCATTAAGTGTGACCTAGCTTTAATATGGCATAATAAAAAAAATTAATTGACAAGTGATAAAACTAAGATATAACTGATAGCATGTTTTGGTATTCATGCATTTGTACGAGAGCAAGACTAGGCATCATTAAGGCTTCAGGAGTTTTTGCTTAATACCAACCCGAGGCCAATTTTAGGTATCGACGGCAAACAAGAAACAAAATTTGGTGTAAAATTGAGTATGGCAGAAACAAGGCATCATCAAGTATATGAAATCAAAATCAACATTGAACCCAATAGTTAAGTTAGACACCATTATTAACATCATCATCATTATTAGTTTTGGAAAACTACACATACAAAAATATACACCATAGTGGAATGTAACACATCTCCCAGTAAACTATTTCGTGGTACACATTTTGGCGGTATGACATTTGCAGGGTGACCACCCATTCGGAAACGACGGAAAAAAGTTTGGATTTGAAATCCATCGGAAAAATGAGGGGAAAAGTCGGAAATGTAACGGGAATTTTGCTCAGCTGTCTCACAAATAAATAAAAGCGTTTATTTTAACTCATCCAACGTTTTTTAGATATTTTTTTTTATTATTTTCGTGATTGTCACCATTTTTTTTAAAATCCAAATTCAAAAAGTTAAAAAAAAAACTCGAATTGTAAAATGGAAAATATTCGAAGAAGAAAATAAATTTCACTGAGCTTTAAATGAAAATAAACGGAGCCCTAGGTGACTCTTTTAGTAAAATAAACTATCAATATTTTTTAACTTCAAACTTGAAAATATCACAATTTCTGATGTTATCAATTTTCAAATGATATCTAACATATTGCAGGGAACATAAACAAAAACACTATTTTGTTAGAAACACTTTTTTTACATTGTTTTGATTCTATTGATGATTCAAACAAAGAAACAGTTCGGAAGTGTTTTAAAAAGCTTATTCTTACAGTTTATAAAGAAATACAAGTAAAAAAGTATTTATTAATAATATTCTCGGACTTTCGACTTGACGCGTTTCATTAGATTTCATACAGCTGATTACACACTTCTTGGCATTCTACAGATCACACTTTTTGGCCGCAGCATTTCAATGTTTTTTGAAAACCGCCATGGTCCTGTTGGACTTACCATCCTTCTTGAAAACTCTCTTGACGATAGCCCAATATCGTTCTATGGAGCGAAGCTGGGAGCAGTTTGGTGGGTTAATATCTTTCTCAACGAAATCTTCATCGTTATCCCCAAACCAACTAAGAGTGGATTAAGCGTAGTGGGCTGACGCCAAATCCGGCCAGAACAATGGTGGAGTCGTATGTTTCTTATATAGTGGCTGCAACCTTTTCTGCAAACACTCCTTTTGGTAGATATTGGCATTTATTGTTCCTTTTGGAAAAAAACTCGCCGACTTCAATCCGCAGGAGCAGATTGCCTGCCACACAAGAACTTTCTGGCCAAATTTTTCCATCTCAATCGACTTCTCGTGGCCACTCACATCCTCCTCAATAGTTGCAGTGTAGAATTGTGGTCCCGTAAGAGTACTGGAATCCTCTTTTACATAAGTTTCATCGTCCATGAGAATGCACGCATCTGGCTTTTGCAAAATCCGATGATACAGCTTCCGGGCTCTGGTTTTGGCTCGTGATTTTTGTTCAGCCATTTATTAGGACACTTTTTGCTTCTTGTATGTCTTCAAGTTGTTCCGCTTCTTGATCCGCTGTACCATTCCGATCGATGTCCCAGCTTTCTTCGTCAAATCCCGTATGGACATCGATCGATTCCGGTTGATGAGGTTGATTACCTTACGGTCCAGATTTGGATCAGATGGTCCTGGTTTTCTGCCTCTTCCTGGCAAATCATCGAACGTATAGTGTTCCCCCAACTTGTGGATGATGGCTTTTACGTTCGCGGATGAATGCCGAAACGTTTCGCCACTTCATTCATCGAGATGCCCTTCTCTCGCATCCATGTGTCCAACACACGAATTTTAACTTCTTTTTAAATTCGCGACATTTTGGGAGAAACGAATGTTTTAAAGCGCTGGTTCACTCTTGACAGATCAAGATGATACATACAGGTGAGCACAGTTGTGCGCGTTCACACGTTAGTGAGTAGAAGGCCCAAATATGTTTACATTTAGTTAATTTTCCATACACTTCTTAAAATTATTTACATCCCTTTATTGAAGTCCTCCATTTAAAATTTTCATTTTAGTCACTTAAGAAAGGCTTAATCATAGATTTCATTTAGTCGCGCTGATTCTACGGTTTTCTCGAAAAAAGTTTTCTCATGAAAATACTAAAGTTTCGACAGCTGCTACAGCTTATAAACAAATCAGATGTAGAAAAATGACCGATAAAAGGTGAAATACACCTGTGTGCGTCTCCTAGTGTAGACTAGCCTTTACATTCCCGGATCGGAAAATTGGACCGAAATCGCATGGATTTCAGTCCGTTCAACCCGTGAATCGGTTAGAAATCTGACCAGAAATCCACAACAACAACAATCCTGGTGACACAACTTTCATGACGACGCTAAGTTTTTGCGATTGAGCTGTCCAAATAACCAAATGTAATAACCAAATGGTCAGGAAAATCTAACAGAATTCATATAAAAACCGGACAGATTTAAACTGACAACTAATATTTCGACAGTAATCGGTCCGGTTGCGAATTCGTTCCGATCCGGATTATTGTGCAAAAAAACAATGACGCAAAAACTGTTATCTCAACCGCGATGATTAGAGAACATCAATTGGAATCGTCAAGAACATTTTAAGGTTCATCGTAGAGGTTCAAATACTGATGGAAGCTCGAAGATCGATAGAAACAACAGTTCTGAATCTTCCTTATTGATTTATTTTTTTTTCCGAGGGGGCACTTCAGGACAACTTTACAACTTATGGGCTCGATAAACTTACAAGATACATACTCGACAATAAGAACAACGATCACCAAATCGATTAACACAAAACGAAAACTAATGATTTCGATCTTCCTATAGCACATGAAGTACGGTTTTGGTAGCCTTCACATCTCCTTTTAAAGGGGCCATTTCTTTCTTCTAACGTACCAAATCACCACACTTGTAGCACTTACAGTCGATCGGTTCCTTGAGGCGAATCTCCATGGTGGCCGAGTCATGATCGGTCATTCGGACACCGTCCGGATCGTAGCAGTGAGTCAGCTGCAGCTGGCGTTCTCGCAGGAACGATTCCCGGCAGCAGTAACATTCCTTCAGGAAGCCGGTAGCCGTTATGACCGATGGTTGCACTTGGCTGTTGCACTTGCCTTCGCACTTGTTAACCGTGACATCGCCGTTGCAGGTCCGGAACAGCCGGCCTAGCTCGTCGTATTCCTCTGTTGGAAAAGAAAAAGTTTACTCCCGGCACTTTATTCCAACTGTCAGGGGATGATTTCCTACCTTTAATGAGATGAATTTCGGACGGAAGAGTTTCGCAAGTTTCATCGCCTGGTTGATGCTGACCGGTGACCAAGGAACGATGGAACAGTGCAGGCAAAACGGCGAGGCTGCAGATTGCTGCCAAAATTCTGCCGTTGCACAATCGATGCATCTTAGATGCTGACAGGAGCGAACGGTTCAAAAGTTAGACTTTATCTGTAGTGTTTTGTCGTCGGGAACCGGATTTAATAAATAATTTTCCTAGATCAACTCTGCAGGGGATCTCGTTGAACCAACGGGAGATTTCACAAAACACAAGACGAAGACAAGGTTACAGTTTCCACAAACTCCTATCGGCCAGTGTGGGTGGGGTGAAAAACTGATACCCTGTTGATACGAAAACATGGATAACATGCTTTCCCACACCCAAACCGGAATGACTGAGGGTAGGCAAATCGTTTTGCTTGCTGGTTCTCCATGATTTCACTTATAAGCAGTTTACATCGTCATCGTTGATGTTTGTTAAAGCAGAACACAGTTAGGAAAATGCGATACGAATCAGTTCTAATCGGAGTCATTGACTGGAGCTGGCGAAATTCGACGTTTGAAGTTCATGGCTCTGAAGGTTTGTCAATGGCGACAGCCAGACTGAGGTCATTTGGCTCCACGTTTTGTCGCTTAAAAAGGTCAACTTTTTCTCAACGAGCATGCTAGTGGAAGAATAATCCTTTCAACCACATAACTGCTTGATTGCTTTTCATGACTCTTTACCCTCAACAGTTTGTAACACCTTAAGCTTCTACTGTTTGTTTACTATTGATAACTACCTTTTTTTGTTATTAAAATAAATGTGCCAAGTCCATTTTTATTATTTTATCTTTGTTGTTTTTTATTGTGTGTGGCTGAGCTGATGTGTGTAAATTTGAGCTGTGTAACGATACATACAATTAAAAAGTCTTTGAAAGACAGAGCTTTGTTGTTATGATGTGTAATGCTGTACTGCGTTATACCTAAAACAATATTTCGGCCATATGAATAACGAACAAACAATAGCTTTAATGGTTTAGCTTTGTTGTTACAGATATAATGCTGTTTTTCGTAATATGAGTACTTTGCAAAAAATTGAAATATTGACCCATTAACCAATTATAGTAATATTGTGTAGTGTAAAGTGTATTTTGCAATTCCCAAACAAACAAACATAACTGATGGCACACTGAATGCTTGGTGGGGCGTCAGCTAAAAACCCTGGGGCCAGCACCACATCACTTCCATTCTTAGTGATGTAAGGGCTCTCCTATTGTTAAACTGTAATAGTATCTGTGCTGAAGCTGAACGAGTTTTTACTCAGGCGACAAGGCATACTCAATTACATCAGAGTGACGTCATTGATCCCCCTCCATGCCCAAGACCTTTTTTTATTAAAATTTTAAATTTAACGTGTTTAGATGGTTTTAATACTTTTGTCTTCCTTGAAGCTTTGAACTTGAATATCTGCCACACAAGACTTTAAACATGGATACCAAAATGAACCAGGATTTTTGTTTCCACTCTCAGGCTCTTTCCTGCAACCATCGGGTAACCTACTTCAACCTCAACCACTGAACGCAACAAACAACAATTTGCTGGGCAATGGAACGGCCAGTGGCCTAGCAGCCGGTAAACCTGCCGCTAACGTTGGTACAACCTGGAAGAATGCTGGCAACATTAACATCGATCTGGACAACTTGCTAGGCAACTCGAAGGGTAAAAGTGGCGCCAATCAACCATCGATGAATCAACTGAAAAGTATCAATTCGAGCCCCGTTCATCATTCGAATCCAATGCCTCTGAGCAGTCCCCCACCGATGCATCAACAACAACCTGCCTTTGGCGGTGGAATGTTCCACCAGCCCCAGCCAAACATTCCATTAGCCTTCGGAGGAAGTAGCAGTAATACTCTGGGAGCGGCGGCCAGTGGCAACTTTTTCAACGGCATCAACAACAACGCTACCAATAACCAACGGCAACAAGGTATCAACTTTAATGCATTTCAATGATCTACGTTGGGGAACGCTGGCCACCACCGTGATAGGGTAGCCGCGTTCTAAAGGGACCAAGTCCCTCGTTATTTATCCTTGCTTCTTCCTATTGAACTCGAACCCATCATACCCATCCCAATTGTTTTCTCCACTTAGCAAACCGACACCGATTCCATGCGTATATTCTAAAAAGTTTTGTTTGTGCAGGAGAACTTAATGAAATTTGGAATTAAAAAAACACAAATTGATGTACATAGTTGTTAGATTGTTGAATTTGAAAATCGAACAGAAATGTACATTGAATCCAATCAAAAAATGTATTAGGAAACAAATTAAACACGTAATTGTGTCCATTTCTAATTGATCAACTAGAAAAAAAGTAAAACAGTATTTAAAATAGCAAAAGGCAAAACATAACCGATATGGAGTTTGATTGAAACAATTGTGAGTGTGAAGCGTTTTGGTTGTCTCTTTTGAGGGATCGCCACAGGCGAACGACCCTCTTATCCTGGGAAAACGAATTGTTCGAGTCATTCGTGTATTTGTTTAAAGAAGATCGACAGTTGTTTTCAACTAATGTATGATTGAATGATCGATAAAATATTGTGGCTTTTCCCGACGTTACGTGAATAATCGAACGTTATAGATTTAGCGAATTTGAGATGATTGTTGTGTTACACGTTTTCCGGTCTTGAATACTGCAAAGAGTTTTTGAAGTGTACGTACTAGATGTTATGGTGATTTGCATTTTTAAGGCACTTCAATTGCAAAAAAAGGTTTTGTTATAGTGACAGAAGAAATGTCGTCAATCTGAAGTTGAAGCAAGTCAAAACCTGGACATAGTTCTGATAGGAATGATGTAGAATATTGACAAGCGAAATCTTTGTCGCTGGTACATTTAAAAAATGTGACTGTGGTCATATGTAGGCAAAGTTTGAAGACTTCCTTAACAACAATCTGAGCTTCAATAGAAAAAGCATCACACACAAATCTACTTAGTTAACCCAGATTTTCTTGAGAGCAAGTAGTGAATTGAAGAGTAAAAAAAAACAAACCTGAACAGTTGATTTTCTTAGAATATCTATGTTTCTATGTTGATTATATTAAAAAAAAAAAAGCATTTAAGGATTGCATTATTGTACAGCATTTTCGGCTTTTTGTAGAGAAGACTTCCTTTCTATTTCAGAAAGGTATTCCATGAGAAACTTATTACTGAGGCGTCTGGATGGAATCAAGATGTTCTCTATAAAATTGGAGTACGTAATCGATCATTGAGCGTGCTGGATATCTGTGATGGACTTGTGTTTATTTTTTCAATAAGCGCTCTCTAGAAGATGGCTGGAATTTTTTTCGAACCAAAAGATATTCGAATGTTTAAGGTTTTTTTTGTTGTGTTAGATGAATCAGTTCAGGGTTTCCCACTCATTTCGTTCTTTGTTTATCAAAAAAAAACATTGGTTGGACAGAAGATTTGAACTATTTCTTAAACAGTAAACGGGAATTGCCGAGAATGTGAGTTTAGACCGAATTTGTTCGGTAATTTTTAATGGCCAAGGGACTGTAATTAAATATGGGAAATGGCAATTGTCTTTGCGACCCGAAAAGTTTTACTGAACAACTCGCAATTTGTACGGGTAGTTTTTACCGAAACACCGCAATATTTACCACGAATTGTAGAAACTTTAGCCGAATGTCGATAACTTTTGCAAAATAATCTGTGAAACATTCGGTTAAAATTAGCTTTTCCAGATTCCAAAAAGAACAAATTCATGTCCAGGATTCAACTTGTTCACGTATTTTTGAGGTTTTCCAACCTTCCAGTATAGCACAGTCCAGCCAGTTCCAAATAGTAACTGACCCAAACAGGGCAATATGATAGATGAACGAGAGCAATCAAAGATTTCAAAAATTAGTTTAATTTTTCCTTCGCAGAACATTCGACGAATCTTTAAATCTGCCTGCATATGCATTTTAATGTTTGAAAAAATTGCTTTTATTATTTATCAACGTTGTATTAAACAACAGATGTCGTATGATATCTATTTTTTTTTGGAAAAAATATTTTCGAATAATTTTATTCTTGATTGTAAGAAGATATTTTTCCGTAACAAAAGTTTCAGTTGTTTCATTGGAAAAAAAAACTATTATGTAGCTTCAGTTGTTTTATAGAATTGAAAAAAAGAAACGATGTTGTAAATCTATTGTACATAAGGTATGAGAACTATGAATATATATACACAAATAAACTTAGTAGAAAAAAACTAAAAAATCAAATTTGGCGGTACAACCCTATACTGAAGCGTACTGCAAAACAATGTACGTCAATCTGGTGGTGGTGTTGGGTAAGACTACTTTAAAATTCAAAATAAATCAAACTGCGGAAGAATGAGAGTATTGTACACTGACTGGAAACATAGTGTCGTGCAATTACGGTTGTATGTGAGTCGTTAGTCAAATTCAAGATATTTTATTTTCAACTAGACTTTAAGTTTCCGCTTCCCCCTTAAAATATACTTATACATATTTTATTAGTGCGATGGCAAACATTGCACAGTGGCAAAATTTGAACCTAGATTCACAAAAAAATCGAAGCCGCAGATTTGAGGATCGGTAAAAATACTTATCTAATGTGAAATTTTTGAATTATAATGGAGCCATCCTAATGTAATGTGGAAGTTTCATGGAGATTGATGATGTATTACAGGAGTTACAAGCCCAAGTTGAATGAGCCCTCTTACGCAAAGACTGCTATTTTGATAAATTATCTTTTTCAAAAGTTAAAAGCTTATATCAAATTTAATATCTTATACATGAAATATTCAATCCATCGATCTACAAATTTGAGCGTTGTTGAACGCTATCTAAAGCCTTAGTTTGATGATCATTATGTGAAAATCGATCAATATTCAAGTAAGATATGAAGCAAATATTTCATGATATTACCTAATCTTCAAAATATATCGCTTCTTAAGATCTTCTTATAATTTTTAAGGTATTCCAAAATTTTTCAGTTCGTTTTCTGAAATTACAATGACTTAAATTATCATGTTGTTTAAATTTATAAATAAAATTGCTTATTTTCGGTTAATCATGTCAAATAACATCTCACTGAGAAGACTCCGATCAAATACGATGGCAGATTTGACCTCCTGAAAAAATTTCACATAAGTTAAGTACAATGTCAGGTCCTTGAGCCTGCGGTTTTCAATTTTTTGGAGATTTTGGTGCAAAATTTTTCGTTTGTGCATTGTCTTATACTTTTATTCAGTTTTTTTTCTTATAATTCAAGGTGAATAAACATTTATATATGTATTCGTTTCGATTACTTGTTCTGCACACAACTTTATTTTTACACAAGCAGTTATTATTCGTTGAATCTATTGAAGATTATATTTAGCTTTCCTAAGCGCTAGTAAGATCCACTCGTTGGTTTAGGATTATCGAGGCACCTAAACATAGTCTTTGCTATTGTTCTAAGAGAAGATATCATGAATTGACAATAAACATTGAAATTCAACCGTGAAAAGAAAAGTTCAAAATGGGAATACTACCGACATATCCAAGAATAGACAGAATTTTATGGCGCCTTTCCCGCGGACTTCCTCCATCCATTCCAAATTGTCGAAACCTTACAACCACGAATTCTTCCTTATTAGTTTACTGCATAGTGCTGGTCTATTTCGGCTTAGCAAATATACTAACTAAACGCTATGCAAATAGAGATATTATTGTTCTTTAGGCGCTATTTCAAAGCTAGAGTTCCGATAGAGTAGAATGAGAAATAAACTAACACCTCAAGAATAAATCAAGCTGCAATAACTAAACTGTATCGATTACAATTCTGTAGAAGTGAAGTTCTGGCTTAGGTAAATTAAGGCACACAACAACACGCAAGCATCTACGTTTTTTTGCTCCCAATTTTCCAATGATTCTACAAATGAGTTTCTAGGTCCTGAAATCGACTGAATAAGCATTCATTTTATTGTTTTTCATCTTCCAGCATCTAATTTTTACTATTCCAAATTGCAACACCTTTTTTATTCCTTTTTTTCGAATAATTGGTCGTGTATGTGCGAAATAGAAGAGAAATTAAAAGAAAATAAGATTAAAAACCTTACAAAAATCATATACACTGGAGCAATTAACGAGACAGAGAAACTGAACCTATATTTGTTGAAAAGTGTAATAAAATTGAACTAAAAACTTGGAAATGCTCATTTTTGTGTTTCTAGAAAGTGAAAGAACAAATCCCTCCACTCTAATCCTCTCTGGAGTGTCAAAAAAATCTTTTGGTACCCTCTAACGAATTTTATGAGATCTTTAAGTTCACATTATTATTATTTTTTATGGACGCTCTCTCAAAGCCCATTTAAAAAAAAACTATTCAATGACTTCTAAAAAATCAATTTTACAATTCCCACGTAACACTTTGCGGACCGAATACAAGATATCTCGTTTTTTCGCTCACCGCTAGTGTGTTGTATAGAAGCATAACTCAAATGTTATAAATTAATAATAAACCTACTTAACTTAAATTTACTTAATGTTCCCTCGCCGATCCTCCGGTGCATAGGGCCGTGGTAAAAGACCTCCACTGTTGACGATCTGGAGCCGGCGTCTTCACTTGGTCTCGGTCAAGACTCTCGTCGACAGTTCCTATTTCGGCGGTTAGGCCAAAAGTTTCTGGGGCCTCTTCTTCGATGTCCTTGTGGATTCCATTCAAGCGCCTCCCTGCAAATCTCGTTCTCATCTCTTCGCAGTGTGTGCCCAATCCATCTCCACTCTCACACTTCTAGCGTCCTTTGATGACACCGGCGATGTAGTTCCTCATTTCTCAAATCCCGTTGCCAGGCCACCCAGCGCGGATGATATTCCGTAAACAGCGGTTTACGAATACTTCCAGTTTTCGCGTTATCACCGCATATGTGCACCAAGTTTGTCACTCGTACAAAAAAAACGGATTTGACGTTTGAGTTGAAAATTCGGATTTTAGTTCGTAGAGAGATCTGATCCGGATTTCGATGTCTTTCTTGGTACCACCATCAGGCGTTATCTGACTACCAAAATACTGGAAGCACTCCACTTTCTCAACTTGTTGCCCAGCTACTATGAAACTGGAGGGATTTCCTGTGTTGATCTCCATCGACTTGGTCTTTCCGACATTGATTTTGAGACCTGCTGCCTTGGAGCTTTCGGTGAGGTCGTCGAGTTTGCTCTGCATGTCTTGTTGTGTTTGAGCGAGCAAAACAATATCGTCTGCCAGGTCAAGGTTGTTCGGTTGCTCAATTGCTGAAGGATTCCACGGCTATTTTCGGTTCGGTGCACAGTCGATTGATCCAATCAGGATCTCATCCATTACGATAAAAAAAAGTAGCGGTGATAAGATACATCCCTGTCTCACTCCAGCAGTTACCGGAATTGGATCGAACAAGACACCGTCGTGCAAGACCTTGCACGAAAATGCCTCGTACTGTGCCTCGATGAGATCGACTAGTTTCTCTGGGACTCCTCTTCGCCTTAGAGCTGCTCAGATGTTTGCACACGCGTAACTCTCAGTCGTATCTCGCTAAGGACGAGGTGATGGTCAGATGCAATGTCTGCGCTTCGTTCGTTGCGGACAACAAGAAGGCTTCTTCTCAATTTTCGGCTGATGCAGATGTGGTCAATTTGATTTTCCGTTCAGCCATCTCGGGATACCCAAGTGACTATATGTACTGGTCGATGGGGGAAGAGCGATCCACCGATCATCATGTTGTTGCCACAAAATTCAACAAACAGCTCTCCGTTTTCGTTCATCTGTCCTAGGCCATGGTGCCCCATGCTCAAGGTCCTGATTGTCGGGCCAATCTTTGCGTTGAAGTCACCCAAAAGGATTTGAATATCACCCTTCGGAATTTCCTCAACCATGCTGTTCAGTTGACTGTAAAACTGCTCTTCCTCCAGCAAATCGGTAACGTTAGTTGGCGCATAAAATAATACACTAAATAATAAACTTACACTGCCGGCCAAAAGTTTGGGATCACCCGATAAAAAACATGCAAATTTTGATCGTTCATATCTCAGCCGTCTTAGGACATATTGCAAATCTTCTGATTTCATTTGGACGATAATGAGCAATAGCTATTTCGGAGGTATTTTGTCCATAAATAATGTTTTTGTTTTGCACCTAAAACTTAACCTAAAGTTAGAACATTTTCAAAAAATCGCACTCAATAAAATCAAAGCCAATCATCTCGCGATAAGGTGAACCAAATTTCAAAATTTGAGTTGCATTAGAATCCTTATTCTATACTTCTCAAAATACAATCAAAAAAATTTGTGCAAAAATTCAAGAATGTACTTTCAATTAATAAAATAGACACTTAAGTTATCGTCCAAAAGTTTGGGATCACCCCTCAGTATGGTGTATCGGCCAAAAACATGCAAATTTATCTCATTCATATCTTTCTCATCTAACATCGTATTGCAGATCTGAAGGGTGCATTTGAAAGCTTAGGAATTGTTGTTTTTCCATAAATTCATACAAAAATTATATTTTAAAGTGATAACCATAAACAATTTACTTGAAATTAATTTTTTTTTGAAATTCACACTTATGATTGTGAATTTTTTATGGTTATTGATTTAAAATATAATTTTTGTATGAATTTATGAAAAAACAACTATTCCTAAGCTTTCAAATGCACCCTTCAGATCTGCAATACGATGTTAGATGAGAAAGATATGAATGAGATAAATTTGCATGTTTTTGAAAAAATGATCCCAAACTTTGTTAGAATCTGAGAGATCCCACTTCCCTGCGCTAGCTCAACAGGGGAATAAACCGAATGGTTCTCGAGGAGGAATCACAACAACAGTAACATTTAGGTTTATGGGCGGACTTCTAACAAAACAATATAACCTGATATGTACAACAACAAATCAATACAATGTTTAAATTACGGAATGCACTCAAATGAAGTCACAACAATTTGAACATTAAAGACCATACAATATTTGGAGTTGATTGATATTTAAGCACTTTAGTGCTTTTATAAAAATGGAAAATATCGTATTTGAATTTGAGGAATTTATTTTAATTTAGGTTTTGTACTTGCGCATTTTCTTTTAATTTTTCCGGATTTCGTTGCGGCCGTTGCTGCGATGGTCGACTCGTTGGGGGACACCTTTTTTGGTAACCACGAAACGGGATTCTGGAACGGGACTGCCGTAGCTTGTTGGGGAACCAATATTCTGGCGACAACTCGGCCTTTTGGGCGTAGGCCTTGTTTCTTGGTAGGTCCGGGGAGTGGTAATGGTGCACGTTATTTCCACGCGAGTGACTCACCAATCGAGAGGGCACTAACGAAGGCGGTCGGCGAATGGATCCCCAGGCGGGTCTCCCCCAGGCCTCACCACTGCCACCGTGCCTTGAGGGGGTTGTAGCGTAAAGGGCACTTTTTAACACTGCACGACCTTTTGCACTCGCGGAACACCGGTGACTTTTTCTGGGCAATGGAGATATCGGCACTGGGAAGAACAAATGTCCTGGGAATCACTACACTCGGCCACACTCGACCGACCAGCTAGGAAAAAACGGCGTGTAGTCGTCTAGCTGGTCGTTGTTTTTTTCACAAAATAAGCAGAAGGGGGTCGGTGCCTCCCAATTACGGATGAAACGTCGCTGTCGCTCTTCCAACTTCACCCGGACCGGAACTATCATTTGATAGAATAAGCCTCGAGCTGCGGGCGCAGAGCTTATTTATAATTTTTTTCTATGTGTCCCTTTCCTTGTCACTTCCCGTGGAGGGTGTTGTTGTCCCCTTCGTTGAACACCAGGCACACGAACGCTTCACAACTATTTACAAAAACATGGCTGGTGTCGGACTTACAAACGGTTATATATACATCTATATTTATCTTGTGCATTCCAAAGAAATTTACTAACAAGTTTTAATGTTTAACAAAATTACGAATAAAAAACTAAGTAAATGTAATAATAAATATTTAACAAAAATGTACAAAATAAATAAATAAATTAAATCAATAAATAAATAAATAAATAAATAAATAAATAAATAAATAAATAAATAAATAAATAAATAAATAAATAAATGGCTAAACAAAACAAACGCGAATTGACACCAGGCTTATGCTGCTAAAAACAGGAAAAGATATCACTCAAACATAAAACACTGAGTCTGACATCTTGTCCTATTTTTAGATATTTAACAACAATAAAAGAAGTATACAATATTTACAGAATAACATCCAAATTGGCCCAAAAACCAAGATGTTATTGTAACCCATCAAATGGATGGTTACAACTTTTGGTCGATACACCATACTAGTGGTGATCCCAAACTTTTGGACGATAACTTAAGTGTCTATTTTATTAATTAGAAGTGCATTCTTGAATTTTTGCACAAAATTTTTTGATTGTGTATTGAGAAGTATAGAATAAGGATTCTAATGCAACTCAAATTTTGAAATTTGGTCCACCCTATCGCGAGATGATCGGCTTTGAATATTGAGTGCGTTTTTTTGAAAATGCTCTAACTTTAGGTTAAGTTTTAGGTGCAAAACTAAAACATTATTTCTGGGCAAAATAACTCCGAAATAGCTATTGCTCATTATCTTTCAAATGAGTTCAGAAGATTTGCAATATGTCCCAAGACGGCTGAGATATGAACGATAAAAATTTGCATGTTTTTTAGCGGGTGATTCCAAACTTTTGGCCGGCAGTGTATGTGTTCGCAGCATGATTAAAATTTTGCTCGCGTTGAAGTTTTTTTGTTTTGCTGTCAGGCGTGCTGAGAACAGTAGCGTCCATTACCTGGGGGCTCAAGTGAGCCTCTTGGTGTGGGGGAGTTATGTGGGTCGCTAAAAAATTTCTTTATCTTTAAAATAATAAAACTGGACCATTATAAGGTTTCTAGCGCGTGTTCTAAATCTGGCTACGATAATTATTTCGTTTATCGGGTCCCATCTAATGAGGGTTGCATAGGCCTGCGGGCTTAACAGGAAACCAACTCCTCGTTCCCGAGTAACCCAGCAAACATAACAACGCATTAGAAATGTCAGCTCAACTCGTTAACAATGTTAATGCGAATCGTAATTCCTACCAAACCAAGTAAATGATCGTAAAAATGGTTTGTTAAAGTCTACCGACTCGTATATGACAAAATTGCGCCATGTTTGCAAATTTGTCTCCCGCGTGCGGGATTCAAGTGAGAAAACAACCTTGTTGTTCTCTCTGCGATTGGCAGTGCAACCAGATTTCTAAAAATCAGAGGGTCCGTTTGGTTAAACTGTCCAATCAGAGAAGCAGCAGATATTGTCGCTGGCAACGGTTTGCATGCATTGAGAGCAAAACTTGCGCTCTCTCGCATGCTGTCAGGATGTACGGTAAAAGGTGTTGTATATCGTCCAATTTTTGCAGCACTTATCGCATAAGCCAGAAGTTTAAAATATGTATGTATATTGCCTCCACTTTAGTACGTAAATGCTGTTTTTTCGAGTTATATAAGATGATTTTATAATGTATATGAAGCGTATAGCAAAGTTGGTTGAGAAATATACCTACAAAAATGTTTGCTGGGAAAGCTTAGTTCTTTTAGAAATGGGACAGTTACGAATGCGTGTATCTCAAAAACCTTTCATTTGATCTAAACACTTTCTATGAAGGAAATGAAGGTTATCTTATGATAATTCATGAAAAAATTTGAAAAAAATTATTAATCGTTTTTTTTTTAAATAAATTCTACTTTATTCTTGGTATCTCAAATCGGCCAGCGCACACTTTTTTCAGTCACGATAATGATCAGTTTTGGGGGTTCATCTAATCTGTATTTTAGGTTGCTCTATCCTCCTTCTGCAATTTCTGCTACTTTTCGGACCAATACTTCTCTTTTAAAAGAAACTGAGGGCAATTTAGTAGATACAGCTGTTTCGAAATTAACAAATTTGATTATTTTTGAGCCACTTTTTGAGCGTTTTTAATGGAATTTCTGCTGGCAAAATCTGGCAATAACGAAGTAAAACCATCAGGAGATTAAACTTAAAGTATAATCGGTTAGTATAGTTCGTAGGTTGCGAAAGGTACATAAAAGATCGCTCTTTTCAGGCTTTTGAAAACAGTGAAAACCATAGTTTTCGTTTTTAAAATTGTGGTTTTTTTCACAAGAGCAAAATTTTGGCAAATCATTTTTTCTACAAAATAACCAAAATACTCAAAATGTAGGGTTTTTATTGCATTTTAAAGGAAAAATAATAAAAAAAATATTTCGATGTTGTTTTGATGAAATTTAGAACTTTTCGTCGAGTACCACTCATCATAGTTTGGACACCCTATTCGCGGCCATTTTGTTTCACAATCTCATCATTTCTGTTGCATTCCGAGTCGTCCTATCATTCTTCTTCATCTTCTGTTTGACAATTGCCCAAAACTTTTCAATAGGGCGGAATTGAGGCCAGTTGGGTGGGTTGATGTCCTTTTCGACAAAATCCACCCGTTGTCCCGATACCACTGTAGTGCCTCTTTGCTGTAGTGGCAGCTTGCCAAATCTGGCGAAAACTTTACTGGTCCTTTGTGAGATCTAATGTGCGAAAAAAAAACGTTTTTCAGGCACTTCTCCTTGTACATTTCGGAGTCCATGGTCTTGTTTTTCACAAAATCCGGGGTTTATGTCCGCATCTGCAAATACCTTGCCAGATCAAACACTTTCTTGCAAACTTATCGGCAAAAACGAATTTGAACTTGGCGGGGACATCATCCCGACCAGTTGCTTTGTACAATTTTTGGCCAGGAAGCCGCCCAAAATCCATCTTCACGTACCACTATGGGACAGCCCCATATAATGAGGCGGCAAAAAGTATATTTTTGCTATTTATGAACTTTTTTGAAGATAAAATGAGTTGTTTACATTCCAACCCAATAGAAACTATTTTCAGCTTTGGATTTACATGTGTGCTCAGAAAGGACAATAAAATTGGAGTATTTACTCGTAAAAATGCATAGTGTAGTTTTGTAACAATAATTGTTAAAATAAACTTATTTCGGAAACGCGTGAATATTTTTAAGTTCTGTGTACACAAAAAATATTTGAGAGATTAAAGCAAAACCACTCAGAGTATTTTTGTTCATGATTATTCAGTTGTGTATGGAAAATTAAAGAGTACACGCAAAAAAATGCTCTATTAAAATTTTATAATCTGTTATTTCTACAATTCTATCGTAGCTTTTGGTCACAATCAATTACAATCATCTTCCTGCATGTTATGAACAATGTTTGCTTAATGATGTTTAACATAAAGCATACTATTTTTCCAAAATGGTTAAAAATTAACCATCTTTTGTTTTTATTATAACTTTGAAGGATGCAAATATATGCAACTATTTTTTCTTGCATTCGAATTATTAGACCCTTAGCTATGTTTAAAAGTCAAAAAAAGTTTTGGGAAACGGCTTTTTTCTTAGAGACCAAAATGTTTAAACCTTTTGAGTAAATCATAAAATTACTCATTTTTTACACTTTTTTGTTGACCGTGTAAAAATGAAAAATATTTCGAAGAGAAGCTTAGAAAATAAGCTTTCTAACGATGTATTGGGAATTGGTGTAGCATTTCATTCAAAGGAGAAAAATTGATTTAAATATTATTGGATCTTAAGTATATTTTTCAAAATTTTCTAAGTCTGATGTCTGTGAAACGATAAGTGCTTATGATAATGATCTGAAAAATTGAGGATATCTTAGTTAAATATAAAGCTACAAACTGGTGTATGACAAATAATATCACTACGATGAAGATAATTTTTGACTTTTTGCCGCCTCAAACCCCGTAGTGCGTACGTTCCGTCATCCATGAGGATGCATCCGTTGTACTTCGTTAGAACCTTATTGTATAACTTCCGGGCCCATTCTTTGGATTCTACATTCTTCTTCAATGTCCGGTTCGGTTGCTTACTGGCTCGATGAGATCGTATTATTTCGCGCAGGCGAATCCTCCTGACGGTTCACCGGTCAGCATTGAATTTCTTGGCGATGTCATAGGCCGACTGCCCTGGGTCCTTAATCGTTCTCAACACTTTTAAATGCAGTTTCCGATCCTTAGGTCCACTACAACGCTTGGTATGAACCTGCCGATCGATAGTATGCATCTCACGGAACCATTTGAGAATGCTGCACACGGACGATTTGACCATTTTTACAGATTTCGCGATTTTTGAACTTGACCTCGTCGGGTCACGTGTAACTTTTTTGAAACAAAACAAACCGAAATGAAATTCTCAGCACTGATAGAGGAAACATTTCCAAACAAAGTAGGGTAAAACTGTACAAAATGCACCAGCTAAGCATAATTGCTATTTATAGCGATACCAATCATCTAAGAACCAAATTGAGAGTTGACAACGATTCAAGGATGAAATCTACGTATTATCGAAAAGAAAAAATATGATAAAAACTCGATTTTGACTATATTTTTGTAAAAAAACTAAAACAGCCAGAAAACAAACCGCGGGGTAGAACGCCAAAACTACTGGACAGAACGCACCAAACAGGAAGGGTGGTAAGAAATAGAACAATGATTATACGGAATGTAATCATTGAAACACCAAATGTTTAATTACATGTTCATCGTAGTTTTGTAAACTATCATTTTTTGGCTAAAAATCATTTAGTATTGCTAAACTGATCGAAAATTTCGCTTTTCAAAATACACTTTTTAATATCCTTATATATAAAACGCCTTCAAGTAGGCAACGAAATTCAATTTTTTCGACTGATATATGTAGTCATATCGCGGCAAACATGGCGGCCGATACTTTTTTCGAATCGAATATTGGTGCACCGTTTTAACTCGAACAAGGACGAAATTTGTTATAATTATGCAATGTTATCGTCATTTGGGAGTCAGCAAATAAAAAGAAAGGCATTTTGTTTTGATATTCGGGTTTTGTCAAAAGTTAAAAGCATTCAAAATTTGAGCGTAAAACACGTGGCCTTGTGGGCATTCTGCCCCAATTTTCATATTTTGATTTTGGATAAAATTTGTAGGAAGTTAATAAAATACAACAAAATATTTATAGTCTTCCGAAAAAGCACATGAGTGGTAAAAAGATAAGCTGTAGTTTGATCAGATTGCGCAAGCTGTTTTACCATAAAACCTTATATGTAACTTATGAAAAATTACAAGTTTCACGCTGATTCCATTAATTCCACTGTTTCTAAGAACTAAAGTAGATTTTGTGAACTTTTTATCTATTGAATGATGAAAAAGCTTGTTTACTACAATAAAAATGAAGAAAAACATCATTCGAAGCCATAGGTTAGTGTATATTTGAGAAAGAATGACATGGGCCATTTTACCCCGCTCTGGTGCGTCTTGTACAGTTTTCCCCTACTGTCAAAACATTCCAGATCCGACTACTAGAAGCGCTATGGTGTAATAAATAGTGCGTCCAGATTTTGGGTGATCCATGCTTTATGTTGTTTTTGTGTCGATGGAGGAAAATCTGCTTAAATTATCATAACTTTGATCAAATTGAAAGTTTTGAGTAGTTTGGGAAATCAAGCTTTAGAAAACAAAACAAGTAATAAAAATTACCAGCTTCACTGAAAATTTCATCAATTTCCTTTCATACATTCAAAAGTTATTCTCAAAATAAAGTGTTGCATTTTTTCGAATACATTCCTTATAAGCCTATATGGATAGCAGCATAGCAATAAAACATTTTGGGAAGTAGCTACGCTTGTATACAACCGCATCATAAATGGTAAAATAAAATTAAAAAACCTTAAACCTGTTAATTGTATCGTAGAAAGTAAAAAAGTATTTTGTTGTGCTCGTCAAAGTATGTACGTCAATCTTTTTAAAATAACGCTAAGTCTTTTTTTGGGTTTTTTGTTCGTTTTTGACAACTTATCATATATCTACATACACGTACGATCTTGACAAATGTGACCTCCTGCCATTGAAAGACACAAATGGTTCCATTCATTATCGACATACCCCGTTTCGGGTACAATCGAGAGGAGTAAGATTGAAATCTTTGTTTTTGTTTTTGCTCCCTTCTTCGACCGATTTTGAATGTGCGTGAAACAACGGCCGGCGGATGGAAAGTGGTGTTGTTGCACATATTTTTCAACACCCACGATCGATTGCCGAATTTTAGCTTTCCTGTTTTCCCGCTGTAAACAGGAGGGAAAAAATGGCACGGAAACCGAACAGAAGTCTTGAAGGGGCAAAGACAGAGGTGTACATTTGTGCAAAAATTAGGAAAGGACAACAACCGGCCGATGGATGACGACGGAGAGAACCGCAAAACATCGAACCAGATGGCCCGTCGCCGTTTTTTGGGATCGTAATTTTTCCTGGTGTCTTAAAGATAGAAGACGACGTGTCGTATGAACCGAAATGAGGCAGTTTATTTATGAACGACATGCATGGATGGGGATAGTAAAAATCTGCTTACTTTTGGCATGTTTGATGCTTTTCTCTATCGTTTAACATTGTTTTGTTTTTCTGGGTTTTTGATAACCGAGCCGCAGATATTTTTTTGCTCATAAAATTTGTTTACCAAAGAATTTGTATACAATTTTTGTTGTTACTCTACCGCAACGAAATAAAATGATCTCCAACTTGATCTCTGGGTTTTTATGGTGTTACGAACAAAAAACTTCCGATTTAAAACTGTTGACAAATTCATTTACTGAAAATTACACTTTTTATTTAACTGAAATCTATAATGTTTTAGGTGTTAGATTAAGCTTGCAAGAACTTTTCACGCACGCCTCTTCTGGAAGCCTGGACCAAAAAATCCAAAACCTAGAAAAATACAAACGTATAGTTTTTATATTATCAAATAAGAGGCAAACACTTTTTTTTTATCAGAACACATCAGTTTGGAATCTTATTTTAGGCTTCCAAAAAATCATTCGTGATTTTTTTAAAAGACTAACTAAAAAATCTAGGTTTGGACAGAATAATCTAAAAATTATAATAACTTAAATTTGATTTTGCAAATTAAGTGACCAAATCCTAGCCAAAACCGGGGAACCGAGAAATCCGAGAAACCGAGAGAAGATTCTTGATTCAGCAGAAAGACATAAGCCGCCGCAGTCTAAAGGTTCAATACAAATCAAATGAAAAATTTAAACGTTGATATTTAGAAAAAAAAATCAAGATAATTTGTTAATTTTGTGATGTAATTTTTCAACACAGATTTTCATTTCCGTATCCAGATAGATGTGGTATAAATATTTTAATTTTTGATTCCCTCTTCCAAACAACTTGAAAGTCTGAGATATTGAATACAATTTGTGTTATTCTAAACATTTGAAATAATCAGAATTTGTAACTTAAGGGCCGCGAAGAAGCCGTTAAACACCAAAGTTTCATTATTAAATTCAAAACACTTGAGTTATGCTTCTTTATCTATAGTGTAGCATACTAGCGGCAAACGAAAAAACGAGACATCTCGTATTTGGTCCGCAATGTATTAAGTCTGAAACATCTTTGATTTTATCTTATCAATTTGCCTTGAGAAGCAGCTTTTAGATTTTTAAAAACTGAAGAGCCTTGAATTCAACCAAAGATAGGTTTTTAATCCTTCTTCCGGTCTTGAATGAAGATTCCCAACTGAGAATCAAAAATGTATGTAATTTGAATTTTCTGAACTTCAAACTTTGAAATTTTATCATTTTTTTAAAATTATATTCTGCTTGTTTTGAAACATTTGGAAAAAGTGTTTTAGGTAGTAAAGACACGTACATATGTCAGGTTGATGAACACGGTGCTAATTTATCACTGTTTAAATAATTGGCCTAGTGTGTATGTCCCTAAAATTGTGAACCGACGATAGGGTCTGTTTTCATTATAAATAACCTCAAGAACTAACCGTAGGTCAAATTTTGATCCCAAATTTATGAAACGGACCATCAATATCAGGCAAATGCATATACTCTATATGGTAGTCAAACATTTGGAATTCTGTCAGTTTGCATTTTTGGACATAGGACTCAAATGCTTAAACGGTCAGTTTACTAATAAGAGAGATGGGTGGAGGGGGAGGTTTTTTCGAAATTCAAATTCAGCTGGAAATAATAAATTTACTTACATAATTAAAAAAAACACCCGCTAATTTCATCGATGGGGAACCTAAAGTGCATAACAAAAAAATGCTCATACGCTTATGATCTTAGTTTTGTCATGATCTTTCACGTGGAAAAGGAATTTTTGATGAAACATCAATAAGTCACACAAACACAACCAATTTGCAAATCATAGCTTGTGGGGAATCGTGGGCCACACATCTTGAATCACCCATATTTTTATGTTTTTATACACATTCAGAACTTAAAATACGTTTTACCTATCTGTAAAGTTTTCTTATGCCAAATTAAGAGTTATGAAAAATATCTTGTCCATCCTATATAAGAAATTTTGCCAAGACGTTCGCGAGCCAGGTTTTGGAATCTATGCGATCATACACAGCTCTCTTTTTTATTTCATCATCTGAAATCGCTCGTAAATAACGAAATGAATTAGGAATCACAGTTTTGGGTCAACTCATAAACTTTGCATGTTATTTGGTCAATTTGGATTTGGTGGCCCACGATTCCCCATCATTTTTCAAAATCCAAAAAATATTGCTTTTTTTCAAACAGTCAGAATTTGGGGAAAATAACTTATTAAAAAATTTTAAAAAATATCTTATGTTACCTTGAAAATGTAGAAAGCCATACCATTTTTTATTTTCATTTTATCTTTTATAATAAAGAAGTTATGGTACAACGAAATAAAGTGGCCCATAATTCCCCACTCTCCCATACTTTAATTTGAATAATTTTAAGGACAAAAAAGACAATGAAGCCTGCTGTTCTTTCAAAAATCATCTTATCTAAAAAAACCGCTTTTGAGAACAAACATGACATTCATTGAATTTTATTTGTCTTTTACACAATTTTCCCCCTTATCAAAAAAGTCTGTTTTCTTCATCCGGTCGAAAAATGACGTCAAATTTTAAACCAATGTTTAAGTTTCGCAGATTGTGGCTTTCAGTGCCCGAGATTTTTTCAAATTTTAGAGCCGAGGAAGAAAATTCATCAATTTTTTTTTCATTGATTTTCGTTTTATTTTTCTACTGTATCCGGCCAGCCTTCACCACCTTCTGGATACTGGGTTTGCCGTAGAGTCGCGCGAGCTCGTAGTTCATCCTTTGCCTCCACACTCCGTTCTCCTGCATGCCGCCAAAGATGGTTCCTAACACTTGTCGCTCGAATACTCCGAGTGTACGCAGGTCCTCCTCGAGCAATATCCATCTTTAAAAATGTTCCTGAATGTCTTGAGTCTCGGGTCTCAGGTGTCATGTTTCATATCTCATGTCTCAGGTTTCATGATTCATGGCTCATGTCTCAGGTCTCTTGTCTCATGTCTCAGTCTCAGGTCTCAAGTCTCAAATCTCAGGTCTCTGGTCTCAGGTTTCTTGTCACAGGTCTCAAGTCTTAAGTCTCGGGTCTTTTGCCTCAGGACTCAAGTCTTAGGTCTAAGGTCTCAGGTATTCAGTCTCTTGTCTCCGGTCGCATGTCTCTGATCTCGGGTCTCGTTTGCTTTCAGAGCAGGTACCCTCAGCCCCAACTTCAAAAGTTTTTTTTTCTATACGGTTTTCCGCAATTACGCTGTTTATGCGGTTCGTGGACCAGTGTAAAAAAAAACCTTACTGTATTTCCTTTGATTATTCAAATCAAACTAAATGATTCTAGGGCGTTTTAGTTGTTAAAGTCTGTCTCGTTTGTCTTTTTTCCACAATCTGAGCCAGCGCGGCTAAAAAAAAATCACGAAAACTTTTGTTGGCAAGCAGATGCATCACTTAGAGGCCATCCAACTGAAACTTTTTTCACATCTGCATCTCAATTAGCGCTGCTTGGAGGAGGTGTAAATGATGTTTTGTTTAGGCCAAATAGTATACCTCACCAATCGGCAATAAGACACTGTGCCATGAGCGTACAGTACTGATCAAATCAACAGCTGCGAACGAAATATTTTTGTAAAAAATGACAACTGCCAACAAATTGACGAAACGATAAAATGCCTTTAGCAATTTACAAAGTTCTCAATCATCAAATAACTTAAATTTTGCATTTTCTATGATATCTGATCTCTTTGCTTGGGCTGATGCTAATGTAACGAGCACTACTGTAAATATATGCATTCAATATCGTCCATAGTAGCGTTCAAATGTATATTTTTTGTTGGGGCGTTAGAAGCTAGAATTCAACACATCGTACCTACACTTACGCACACATACACCTACAAACACATGTTTATTCCGCCAAAAGTACTAAACAAAAGTAGCAAATGGCACGATGTTGGAACACGTGTTTTAATGGCTCCAGCAAATTTGCTCCTTTTTCTATCTTCGTATATTTTTTCGAACTACCACGTGTCTGGTAAATGATATTACGGAATGTGAGCAGCATTCTAGTGATAGATTGGAAATATTTTTCATACAATAGTTATTGAATAGGTATCAGGTATTAAACACTAGTAAAACAACAACCAATGAAACCAAAAACAAAATATTCAATTTTCCCGTATAAAATCATAAAAGATCAAATTTACTCATGTAAAAGTTACTTAAAAATTCTGCAAAAAATAATGGATGAGTTTTGAACCAATACAAAGCTTCTTAGACCCCAGGGTTTGAGAAATTAAAAAAATAACCCCAAATCGACTCAGTCTGCTGTACCATGTACTGCATCGAATCTTTCCGCAAAATCACGGAGGGAGACGCCAGCATGATTATTCCTAGTTGCCCTGATAACCTCCGCTCATAGGTCGAATGTTCCTCTTCTACGTTTGGGTTGTTTCTAGGATTGACATTTAGTTCGAGTCCATGACAGTCAAATGTCAGGTTTGTTTGGGGGCCCAATAAATCGTTTGGCCCCAAATATTGATGATTGTCAAATTCAAAGACAAAGGATAGAGATGCCATCCCCCTAATTGGTGTTCTTTCCTTCTAAAACATGTTGAGTTTGAAGTGTAGAGTTGCACAATTGTTTCTCCTCTTTCGCGTTCCATATGGGATAACTTTTTAACTTTTTAGAAATTACCACCCGCCAAACCTTCCAGATCAAAACGCTGTCATAAGCTTATCGGTACGACCACTAGAAACGCTGCAGTAAATATTTTTAAAGAAACGGGAATACTGTATCCGTGATCCAAACAGCCGGTTTAGACCCAAATTCAGACCCAAGCAACCGCATCCGTGTTCCATTACACCAGTTTCATCTCAAATATTTTTAAAACTAGTATAAGGATTGCTCCAAAATTGATGAGATTTGGATCCAATTTGACGTCTAAACTGTTTGATAGTAAATGGAACACGAGTGGGATTGCCGGTTTTTTTACTGGATTGGATCTAGATTCGTTGGTTCAATTATTGCATAAATCAGACCCAAGAATAGACCACGGATACAGGTGCTCTAAGAGGAATATGTATGACATTCTTCCTTCCTAAAAATCAGCGGATCATATGATAAAACTGTTTCTTCATCGTTAAACCTATCATTAAAGAATTGATATAAACCAGAAATTTTAAAAGGGTTCAAGCCATTAAATTTTTTGACTCAAAGATAAAAGTTCAACGAATTAAATTTGAATAAACTTTAAACTGTCAAATTTTCGCTATAGCGTGTGGCTAGCGTAGATATTCAACAAACATGATTCCGATAGAACTGCCTAAAATCCGACCAGTCTGGCACGATCCAAGAGATAAACATTCACGAACGGGATCAGAATCACGCCTCCCGGATCGCAATTGTTTCCAGGAATTCCAGACCGCACACGTCACCGAATTGCATAAGCCACGTGTTGCGGCCCAAACTGGTCTCGTTATTAGCCCAAACAGCACTCCCCGCGCTCCCGCTTTCTCTTGTTGCGATTATTTGTTATTGATGAACTGGCTGGCAGTCCCCTGGAAGCATCGCGATCACATCAGATGATCGTTACATCCCACGTCTGTACGCCCCATTCAGTTCTAGAGCTCGACCGAAAGGGTTCCCGTGGCGACCGTCCATCTCCATGGTATCTAATTATAGATCTACGTAGGGGATAAGTAGTTTGTTATTGAATAGTTGTGATGTATTTATGATGGAATGTTTTCCTAGTTCATTGGATGGGAAAGAAGAAGGAAACGTCAAGTCGAGGCAAATCATCTTCTGGGAGGGGACGGGTCAGTTAAGTTAAGGGTCTCTGGGAGGGAGCACTGAGCATGCAAAAACATCCGTCGGTAAGTGGCAAGGTTTGGCACCTTCCTTACTACACATCACCCTAGCAGCCGTGTGCAAGTGTGAAACGGAAGAGAGTGAGTGTGAATTTTAAACTACATATTTAACGAGATTTGGTGTAAACAGATCTAGAACAGGCACAAGACGCGGAATTCGTAAACATGCGTGCAATTTCCACCGGAATACTAGAACTTATTTATTTCAACAAGGAATCACGCAATTCCGGACTGTCTAGCTAGAAGATTGACAAGGGGTAGAGGTTACATGTTGTTTTGGAGATTGACCTTCGATGTGATCATTCAATTAACGATCATTCACCCATCCATATGTAAGCAACTAGCTTCGGTAACAGGCCCTTGAAGTTAGCACAAACATAACCTGACCATAGTAGAGGATTGACACAATTAAGGCCGACCATCCCACTGATTGACAGTTTTATTGTGCAATTGTTGTGACACTTTCTGTGCGTCATTCTGCACCGTCTTTATTAACGAACAGAGAGCTGCCGTGTGGGGCCTTCCGTTTTCGCGAATTTTAGTGGACGACAACGGAGAAATGGTGTTTCGGCCCCCTGGGGCACTGGGCGCGCCGAAAGCTGACACTTAAAATTGAATTGACGTCATCGGTAAATTTACGCGTCATTTGAGCTCGTTAGATAGGCAACAAAACCAACGACATAAATACGACGACAACGACAGCGCATTCTTTCTGATCAGCAGCAATATTTCTAGCTAGGCGATCTGAGCCTGTCATCAGCGCATTCCGATTTCATTCAACCTTTTTCGTAGGGGCTCGACCGGGAACTAGATATCAGTTGTAAATACAATATATTCACTTTTATCAACTACCGGGGATCTGTTTTGGTCGATGTAAGTCGATTGAGCACGTGATGAAGTTTCCGGTCGTCATCGACCGTCATATGGTTTGGTTTCGTTCAGGTAGTGAAACAATGATAGTTTGTAATTTAACACTAAACATACCGACACTTTGTATATACCTATTCATACCGCGAGCGGTCAAATGACGGCAAACACCGTTTTCGCTAAAACTCCCTTGTTTCTCAACCGATTTCTACCAAATTTATAGTTTTGAAAAGCTTATAATTCGACTCAAATATGTTTCTCAAACAATTCACAGCTACAATCAATAATTTTAAAGTTATTTACAATACAAGAAAAAATTTATGAAAAAACATGCTTCAGGAAAAAGGTTGTAAATCAGTTATTAAGTGCTCGAAAACTTTTTCACTTAGTGCCTGAGAAAGCTGAAGTTAGAAGCTATATGTTGCACATATGGAACATTTTTTTAAAAATTTTCTAAGATCATGGCTACAAAAAATGTAAAAAAGTTGTGTAAAACCCGTACTTTTCAATCAATCAACCGCCAAAGCTGTTCCTGTTACAGTAGAAAATTTTGAAAAAGTGAATTGAAAAGTAGACGTAATTTGTCACATTTTGGCATCTTTAGATTTTTGAAATACTAAATACATAATTTTTGACGGCTTTTCAAAGGTAGTTGTTTTTCGAACTTTTTATGAATCTGGATTTTCTGAGACAATCCCTACACCCCAATTCAGCTTTGCACTGGATTTTGAGTACGTTAACGTATAGTTTAGGCAATAAAACTATATGCAAAAGAAAGCAAATTTCATACTGGTTCTAGTGATGTAACTGCATTGGCGGTGCAATGCTTTACAAAAATATAATAAATATATTTCTGAAAGTAAAACTAGAAAATTTGAGCTAATGCTTGTTTGTTTTTTCGTTTCCTTTCACCCGTCTTCGTGTGCAAAATGGCTTTGAGATATTACCACCCACTGCGCCCGTCTGCCAAGCAAGAATTTGTGCTGACTTCTCAAAATTCAGAAACTAGTTCACTGTTTTATTTATCATATTTTTGCCAAGCATTGCACCGCCAATGCAGTTATACCACTAGAACCGGTATGAAATAAGCTTTCTTTTGCATATAGTTTTATTGCCTAAACCTTACGTTAACGTACTCAAAATCCAGTGCAAAGCTGAGCTTAGGTGTAGGAATTGTCTTAGAAAATCCAAATTGATAAAAAGTTCGAAACACAGCTACCTTTGAAAAGTCGTCATAAATTATGTATTTCGTATTTCAAAAATCTAAAGATGCCAAAATGTGACAAATTACGTCTACTTTTCAATTCACTTTTTCAAAATTTTCTACTGTAACAGGAACAGCTTTGGCGGTTGATTGATTGAAAAGTACGGGTTTTACACAACTTTTTTACATTTTTTGTAGCCATGATCTTAGAAAATTTTTAAAAAAATGTTCCATATGTGCAACATATAGCTTCTAACTTCAGCTTTCTCAGGCACTAAGTGAAAAAGTTTTCGAGCACTTAATAACTGATTTACAACCTTTTTCCTGAAGCATGTTTTTTCATAATTTTTTTCTTGTACTGTAAATAACTTTAAAATTATTGATTGTAGCTGTGAATTGTTTGAGAAACATATTTGAGTCGAATTATAAGCTTTTCAAAACTATAAATTTGGTAGAAATCGGTTGAGAAACAAGGGAGTTTTAGCGAAAACGGTGTTTGCCGTCATTTGACCGCTCGCGGTATGAATAGGTATACCACATACGTTATTCGAAAACCGTAACACTTAAAAAAAAATTAAAAACGCAAAAATACTTGCATTTCAAAAACAAAAATAGTCCTGTCGTTAAATTTGCGAAAAAACAATTATATAAGGCGTAATCATCGTTTAAAGTTCAAAAACCGTCATTTGACCGCCTCCGGTACGTTTAGTGTTAAATAAGGTTGGATAACATTAATTCAAACTAAGATGTTCCACAAACTGCTTCTTCAAAAGATTTTTATAGGGGCGAATACGTAGTCAGAACCACAAAAAATCAATCAAATCAATGAATTGAGAGATTTTTTTTTACTTTGGACACTTACAAGTTATCTCGTAACGTTGGCACTTTCCTATCTTCAACATGTGTGTTTTGTTCGCATCTTGGCCAAGTAATACCTTTAATTTTATTACGATCAGCGCAACTCCCTTAGGACTCTAGCATTATTCTTAATAAAAAGCTAAAGCGCATTCGTTGTATCACCAGACTTCTTATAAAGCTGTTATATGACTTTTTAACACCCTGTAAATCACCCGAAGATTCTCAACGGAAAGAATTTGACTTCCGTTGTCTGACGCCATCTTTAAATCCAAGATGGCGACTTCCGCTTTAATTTTCGAAGCTGTCAATCGCGGAAATTGCATGAAACCTACACAATCTTGGTATTGGGTTGAAAAGGTTGAAATAATAAAAATAAATTATGTAATAATGTTTTTTTTTTAACTAGATAAGAATAGTATTAGAAAGACAAAACAATATTTAGCAAGGGAATTCAGATTTGTCACTTATATAAAATATAAATATAAAACAAGCTCCACAACATCGAACTAAATCAAAATAGAACAAGATGCAATAAGAATGATTAAGTAAGAAAAAATAAGACAAAACTCGATTCACAGGGTTGCTAGCAAACCGGGAATACCGGGAAAAACTTTGGAATTTCATCGCAACATTGGGAAACCGGGAAATATCGGGAATTTCGGAAAATCGCCGGAAAAACTATCATAATGGGAAATTTTTCACAGTTTTTCAAAAAATATTTTTAAATTTAAAAGTAGTCTTCGGCAGTCTCCTGTGCCCTTTGTCATGAAAGGCTCACTTCTCAGTCCGCAAGAGCAAATGGCCTGCCAAACGAGATATTTGGAGGCGAACGTCTACACTTTCTTCTTCTTAAATTTGTCGTCCACATCGAACTTTCTCTTGCCGGTGAAAATTTCCAACTCCGGAATTTGCTTAAAATCGGCTTTTATATACATTTCGTCGTCCATCACACAGCAGCCGTATTTTGTCAGCATCTTCTCGTAGAGCTTCCGTGCCCGAGTTTTAGCAGTCGATTGTTGCCACTCATCGCGATTTGGGAAGTTCTCTACCTTGTATGTATGTAGTCCATTTCTCTTCTTTGCATTCTGGAAGTGGCTCTGCGACATGCCGATCTTTTTAGCCAAATTGCGGCTTGAGACGTTGGGATTTGCTTTAATCATCCGCTTCACCTTTCCCTCCGTCTTTTTGTTCTCCGGTCTTGGTTTTCTTCCAGCATCTTTGCCGTGCTCCAACGTCAACCGCTCCTGGAACCGCTTCAACGCTCTGGAGACGGTTGAATGGTGAATGTGCAACATTTTTCCCAACTGCCGGTGCGACAGATCAGAAAATCCCAGGTGTTTGAAAAAAATTGTTCTCTCAACTAGCGCTGGTTCACCTCCGTTTTGGTTGAATGGGCGATGGGCGCGCTCGCAATCCCGGTATACGATTTCTCGTGTGTTAAACAGAGAGAGAAATAGCCTTCACTCCAATTTCACTCCGATTAGCAGTCATTCTTATGGAAATCTATGTAAAAGTAAAGAGCAGGCTTTATTCTTTTTAACAGGGCCAATCCCAATCGAAAAACACGACTTCGAGTTTGACAGCATGTAAACAATACACATCAATTAGAAAGTGTGCAAAATTTGGTTAATTTTTACCCAATGGTAAAAAATTTATGCCCTGTTGAATGTGTCGCAATAATTTCATGTTCGCTCTTTATTAAGATTCTTACAGACTCAAAGGTATGAGCCGTTTCTTATAAAGCAATAACAAAAAAAGAACATGTCAAAAAAATTAAACCAAAAAAACAAAAATTAATAAATCTAAGTAAAACGACATACAACGACTGAATAGTTGTAATTTACTTGAACGATTAAAAAATGATTAATTATTTAACAAAGAAACCCAAATTAACGAGATTTCAAAAAAGCATTGAACAAATATTTTTTTTATTTATACTCGACTAGCTGACTTGGTAAACTTTGTTTTACCTTCAAACTAAAAAATCGTTATAAATTTCTAATTTCATCTACACGTTCTTAACTTCTTCGAGCTCGTGAATCAAAATGACCCATTTTAACATGATTTTGTATGGGGGGCTCTCTTCTATAAAAAGTGAGACTTTTGAATCTATTCTACGTACCGTAAACTGGGGGAACTTTGATCACTTTTTTCATTCATTTCTGAATATTTTGGAAGGGATTGCTTTTTCGTAATACCTAAAAGCTTTAAAACCCTTACTGAGGTGAGGAGTATCAAACATGATCATTGATTGCAGTAAATTCAAACGACATTTGTGGTCATAATTAAATGTTTGTTACAAAACCAGATTTCGAGTTCCGGGGTAACTTTGATCACTTTGGTTTAAACGTATCTTATCATCTTCAAATTTATTGTTTTGATACCATTTAGCACAGAAGGCTTAAAATATCGATAACAGTATTTTTTGTTTGGACTCGATTGAATTTTTCAACGTTTTCTTTCAAAAACAAATATACTCAAAAGATGGACAATGTTGCTGCATACATTTAGGGGCAAAAATTATAAACATTTCTTTATATTTTCTGCCCTCAAAAACAAATGAAATTTTATATTCATGCAACTCTCTGAGTCCTCGCACTGTTCCTATGTTCTTTTTTTCTTCAAACTTAATCATTTGATAGGGTTTTTAGCCATTTTTTCTATACGAGCTTTTTCATGGAAAATGACCGATTTTTTTCAATATCCAAAAATTATCATCAAATGACTATAAAAATAACACTTAAACTAAACCCAAACCAGGAAAAAAGTGGAACTTTCACATTTGACAACCCATTTGCTTCTAAATGCTTAAATTTGATCAGAAGAGATGTTTGTTTGTGAGCCTTCAAAAACCAAGATATTTTAAAAAATTTTAATTACATTTGAAGTAATATAAAAAATCATCTAATAAAAACCAAATTTAGCTTATTTGTAACTTAATTTATAGACTTTCAAACATAGTAAATAGTTTTCAGATATTTTAACTTTACACTTAATTAATGATGATTATCTGCAAAAAAATCATGTTGATCAAAGTTACCCCGCTGATCAAAGTTCCCCCAGTTTACGGTACATACCATATCTGCCCGAAAAACCCTCGGATACTAAATATCACTTCAATTTCAATTAGGGGCCGTTCAGATATCACACAATATCCACATTAATTGAGTTTCAAGATACTTCTTGTGATTCCAATAATTCGAAAGAAAAGTGGAAGCAGCTATCTTGGATTTTAAGATGGCATCAGTCAACAAAATTAGCCCAGCAAACATTTTTGTAGGTATATTTCTCAACAACTTTGTTATACGTTCCATATACATTATAGAATGATCGTATAAAACGCGAAAAAACAGCATTAACCTACCAAAGTAAAGGCAATATACATACATATTTTTTACCTTTGTCTAGAGCGATAAGAACTATACAAATTGGACAAAGTTGAACACCTTATTCGTACATCCTGAAAGTAAGCGAGAGAGCGCAAGTTTTGATCTCAATTCATGCAAACCGTTGACAGCGACTTTATTACCTGCTTCTTTCATTGGACAATTCTTTCAAATAAACCATCCGATTTTGAGTAATCTGGCTGCACTGCTACTCGCAAAGAGAACAACAAGATTGAATCCCGCTCGGGAAAACAGTATCGATTTTTATGATCGTTTACTTAATTTGTAGGAATTGCAATTTGCATTAACATTATTAACGACTTAATCTATCATGTCTTATGTGATTTCAGTTTGTTAGCTGACTTCTACTCGTTGTGCATTTCACCCGATATTCTATCACGGCCATGGTTGCCACATGTACAGATTTATCTAGACAGGTACAGATTTTTGAGCTCATTTTTGGTACAGAATCTGTACGTACAGATGACAGATTTTCAAAATTTGGTACAGATTTGTACAGATTTTTGAATTTTTTGACTTTCATCCAGTTTATTGAAAACTTTATTGAAAATAAGTCAAAAGTTAGCCATTATTATTCTGACGATAAGAGTTCCTTACTGGGAAGTACACGATAAAACAATAAGATTTCCAAATTTGCTACAAATAATTAAATATCTGATTAAAATCCCCAACTCGTCAGCAGTGGTTGAGCGCATTTTCTCGTAAGTAAATGCCAATAAAACCAAAATTCGTAATCGTTTGAGTGTTGACACATTGGACGCTATCTTCAAAACGAGAAGTTATTTAAGATTAAACGGCGGATCGAAAAATGTCGTATTAAATATGACGCTCTAAAATCGTTTCAAGAAAACTATGTATAAACATCATGAGCATTAGAAAGTGTTTGTTATAAAAAATATTTTTTAATGTCAGTTTTTTCAAGAGAAAAAATAAAAATGATTAAATGAGTTTCACAAAAAGTGATTAACTAAAAAACTGTACTTAGTGAAATAAAGTATTTATTTTTTTAAAGATTAAAAATAAGGAAACAAAATCTTCACATATCAACATATTTAATGCAGAACTTTTTTTTCCTTTGGTACAGATTTTGGTACAGATTTTTGAGTTTACGGTACAGATGAAAAAGATTTTTTCGATGAGCGGTACAGATTTGGATGTGGTAACACTGATCACGGCCCATGCGCTCGTTATAACGCGCCAATCGTAGTAAGTTGAAAATAGCATTAATTTTTCAAAACAGCCAATTTTCATTGAAAGTGAACAAAAAGTTAAAAACCATTTTTTGAGCATTGATTTTGCTCAAAACATTTTACTTTCAATTTCTTTAAAATTTTGTTTAGTCCAGAACATCAATTTCTAGGCAAAGTGTCTGTAAGTATTAGTGTGTTTTTTCGGCCTTCGGCTGCCTTCGGATGTGTTCGGCTTCTAGGCGCATATTAAATACACAGCGGTGCGTATTTGCACTACAGTTTTGTTTGTTGGTTTTATATATGGTTTTGAAAAATCATGTTTTTAAAGCAACTTAATGAATTTAAGTAATAAAAAATCACGAGCGTTTGTAGAAAACACTTTCCTTTAACGAGTAAACTCGTTTTTTACACAAAATGTACGCGAAATACATAGCAAAAATTGGGCTTGTGATATAGCTCAGTTGGCAAGTCTGTTGTCTCCTGAGCCGATGTCCGCGAGTTCGAGCTCAAGAGTAAAACATCGAACACAGTTGTACCGGATAGTTTTTCAATAACGATCCGCCAACTGCAACGTTGATAAAGTCGCGAATGCCATAAAGATAGTAAAACGACTATAATCGAAACAAAAAAAAACATAGCAAATCAGTGATTTACTTAAGTTGTGCATAATAGAGCATGTTCCCCTTTACGTTTTTAAGTCTTTTAACTGTTTCACGGAAAATAATAAAAAGGTAAAACAGACAGCAAAGGTGAACGCTCGCAAAAGCCAAAAAGGTAACTTCTACCTATTCGAGGTGAAACTCACCTCACAGCGAGCTAAAATATACCTGAAACGAAGAATGAAAAAAGGTACAATTCACCGAGAAAAAATGTGAATCCAAAAAAGGTAAATTTTACCTCGTAGCGAGGTGAAGTTCACCTGAATTGAGCTGAATCGAAAAGAATTATCCACCGAGAAAGAAAGGTAAATCCAAATAAGGTAAAACTTACCTCGTAGCGAGGTGAAGTTGACCTGGATTGAGCTAAACAAAACGGTACAAATCATCTCGAAAAAGTAACTATTTGACGAATCCGTTTATTGAGGTTAAGCTGTTTTACCGTTTAGGAACAAGTTTTGCTTCGTGCACAAATGTGAAAATCGGAACAAAATGGTAAGTGTTTTCTAAGATTTCATTTAGTTGTGCTGGTTCTCTTCATAATACTTTGCTTTTGTTTCAGATCGGCCCACAGAGCTTCGTGTTGTATTCCCGTCAGCCTTCAGATATTATTCCGGAAAAGCCGGACCTGACAAGCTTGGCGAACAAAGGATTTGCCTCAATAATTTTTAAAGAACACGGTGATATATTTCAAAAATAAATATCAAGTAACAGTCCCTATTTATTTCAAATAAATACCAATTTTTTCATGAATTGTGTTTTTTTTTTAAATTAATTTTTATTGAAGAAACCAATCAAACAAACTAGCATTTACCTTTTAAATCAGTGAATGGGAAAACGGTATTATTTACTATTTTGCTAGGTGAATGAAAAAAAGGTAAAATTTACCTTTTTTGAGGGGTGGAAAAAATTCACCTCGCAAAAAGGTACACGGAAAATAAAAAAAGGTAAAATTTACCGAGTTAGCAAAGGTGAACGCTCGTGAAAGCCAAAAAGGTATCTTGTACCTCTTCGAGGTGAAACTCACCTCACAGTGAGGTAAAATTTACCTGAATCGAGGTTTGAAAAAAAGGTACAATTCACCGAGAAAAAAGGTGAATCCAAAAAAGGTAAATCTTACCTCGTAGCGAGATGAAGTTCACCTGAATTGAGCTCGATAAAAAAGTATAATTCACCTAGAAAAAAAGGTAAATCCAAATAAGGTAAAACTTACCTCGTAGCGAGGTGTAATTGACCTGGATTGAGCCAAACAAAACGGTACAATTCTTCTAAAAAAAAGTAACTATTCGCCGAACCCGTTCATTGAGGTTAAGCTGTTTTGTCATTCTAGGAACAAGTTTTGCTTAGTGCCTAATATGTGAAAATCGGAATAGAATGGTAAGTGTTCTTAAATATCATTTAGTTGTGCTGGTTCTCGTCATAATACTATTGATTTTGTTTCAGATCGGCCCATAGAGCTTTGAGGTGTATTCCACGTCATCCTCCAGCCGGAAAAGCCGAACCTGACCGGATTAGTCGAACGGAGGAGGCCATGAATGTACGCAACGCAGGTGGATTCAGCGGCCATAGCGGCTCAGAAGAACGCGAAGCCGAATTACCAGTCCCTATTTATCTCCAATAAATATCATTTTTGAAAGAATTTTGTATTTTTTTAATTCTTATTGAAGAAAACAATCAAACCAACCAGCATTTACCTTTTAAATCAGTAAATGGGAAAACGGTATTATTTACTATTTTGCTAGGTGAATGCGAAAAAGGTAAAATTTACCTTTTTGCAAGGTAAATTGAAAAAAGATAAAATTTACCTTTTTTCTAGGTAAATGAAAAAAAGGTAAAATTTACCTCGAATGAGGGGTGGAAAAAATTCACCTCGCAAAAAGGTAAATTTTACCTTTTTTTATTTTCCGTGTTTTAAATAGTAAAGCGGAAGCAGCCATTTTGAATTTCAAGATGGCGTGAGACAACAAAGTTTGACTTCCATTCATTGAACCCTTTCACCTAATATTCACATTTTAGGGGTTTTCATTTCTTCTTTCGATTATTAACAGTACATGAAAGTTAAACGGAAGCCGCTATCTTGAATTTTAATATGGCGTTGGACAGCGAAATTCGATTGCATGCGGTTTTTAACCATTTGGATTGCATACGTCAGACAGCGAAATTCAACTTCTTCCCGTTGATCTTCTTCACTTTAGACTAATATTGAAATTTTCTAAGAGCTTGCTGAACTGTTTTAAAACACCTTGAACATGGAGTTTAATTATAACTAATCAAAACAGTTTAGACGATGGCCAGTCAATATGCCACTGAGGAGGAGCGAATGCCAAAGTAGCTCGAAACGTATGGACAACTGGTAAACAGTTTTTTTTATTTGAGCGGGGAAAAACCCTGCTTATTATTAAAACTCACCGGAAAACGTCGACAATTTCAAAGAACGATTATTAAGTAACTTAGTTTATAAAGCAATAAACAAAACCAAACTTAAAATCACTCAAAAATAGTTGTTGTATTTAAAGTTCATTTTGCAAAGCGTTAAGATTTTGAATATTTTGGACAATTTCGAATCCCATTTGATGCTGTTACAAAGTTTTTTAAACTCATTGTAAACGAATGGAAGCATTTTTCTTTGTTTTTCATTGTTCAGAAAGTGAAGCAATACTGGAAGAGCTTTCTAAAGGACTTGAAAAGTCACCCGGCAGCCCAAGCCAGAATGACAGTTTTAATTGATTTTTTATCACTTTCGACTGCCGTTTTCCGACTATTTTCAGTCTGTCGGTTCTTTGATTGAAACTGTCGCCCTTTTGTGAGAGAACTACATGAGACAGTAATTGAATTTCTTTTCATTGATGCTTTGGTGGTTCATTCTGCATTCAATGTGATGCAACGTTCCACGAAGATGCTGACCTACAGAGTTAAATCGAGACACATTTCCCTTATCTTTGGATGATAAAAATTTATGGCAATGTGTAACACTTAAACGCATTTATCATGTCCCTTCCGCGGCAGCTACCAAACCACTTGTTATGATGAATTTCAGGGCGCTAGGTTAAGATTCTTTACACAGTTACTTCAAAGTGGTTCATAAAAAATCATAAAATAATTATTTGAACATTGGCCCAGCCTTGGAATGCTTTACTGCAAAGTTTAACGACTTTTCTGAAGATTTACACAGTTTTCATCTCGTGAGCGACATCACGTAAGTGTTATCTTATGGCATTTTTTCGTTTGTCCCCGTTTATGATCCGAAATTTTTCTCGATGGCAATGACTGAATTAGCGGATATTTATTTGAAATAATACCAAGTCGAACAGAACAATGTATCGCGCCATTTGTTTGCGATGTTTTTGCAAACGGACGGTTGAAAAAAGGTCAGTAGAAAAATATCCCATCATTTCGCAGACGTCAATCATTCTTTGCTTTTTTCGGTGATTGTTTCGTGGCTTGAGTATTGAGTGTTCTACCAGAATGATTTATTGCTTATTTATTCAAACTCTCTGTGGTTTCTATGGATTCGGAAAAAGAAGTTCTTCAAGGCCCTAATACCATTTCTCTAAAGGTGTTTCTATTAATTTCCTCCTAATTGGTCAAACACTTCCTCCTCTATGCGCGTCATTTGCGCTTCCTCCCCACTGCACCAAATTTTTCGCACTCGGCTTGACGTTTCCCGACATCATTATCGTCACCAACCATTCATCGCCACACCGGGATGTCGTTTGTTTTTGTTGCTGTTAATTATTTTTGCGAGTCCCGAGTGTGGCGACAAACTTGCCCCTCACATGCTTGCACTAGTTAGGTGGGAATTACTTTCTTCCCTCAACTCGGTTGCTTCGAGATGGGAATGTTACTTGAGCGAAAATGGTCCGTCCTTAGATTTGAAGGACTTATCAGGGTCGGCTTGTTCGATTTTTTTTAACTACTGGCTTTGCGATCTGACTCCTATAAAATAAGCCAGGTGCGTTATGATAGATTACGTAGGTACGATAAAATGAAACAAGCTTAAAAATTGTAACGGTTGAACAACATCCTGAGTAAAACGAATGCATGGGGTTGACGAAATGGATGACTACCAACTGCTAAATAAACTGTCTTGAATGACAGACTTGCGAAAAATAACAGCCGTCGCTCGTGGCGTAAAAGGGTAGCTTACTAGTCTTCTAAGCCAACAGTCATGGGAACGAACCCCGGCCACGATATTACACCAGGGATGATTTTATGACGGTTTAATTATGGTCATGCAAAATGCTTAAAGCCTGCTTCATTTAATATTGGAACACAAACAATTGCGTGTAGTTCAGTCATTTATTAACGAATTCATAATTTGTTTTTCATACAAATGTAGCATTTTCTTTACTCTTTCATAAAAAAAAATTAAAAAAAAATTATTCATTGCTGTTTCGAAGAAATTCTCGTACTTTTCCCGTAATACGGCACATTAGGCGGCGCACACCCTTTTCGTCCACCGTTTTGGCGATTTGATTCCACCAGTTCTTCATTTGAGTCATGTTCCTAACAAGTTTTCCCTTTGCCTTAAGCCTCCGCTTTTTTTTTTTCTTTTGTTGGGTCCCTACCACTGCGACCAGTTGTTAGATCTTTTGTGGTTTGTCCCCTATTTACTGTAGCTTCTCAAGATAGATCACTCTGATTGATCACAGTAGTGTCACTTTCTTGTTGATCAGCATTTTCCCAATTTGGAAGAACAACACGAATGAAGTTAACAATCTTATTGGAACCTAAAGAAAATAAATCAGAAGGATCTAAAATTCCTTTACCGAGTAAACTAGTTCTTTTTGATATAAGACAAGGGCATTCACATAGAAGGTGCTCCGATGTTTCCTTCTCAGCCTGACAAAAACGACAAATGTCAGATTGACTTCTTCCCATGAGTTTTAGAAGATATCGACATTCACAGTGTCCTGTAACCAATCCTGTAAAAGTTTTTAAATCTTTTTTTGATAATGTTAGAATCTTTTTCGATTTGTAAATATTTGGAACAATCATTCGCTTCGCTTGTCTTGCTCCTTCAATGTTTTTCCAGTTTCGTTCAATGATGTTTTTTTTCTAAATTTCTTATTTCCATTTTTAAAAAGCAACGAGACACGCTGCAAAAAGGTTCAGGACCTACAAACGGAATTGAAGAGCCTTGTCTAGCTAGCATGTCAGCTTTTTCGTTGCCTTCAATTCCGCAGTGCCCTGGCACCCAATATAGAGTAACTGAATTGTTCTGTGCAAGATTTTCAAGTGCCTCAATACATTCCCATACCAGTTTTGATGTACATTTAAATGATTTTAATGATTTAAGTGCAGCTTGGCTGTCTGAAAAAATTGCAATATTTGCATGTTTGTATCTTCTTTTTAAACAAAGGTTTGTGCATTCGAGAATAGCGTAGATTTCGGCCTGGAAAACTGTCACCCACTTTCCCATTGATATCGATATATTTGCGCCGGGACCAGTTACCCCTGCACCAGCTTCATTGTCCATTTTGGATCCATCTGTATAGAATAATAAAGATCCTGATCGTACCTCGGGGCCACCTGAGCTCCATGTAAATCGATCAGGCTCTAGAACATTGAAAGAATGTTTGAAAATGGGTTTAGCCAAGACCCAATCTCTATTGCTACAAATTATTGGATTGATTTTAAATTTGTCGAGAATTTTTAGGTGACCACTATTGGCTTTCCCTGTAAGTGATATATTGTTTTCAAGTCTCAGAGCTTGCTTCTTTGCTTCAAGCTGCACACATTGATGAATAGGAAGAACGCAAAGGATCGCTTCCATAGCTTTTGTAGGGGTACTAAGCCTACGCTTCGTGATTGCCCAGTATTTCTCTATCGGCCGGAACTGGGGGCAGTTTGGGGGGTTGAGGTCCTTCGGTATTACGCTGACCCCGTTCGTTGCGTACCATTCCATAACCGTTTTGCTGTAATGGCAGCTTGCGAGGTCCGGCCAAAACATTACTGGACTGTCGTGGGCACGAATAAACGGCAGAATCCGTTTCTGTAGGCACTCTTTTTTGTAGACTTCTGATGTCATTGTCTTGTCAGTGAGAAAGACTTTGGTTTTCTGTCCACAACTGCATATCCCCTGCCAAATCATGTACTTGCGGGCGAATTTATCCGCAAACACGAACTTAAATTTTGCAGGTACATCCCCCCGAGCCGTCGCCAAATAAAATTTTTGACCTGGGATTTGCCCAAAGTCCGCCTTCACGTAGGTCTCATCGTCCATCAGAATACATCCGTCGAATTTGGTCAGCACTTGGTCGTACAGCTTTCGAGCACGGATTCTGGCCACATTGTTCTACTTCAGCGTCCGATTTGGCTGTTTGCTGGCTCGGAATGACCTTATTCCTTCCCGGAGACGAATTCGTCGCACCGTACTGTGAGCGGCCTGGAACTTATTGGCCAAATCGCGGTCTGAAAGATTGGGATTCCTCTTGACGGCCTTGATGACTTTCCCACGCAGTTTCCGGTCGACAGTTCCACTCCGACGCTTCGAATGCGGCTTCCGAGCCGTCGTCAATGTTTCCTTGTACTGCTTGATAACACGCCATACGGTATTTCTGGGCATTTTAAGCTGTTTAGCTAGCTTCGATGCCGACAACAATGGATTTTCAAGAAAACTGTGCACAATTTGATCTCTCCGTTCGGCTTCCATGGCGGTTGTTTACAAAATGCTATCGTTTGGTGTTATGACATGAATACATGGTGAAAGGTAATGAATTTCCCGACACGTGGGTGAAAAAAGTTTCCAAATCCGTCCACTAGGAGCGCCACAATGAGCAAAAGAATTTGTTCCAATATTAAATGAAGCAGACTTTGTATTCTTGAATCGACCATAAATGTTTACAGATAATTTTGAAAACGCTAATGAAGCTTTTATTAATCATACTGTTTGCCATCTTGGATTTCAAGATAGTGTTTGATAGCAAACTTCGACTTCTACCCGTTTAGCCCTTCCACCCAATACACAAATTATGGGAGCTTCATGCGATTTTCAGTGATTAACAGCATTTTAAGGTTCAGTGGAGGCCGTCATCTTGGATTTCGAGATACACCTGATAGCGAAATTTGACTTCTTCTGGTTTAGCCCTTTTGCCAATACCCATATTGTTAGGGTTGCATGCGATTTTTAGTTATTTACAGCATTTTAAGGTTCAGCGAAAGTAGCCATCTTGGATTTCAAGATGGCGTCTTATAGAGACATGTGACTTAAACTAATCAAGTCATTTTACCCAATGACCATATTGTGGGAATTTCAAGTGCTTTTCAGTGATTAAAATCATTTTAATGTTCAGTGGAAGACGCCATCTTGGGTTTCAAGATGATGCCTGATAGCGATATTTGTCTTCTACTGATTGATCCTTTTCAATCTTTATCCGTATTGTGGGATTTTCGTGCGATTTTCATTGATTTACAGCATTTTAAAGTTCAGTGGAAGCCGCCATCTTGGCTTTCAAGATGGCATCCGATAGCGAAGTTCGACTTCTTCTAGTTTAGCCCTTTCACCAAACACCCATATTGTTGGGTTTTCTTGCGAATTTCAGTGATTAATAGTTGGATTTCATGATGTCGTCGGATATCGAAATTCGACTTCTACTAGTTAAGCAATTTCTCTCAAAACTCATATTGTGGGGGTTTCATTTGATTCTCAGTGATTAACAGCATTTCAAAGTTTAGCGAAAGCCGTCATTTTGGATTTCAAGATGAGGTCTGAAGGATAAAAATTCGACTTCTACTCGTTTAACCTTTTCACCCAACACCCATATAGTGGTGGTTTAATGCGACTTTTTGTAATTTACAGCATTTAAAGTTGAAAGCGAAGCAAAGCGAAATTCGACTTCTAGTCGTTTAGCCCTTTCATCCAATACCAATATTGTTGGGGTTTCATGCGATTTTAAGTCATTAACAACATTTTAAAGTTCAGTGAAAGCCGCCGTTTTGGATTTTAAGATGGCGTCAGACAACGAAATTCGACTTCAACTCATGGTTTTTTCCACGGGCCATTCACAACCAATCCCTTTTTAATTAAAAAAGTCTATCCTCATTCACTGTACTAACGATTAACAACTCAGAAATGAGAAACTCATTCTAAGCGTGTAGTTGGTTGGCTTGCGAGAAAAACGTTAAATTTTAACTTTTTTGTATGGCTCTCATGAAACCATAACAAAACTAATTAGCCATTTATCTGGCCATAAAAAAGCTTCTTAGCATTGAATTGACTAACGCCATGTTGGTTGCAAAATCGAAAGGCACAAAATGACGCCATGTTGATGGATTCACAATGTGTTGAGGCAAATGATTCGCAACATTAATGCCGTTTTCGATTTTCTCCACTGGCGCGGGGCAAAACTTTCTCTGAATAAACAAACAGAATCGTCACCCGGGACGATGCAAATATATGGTTGCTATAGTCAACCTTATGCTTACCCCCAACACTGACAACTTCTACGGGTTGCCTGCTTGAGGTTCAAACCTCGGGCAAAACTAGTGGACTTCTGAATTAATAAACGAACACAATAACAGCAATTCGGGCAAAACTCGTGGATAACTAGGTTACCACTGCTCATAAACGAATAAACTATAAGTTTGTAGATCGTGTTTTATTACGCTTCAAAGCTAAAATAGATTTTGAGGTTAGGATAACTGTATAGATAGCTGTATGATCGAAGATCTCGATAAACTTACAAGTTAGTGCAGGGTTCTACGTTCTGTGCCTCGCCGTACAGCGATCTTCGTTTAAAAATCATCTTAACCCTAGCAAACTAATTTCACATTATTTAATACATTATAGATGAAAGCAATAACAGTTACCTTATCGAGCAAACGGAATTTATCAAAACGCCAGCGGTGGCAAAACTAATCACTGCCAACCGAATCTACAGATTTATAAACCTAATGATTATACATTATCAATCTTCAACTTTATCTTCAGTAGTTACGGGTGTTGGAAATATTGATATCAATCGAGAAACTAAAATAACCAATCCTCACTGAGATACGGAAAATGTCCGAATGCACGAGGAAACTGGCTGCTTAACTAAAGTATCTAATCGTAATCGAACAGGAAGTTACGTATTTTCGTTTTTGTTTTGTTTCTATGCTGACATTAATTGCTGATGATCAGCTCAATTGAATGCTCCTACTGCAGGGCTGCCAGCTGCGCTGACACAATGCGAGTATTTGAAAATATTTTTTCAGGCCTATTTTCCATGAATTCCATCATGATAGACCATCAGATTTGACGAAGTGCATTTATTTTAAGATACTTTTTTATACACATTTTACCAATAATCTTGACTGGCAGTAGAAAAGATGCTCATAATTGGTTAAAACATTGGTATTCTGGCTATTAATTTTAACAGAACATATCTCAATAATGCAATTATCATTCATCAACCATTATGGTTGCTTGAAAAAAATAAAAAAAAACTCCGAGAACTCACAGAATAGAAAAAAAACAAAAATTGCTAACATGTTTAATAATAGCTTTTTAAAAGTTTTGGTGACAAACATTGATGACCAACAATGATTGGTCATTATGACGTTTCTAGGATAGGGCCAAATAGCCCGATTTATTAGAGTCCTGGTGATGTTATGAAGGTTGATGTTATAGTCCTAACGAAGTTTTGCTGAATTCTAAACTTTTCATGAACAGTGGCTCCAGAGAAAAAATTAAGTGATATTATTCAATCCTTCCCAGCCTTATTCTAATTGTTTTCAGTATAGCAGAGCCATGAGTAATTTTGAATTTGAAAAATTTCAACGAAAATTATTTGATAAAGATGCGAGCTGCACTCTCTGGAGCCGTCGTAGGCAAACAACGTATACTGTTTCCATTTTTAATCGGTAAAAACGAACTGGTCCTAAATAGACATATCATGAGAAAAAAGCAATTTCATCGGAAAAAAACTGCATTCACGATTCATTATAAAACCGTTTTTGTTAAAACTAATCGTGGCTCCATAGAGCAAAACAAGTTCAATATCATGTTTAAGATATGAAACCTCCAAAGCACACCTTATTACCTAAAATATCAATCATCCCAACGTCTTCCACCATAAATTTCACCTGAGTGAACTCGAAAACATGTCTTCCCCTCCCAACTGTTTTTAGATGGCAACATAAAAAAACATTAACTCAAAATAAACCGCGCCAAAACCGTTACCCTTGAAGTGTCGAGGCAAAAACACGCCACCGGAAAAGCTGTTGCTTCGCCAACGGAATTGAACGATATTTCCCACCGGTCGGACGGTCGATCGTCGAGTGAAAATGTTTAGCAGCAAAACTGTCGCCAAATGGCGGGGAAAAGTGCATGCCGCATCTGGTGGCGATTGGCCGCTCCCGGGAGGGCAATACCCTAAATCCGGGAAGGTCCTTCACAGAGGTACTTTGACGGATGACAGATGCGATTATTAGCCCTATCTATCTACATCGCACCCCGTAGAGTGTTTATTTTATGTTTTTGAAAGGGAGTAGGAGATGAACGTGCTTGTCTCGTACCGTAAGTAACTTTCTTGTCGTAATTCGTATCATCTCATGATTTTCTAAGGGAATGTGTGAAATTAAGTCTTAAATCAGAGGAACCCAATTTGTAGAGCAATCGATGCATGTGCTTGATTATATTATTGGAGCCGAAAAAGTTGATTATGCAGTTTCGCTAGAACAACATTGTGTCAAATTTTTTCATACGAAAATAAGTCTCGTTGAGCGATCTATTTGTGTTAATAAAATGAGCTGAAATTTGGCATTAGCCCTTCCGTCAAGCCAGAGAACGCCCGAAAGGTTTGATTCCGAAACATTTTTTATGTACTACTAAGTATTTCACAATTAAATGGGTTTTTTTACAAGTCAAGACGCCAAGTCGCTTGTTGAAAAGCTAGAAGCAGCCCTGACAAGGGTTAAGTTGGTCCTTGTGCTTTTACTGTTTACTGTTTACTGTTTATTACTGTTAAAAGAGTAATGTAAAACTTTTTTTGAATTTAATAAGACAACCATTACTGTAATACTCGCAGAACAGTTTAAAATAGTGTTTTAAAATATCGTCTGGTTTAGGATTTTAGTTGAAAAATGACAAAGGTATGAGAATTTGAAAAAAAAGTTTTATTTTTATCTCAAAAAACTTAACTTTCAAATATCTCGAAAAATCATTATTAACTGCAAAATATCATGGGTTTTCAAGTCGCCAAAATGAACCAAATTTGAATTTTGGGGAAAATCTGAAGACCACCGGCATAATTTGAATGATAATAAAAAACCCACCACCCATGTTGAAGCATACAATGTATGATCAGGATTAATTTTCACTAAGTTAATTTTCACTAAGTTAAAAATTACATGTTTCCTTTGTTCGAGAGTTGTTCCTCGACGTAAAACCTTCTATCCCGAATTCCACTTGAGTGTCTATATCTATTGGAAATTTGGGGGCTTGTATCTTTATTCAGGCGTCTTGAGATAAAAAAAAACTGAAACCCTGATTGAATGCATAAAATCTTTATTTTGCTTCATTTTTTTGGTGGACAGACCTTGAGTGTCAATTTGTATATCGCTTACAATTGTATAGCTCTCTTGTTTTTCAACTGATTTGTACAAAATTTATAGTTTAAGCTATATTTCATATTAATCATGCTTTGCAAAAAGTATCACAGCGATAAAACAATACCTTACTAAAACAGGTATGAAATTGCATTTCTGGTAAATATATATTTATTGCTGAAATGTAGCGTTAATATACCCAAAGTCCAGTGCAAAGTTGAATTTAGAAAATCTGAGAAATTGCTAATCAACAAAAATTTCAAAAAACAGCCTGTGACCAAAACAATTTTCATGGTTTATTGATTGAAAAGTACGGTTTCTACACCACTTTTTGTAGTCTTTGATCTTAATTTTTCCTTACCCTTGTGAGTCCTTAGTTTCCAATTTCAGGTTTCTTGGACACTAAGTACCGTAATCCGGGGTAATATTGATCACCTTTTTCAATTTTTTTCGATTATTGTTCCTGTTGAGGGGAAGTTGGCATGATTTATATTTTTAAGACCAACTGGACTCCTATGAACGTAAAACATGGGTGCAGAAATTTATTAGACCTCGTTAAATTTGATTTAAAAATCGATTTCGTCTCAGTTCAGAATTTGATGCTTTGGGGTGACATTGATAAGTCTCTATTCTGTTGGTTTAACGAATTTTCTTGATAATAAAGGATACAAAACACCTCCATAATATTTATAAATGCTGGTTTATCAATTAAACCTTGATTTTTATCGTTTTATTTTTAAAATATTTATAATCGAAAAAAGAACTATTATGCTGCCTACATTAAGGCGCAAAAATAATTATAATTGCTAAATAGTTTGAGCTTCGAAATACAAATGAAATTTTACCTTCACACATTCCCATAGACCCTCCCACTATTTCCATTTCCATTTTTTCTTCAAAGCTATCGATTTGATAGGGATCCTATTCATTTGTCCAATACGGGCTTACTCTTGGAAAATGTCCTTATTTTTTTAATAAGGAAAATTTATCATTAAATTACTATAAAATAGCACTCTAACTGTTCATACACATTTTGGTGTAAGTTTTTCGTTTTGTCAAAGAAATAACTCAAAAAACATTGATTACGATATTTTCCATACAAGCATCCGTTGCTGTATCTTTTTTCCAGTCATAGTACAGTCTTCAAATGTTGTGGAGTATTAGTTGGATAGTTGAACTAGACTTTGTGAAAATTTCATGAAAAAATATTAATCCAGACAGAAATGGATGGCAGCTGGTCAAAGTTGGAAGCGAGAGCGTCTGCCAAACATGGACAAAAATGCCAGAATGTGTCATTTCCCAACACTGGGCTCGGAGCGGCAGGAAAAATTGCAGCGGCGTTGCAACGGCGGTCGATTTGGTTGTGAAAATAGGCGAAATAAAATGAAGAAAAAATTCCAAAAGGGGCCTTAGCTTAGCTTAGCTTGTTTGACTACTCATATCCACCTTAAATCGTCAAAACCGAAATGCTTCAGTAATTTCAATTATCCAATTACAAAATAATGTATTGTTTTTTTTTATATTTATTACTCAACTTAGTTGTTTGTTATCAATCAATAGTGCATTTCGAATCTCACGATCGCTGGCGTGGCTAAGTGGAACAAGTTCCACATTGCCAATGGTTGCTACTCCGTGATTGATCGAGGCCATCAATTTTGTTCAAAGCTCAATAGAATGGGGCTTGGGACTAGCAGTACATTCTCAATGCACAAAACTCATGCTCTCATCCTTTCCAATAATGATCAATAACGGCGCCGGCCACGTCCTAGTGGTCAATGGGGATAAAAGGAAGGAATATTATTAGAATACTTTTTAGGTTCTAACAGCAATCCCTCGTCTCCCATGTTTCAAAAGATTATTTTGAAAAATTGAGAAACAAGAATAAACCGGTATCACCAACTATAGAAACCATATATACGTCTGCGAATCTATATTTATGTATTCAAGGAAGGGTGTTTTGTTAGTAAGGTAAAGGTATAGATCAGGATCCATTCTGGAAAATGGTGCGACCTTGTTTTCCTACACCTCCTACGCTCCTATATATTTCTTAAGGAAATTCCTAGTCTATTTATCGAGGGACTTCATTGTGGCAGTAGCTATTTAAATGAAACATGAGAATTCCAATTTAGCTAGCTGATTGCCCAATTGCATTCCCTATCGCCTTCATGAATTGAAAATCAAATTCAAAGATGTCCAGAAAAATTATGAACTTTTTGTGAAACTTCATTACAAAAAATAACCTTATGTATTAACATAATCAGACTTTTAAAATGCTCTAGTTAATTATGTTTATGAAAATAGTTCGATGCGTTGCAATTGATTGATTGCATATTGATTTGAAAATTATCATTAATATTATCCAAATTAAAAACATATTAAATCAAACTTGATAACGATATCATAAGTAAAATCAAAAAATTAAAAAAAAAACAATTTTAAATTTGTTAACATTAAATTATTGTTGTAAAACACTATCAAAACTTGGGACTTCTTAACGTATGGAAATAATAATCAAACGTTGCATACCTGCAAGCTTTCTTACTTTAATTTATTATTAATTTTTGCAATCGCGTTTCCTTAAAGATTACAGTTCTAATATTTTTTAAATCCTTGTTTCGTTTGTTTAATAAAAACCCTTTTCTTGTGCAATCTTTTGTCGTTGAGTCGTTTCAGGTTACCTTTAAAAATGGTAACATTGCGAATGATTTTATGTTCACATTTCGTTATTTTTTAAATTAAAATAACATAACAAATCAATTGTGTTTTAAAACATAATTTGTTTAACTTTATCTACTTTGTTATTGTGTAATTTGCTAGCGTATTCTTTTATGCTCAGTTTTGCACCAAGTCCCTATAGGTGTTGCTTTTCTTTTTGCTGTAATTTTCATCATTTATGCGCTCAAATTTGAACCTGTAGTATCATAGATTTGAACTGAAAGTGGACGATGGAACACTGAAGATTTTGTAAGTGTTGCAGATGCGCGTATGACTGAGTAAGTTAACAATATACTGACGACGATTTGTGTTAGTTGTTGTCGGAATGAGTGCAAAACTGAGCGAGTGGACCAAACAAATACGGTAAAAGTGAAAATCAAAATTTCAAAACTTGATTATTGAAATCAAACTATAACCTTCTATATTTTTCACAGATTTTCATATCTTAGTGGTTTTATTTTAAAATTGAGAACCTTTTAGCAAAAGCTCCACTTTTCAGGTAAAGAATACGGTACTTATCTGTTATTCCAGTTAGGATTTCTGAACGTAAGTTTTTCCTGAATTCGGATTTCGCGATTTCCATCCCGGTCCTGGTCTTGTCTGGCTGAAGTCGTAGCCGCTTAGAATGGGCTCGCCGTGCCCGGTTTGCATTATAAATCCACTGATTTAAAATTCTTTGCTTGGAATAATTTCTTCTCGAAAAATTTCGCTGTCAAAAAAACTACGACCATTTTCTACGAGCACCGCCTACTCTTCTTCGAAAAAAATCCAAAAGGGGCCTTCACTTAAATTTTTCATCCCCCATGGCAATTGTTTCGGTTAACTGAACATTTTAAATTTTTGTTGCGAGAATTTAAGATGAATTGATAAAGATTTTGAAGAAAGAACTCAAAAACATGCCACGCAGTTCTTGGCCGCATTTTGAATTTTCCGATAAATCGCTAGAAGGCAGCTTAGAAGGGTATTGTATATTTTTCAACTTAACTCATATTATGCACGGTGTCTTTATGAAAAAACTGTATTTTTCGAAAATTAGCATCGCTAATTTTTGCACCATTCGAAAGCTGTGACTTTCTTTTTTTATTTGAGCCCGAATTTGAAATAATTCACCGGAGGGTCTAGAACAATTTATTTTTTTTGAAGGTTTTTTTAACCTTTTTAATGGTTTTCTCAAGCAAAAAATCATACTAATCACTGTAAAAACGCTTGTTTTACTTTCAGCATTAAGCCAACTCCATATGTCAATAACATGAACTAATAGGAAATTTTCCTGGCTACATCTTTGTAGAATACATCAAATTGAGAGAAAAAATTTGTAATGTGACACACAGAGTGATTTTTATTTCATTTGAAAAATCTAATAACACTTATCGTCATCGATTGTACCAAGACCAGAAATAGTATTCTACCAACTTAGTTATTGAGTGTAGAGTGTTTAAATGTTCAGGATGGTTTACTTACATAAAAAATCAATCTTTTGCATAAATTTGTTCAGGATAATCTGAATAAATGAGCATTCATAGGGTTTTATTATTCCGGAACAATTTCTTTTTTTTTGTCCTACGATTTTTCCAAAAAATCTCGAAGGGAGGAACAAATAGAGTTGAAAATATTTTTAACAAAACAAACCAAATTGTAAAAGATGGGAACTATATCACCTGTTGTTACGATTTTTTTTCGAATATTCATCCTTTTTGGTGATTTTTGAAGGTTTTCATACTTTTCACTGTTAATCGATTTTTAAAACTTACACAGGTACCACGATGATGGTAAAATGTAATATATAAAACAAAAACTTAAAATTTCAACTATTTGTTCATATGTTATTGCACGAGTTAGACTTGTTGAGAACATTCGTGTGTGTAAAAAATGTGATAAAATTTGAGTTTTCAAGCGAAAATTCAAGATTGTTAATTTTTGAACTGAGCCTAATGCCTTTCATTGATTTTTTTTCGAACAAAAAGAAAAAAAAGATTTCAAAAACTCAACATGAACTTTGTTTTCAACAATTTTTAGGGTTTGATTTGATGTAATACTATTATTTGAAAATATTCTCTTAATTCAATTTAGTAGTCAGATCTTTGAAGTCATCAATTTTTATGCGAATTTATTATTTCTTTTTTTTTTAATAGTTTTGCATTTGTACGAATTTACGATAATTTTTTTCAAATTTCCTAGATGAAATTCAAAAATGTGAGTTTTTATCTGATAGTATGATACTCTGCAAACATTTGTCTGTGGATTTCTGCATTCTTGGCTTTCCCCTGGAATGTCATTTTATTACTCTTATTAAAACAAAAAAATACAATCTTGTTATGAACAGGAGGAATCTACCAGAGATGGTCTTCCATGAAGCAACATTACTGCATTATAAATTTGATAAATTTCTTAATATGTAAAATTTCTTTAGTTTACGAGGAATGTGGCACTGCTGTTTTTTCTTTCATTCCAAATGGTGATACGGTCAAAATTTGGTCAAGGGAAAACGCGTGTAAATCGGTGAAATCGTTCATTTAAAAAATCAAATTAAATTTTTTTATTTTCAAGTTCAATTAGTATAAAATTCAGGAAAAATATTCAGTTAAGCTTCCGCTTTTCCAAATCTGAATTGCCGGGCCTTACGCTTAACAGGGTGGCCACAGAACCGGGAAAACCGGGAAAACCGGGAAAAAACCGGGAATTGGAAATTGAACCGGGAAAACCGGGAAAAAACCGGGAATTCAGTCAAAAAACCGGGAAAATTTTCACCACCAAAATTTAGTTTTGGTTCCAAGATCAGGAATTCAACCCGAAATTTAATATATTAGTTTAAATTTCTATGTAAGAATTCAACAGCTCAAAAATATGTGGTAAGAAAATCATCAGTTTTGAAATTAAAAAATTACTCTGATCTCTCTTGAATCACTTTGAATTGAAAAAAAAAAACTCAATTTTCTCCGGAACCCAGATCTTAAAACTGTCTCGGAGAATGAGATGAATAATTCAAAAAACCACTTAAATTTGTTCAAATATCGCATGTCATTACAATCATTTTTTTTTAAACTACCAATCATAAAAAACAAGTAAATTGAAGTTAAATTTTGAATTCTGAACTCTTTATTGCTAACTTGGAAATGTAAAAAGAGACTTACATTATACATTCAAGTGATAGTGTTTAATTCAAGAGTAAAAGATAATTAAAGATAAATCTAATCATCTTTACGTACGAAACGATGTATTTTTGATTTTTATAGCTTAAAAAAAATTCGACATCATTTAAAATTTGCAGTGTTAAATAGGAAACGATGGGAAAATTCAAAAAACAGTTTTAAAAGCATGAATATTTTATGATTTTTGTAAAAATTTACAAAAAAATCAGATGAATTGATTTTTTACATTATCGGTGACAAACATTTTAAGAAAAATTGATAAATTTGCAGTGAAAATTTACTTGAAATACCCTTGAAATAAGTTTTTTTAGTAACACCGTAAAGAATTTATGAGAACTTTTTAATGAGATCGTGTTAAGATATTTCAAAATTGTTACTATTATTCAACATTGCATGGTACCACACTCAAAGTTTCAAGTGAGTTTTCATTACGTCGTATGAAACATCGTCAAGATTTAGCGCAAACGGCTGCAAAAGTAAGGAAAACAGCTTTAAAATTTATATTTTATATACAGATTTTGTTGACCAGATCACAAATAATGTGACTTAAACGAAGCTTAATAAATTTGTTTTTTAAATTAATTCCATCAGAAAAATATCATTGTAGGTATTTAAATGCTAAAAAAAGATTTTGTTTAAACAAACAAACAAAATTATTGTTTTCACTTCTTGTTTTTTGTTCTTTGTTCGATAAAACATGGCAACGAAATTTAAAATTTTCCAAGGTGTCAAAGGTTTAGGAGGTAATTTTGACTAATTCGAGGGCGCTGAATCCAAATTTGTTATTTTTTTTTTCTACCACCCCAAATTTTTTAGATTCAAGGGTTAACTGAATAAAAGTAAAAATGAACTGGCTTCTGCATAACAAAGCTACTGCATGAAGTTGAGAAAAAAATTGTCGATGGAAATAATTAAATTCACCTCTAACTTAAAAATTACTGCCAAACCATTTTTTGAATTATTTGAAAAGTGTAAGAAATGAGATATTTTTCAAATTATATTATTAGTTTGTAGCGTTTTGCAGTACTGCATAACGTTTAGGAACTGTAGATTAAAAATAGAAACCGTATAAGGGGTCGTATGCAGCAGGGAATTTAGAAATGCTCTACAGGACTACTTAAAACTTCAAACAAATGGTCATGTTTTTTATTTTAAAATTTCTTTCAAAATTTGCGACAATTTCGTCCGAATATGTGGCACAACTGTTTGGTGTGCTGAATATTCGACAAATTAAAAATTTAGTTAACATTAGGCCCGAATATCCCGTACAGCTTTATTCTAAATCACTGATTGAAGAAACTGATCTCTGATTTCTGAAATTATATATGAAAATTAAATCTTGAACTTCAAATTCATGGGTTCTGAATTCAGTGTTCAGAGTTTTAAAATAGTACAGATTCGAGTTTCAACCGATTTTAACTCTTAAATTGTTAGTTAAATTTTTTCTACGCTATGAAATTTAACAATGAATGTTTTCTAATGTGTGTTGGTATACGAATTTTGATCGTATTATCATAAATTTAGAAACCATAATTTCTATCAAAACAGTTATCAGAAATTTCGGTATTTCTTTTGCGGTATGGCATGGCATTGCAAAACAATCAATTCAACTAAAAATGGAACAAAACCCATGAGTAAGCTTGGATTGACAGAAGAAACAAAAATGACGATGCTTTTTCAGGACAAAATATTTAATTTGCTGAGACAAACACATAAGTTCAAGTTTTCTCATGTAATCGTTACCTTACAAATTCTGCGAAATTCATGAATGAGTTGAAACAGGTTGAGCACCACTGACTTTCAGTGTGTGCTGCACGGCTAACTACAACCCAAAACACAAACACTCAAAACCCAAAACTTCTAGCAATTATAATTATTTACTAACACACGACATTTTCAAAACTTAGGCTAGCTTACATAATAACTACTCACGGGCCCGTTTCCTACCATAGTTCACAAACTTTACATCCCAAACGCACAACAGTCATATCACAGCTATCGGACGGCACAGGTTTATCACAGCTGATGATCACGGGATTATCTGGCAACACTGGCAGGTTGCTCGGCTCCACGGGCACGCACCACTGCCCGGAGCACCTCCGTAGACTGCTTCCGGCTGGCTCCAAATCGTTGGAGTTTCACGGCGTCGGGAATTCCGTTCTCAAAAACGAGACTCGAAAAAGCCAGAAGTGGCACAAAAACGAGTCCCGAAAAAAGAGAATTTAGTCCTCCAAAAACGACCCCGATTGGGGCCGTCTTTCCTGCGTAATTTATTGTTCCGACCGTCTGTCGCGGAGGCCGTTGGCCTTCGAACTGGGCTCCTTCTGTGTTGTTTGCTGTTGCGGATACTTTCTTTCCGTCCTCTATTTCTTTCGCTCCAATTGTTCCGGTCGCTGCGACTATCTGCGGTGAAATCCAACTTTTTTAGAAAGGCCGTTCCGGAAAATGATACTAGCCTTACCTTCGTTTCTGTTGCGCTCGCTTTTCTACACCAGAATCTCGTCTTCGCAATCGGCGCCGTTCCTCTTGGCAATCTTTGGCAATGTAGCTCCTTAAGCTCGTTCCTACTGGCTACGGCTCTGCGATGCGAACGGATTACAGGCCACTTTTTGCTGGTGAAAGAATTGCGCAAATGCAATCGCGAACACAACCGTTGAGAACGTTTGGACGATGCTGTTTTGTTTTCGCTTTCCTTTGTTTACCTTTTTTGTACCGCGTGTGCGTTTGACGTTTACACTCTAAACTCTAAACACTCAATCTTTGGTAGGTTTTTGACTCACTCATTACACGCTCAAAACAAAATAGCTAGACAAACTTAATTATAATGCTACATACACTACCGCAACGGAAGAATTTTTCATGAATCGGAGACAAACGATTCATGAAAAATTCAAAAACCTCTATACCTAGGCAACGATCAGAGACATCGGTCTGGCCACCCTAAGGCAACCACGAAACTTCGCAAGCCACCGCAATGCTTGCCAGATCGAAACTTAAAGGCCCAAATCAAAATACTACTCCAGCGACGTCTGGAAGACTTGACCGAACGCCAACGAGTCTTGGCAAATTGTCTCTGACCGTTCCTGTACCAGCTTTCAAATTCTTGCCTCCGCTACGGTTACAATCACAAAACAGTAGCTTAAACATTACAAATTTGCTCAAAAACACAAAACATTGAACAAATATATAAAAATTAAAAAGAGGTTAAAAAATATGGTGATTAAAAAGGAGGGAAAAGCAGCAAATCCGTGGAAAGGGAGAATTTAGTTCCCTGATCGCCAAGAGCCCGAATGGAGGTTATACCGCGCCTCCAGATCGCGTTGCTTTTGAATGGAGGGTTTTCTTGACGACCCCGTTTATGCTACTTCCCCTAAAATTAGGACTAGTTCAGCATGTGGTTCGAATACTGGATTCACCTCGTATGTAGTGACACCATTCCAGATTAGTACGGTTTGTTGTTTTGTTCCAAGGTTGTATTTTGGTGGAGCATACTCTATTCGTAGCTGGTGTAGCTCATAGCTGGTTTAATGGTGCTGTTGTCCAGATGTTGCTCTCCGCGGCTCGATTTGTCCCGATCGGCAAACGGTCTGTCTGTCCGGATTTTCGTGGAGCGGTCATCCGTTGTTGGCAGTCGTGTTTCTACTTGCATAGCTGGATTTGCTGGTTTGTCACGTTCCAGTAACGGCGTGACAGCGCGAGGCATGTACACGGTCAGTTTCTCTCGCCCTGACTAACGGATCGCGCTCAAGAGAGCTTCTTGCTGGTTTGTCACGTTCCAGTAACGGCGTGTTTGCGTTTAGCATGAACACGGTCAGTTTCTCCCGCCCTGACTAACGGCTAGCCCGCGGGAGGCCTTGCGGGTGTAATGGTGACGTCTTTCGGTGTCGTATTGGAGAACCTGGCCTGGCGTTCCAATACTGTCTCCTTACGAGACTCTCTGCGAACTGCGTCCAGCCCACAGAGTACGATTTATCTCGGTTCGTGAACGGAAAGCGCTTTGGCGCTGAGGAGTCATTTCCGGGTATTCTCGGTCTGCATGGTCCTGTTTGTGACCTCCATTTACTGAGGAGCCTGTCCAGACGATACCTGCACACTCCGTACTGCTTCAGTATGCGTTGTCCAATTCGAAGAAATTACTGCTGTCGCTCGAGGAGCAGGTTTGCAGCGTGAGTTCCGCACTGTCGCTGCGGATGAGCTCTATCCGCTTGCGAAGGCGTTAACCAATGCTCTAGTCGGGCATACTGTCACGTTCGGTGTAGTGTGGTGATGGACGCTGTGCGTGTTTGTTGAGTCTATGAAGATCTCTTTGTTGATCACCCTTGGTGATGGACGTAGCTTTATAGTCGTCAAGCGAGGAGGTAGTGAAAGGTGTTGTTGCTCTCTGCGCTTGACGATGGCTCGATTTGTCCCGATCGGAACCGGTGTTTTCGGCAGTAACGCAGTCGTTCACAGGCCTAGCCTGTCGTCATAGCTGTGATGATTCGAGGAGATAGCGAGCGATGATCCTGCTAACTGCCCTCGATGGTGGCACGATTTCTCCCGATCGGCTAACGGTGTTTTGAGCGCATTGAGCGTAGTGGTTTACAGACGGTGGTTGGTCTGCGTCATAGCTGGAACATAGCGGTATCGGTAGTTTGCGGCAGAGAGTCGATATGGTAGTAGCGGCCGTCATGATGTCTACTCCGCACAACTTCTGCGCAAAACTGTAATCCGCGGGGTTCTTGAGGTTGTCCTGACAATCCCTTTGACTGCAGCGACGTGGTGTTTGGAGCTACTGTACTTTCCAGGATTTCCGGCATTCCAATATCCCAAGCGCAATTCAACGCTAGTTCGGCGTCAGGAACGTGTTGTCGTGGTCCGATAGGATTGGAGGCGAGGTTTCAATGTGTGTATGTAGGTCCATCAGCCGTCTCAATGTCGTATTTTGTGTGTGTGTTGTCAGCAACTGCTTACATAGCTTGAATTTATGCTAGTCGGCTTTTATGTCTTTGGCATGATACCGACCCTGCTTTCCTGATTGGACATCTTCCAATTCGTAGAGGTTGGTGCCCAGAATTTTCCTAACCATCGCCGGTACAAATTTGGGGTCCAATTTTCTATTGATGTGGTCCGCCTTCGATGAAAGGGTAAAGTTGCGACGCCACACCAAGTCTCCCACAAGAAAAGTAGCTGGTTTCTTATTGACGTCGTATCGTTGCTTTGATTTTGTGTGGTTGTTTTTAATACGTTGCTGAATGAATTCGTGTATACGGCGAATTGATGACAAGCGTACTTCCTGAGCTACTTTGGGGTCCTTCGGTGTGTTGATGGCCTGTTGTGTGTACAGATCAGTGTGAAGCACTAGGTCTCTACCAAAGTTTGCATGATGAGGACTTATTCCCGTAACCTCATGTTTAGCGCTATTTATAGCTGCAGTGATGGCCGCTAAATTGGCGTCCCAGTCCCGATGGTCTTCTTCGATTAACGCCCTGATGCAAGTTATGAGCACACGGTTAACCCGCTCAGCATTATTTACCATCGGACAGTAGTAAGCTGTTGTCATGTGTGTGATGTGGTGTTTTGCTAACAGAGCTTTAAACGCTGATGACAAAAATTGTTTCCCGTTGTCCGATAAGATGATTCGTGGCCTTGAGAACTTCAGGAATACCTGCTTTTCCAAAAAATCCACCATTTTGACCGAGTCTGCCGCGCGCATGGGATGGACTATTATGTATTTGGTCACCCAGTCTACTACGACCAACATCACTGTGTTTCCTGCTTTTGATCTGGTTAAGGGGCCAACAAAATCGACTGAGATTAATTCCCAAGGAAGTCGTGCGGGCTTCGCCGCTCCCATGGTTGGCATCATAGCAGTGTTTGATGCTTTGCACGCCTTACAAATATCGCATGTCCTGATGTATGCTGCTACATCCTCAGCCATCTTGGGCCAGTAGTAGAAGGTTTGTATTTTGTGGAGAGTTTTCATGAGACCCAGGTGCGCTGACGATGTCGAGTCATGGAACCTCCTGATCATATCCAATCGCTCGTTCTTCGGGACAATTTTCTTCCATCTATGCGTGACCGTTCCCAACTCATCTTTGCACTTGCAGTTTTTGTATAACTCTTTGTCGACCAGCTTGAAGTCCGGAAAATCGCCTGCGTTTTGCTTTACCTGTTCCTTCAACCGCGTGTACCAGGAATCTGCTTCTGTTGTTACTGCAAGAACGCTATCTGGAACAATTCTGGATAGTGCATCGGGTACGACGTTCACTGTACCTTTGCGGTATTTAATGTTGAAATCAAACGCGTTCAAGCGGAGTAGCCAACGACTCATGAGTGCGGTAGGATTCTTCAGAGATCTAAGATAACTTAGTGCTGCATGATCACAATACACTGTGAACTTAATCCCCTCTATGAACCCTCTGAACTTTTCAATGGCTCTAATAACGGCTAAACATTCTCTTTCTGTTACCGAGTATTTACGTTCCGAGGAAGACAGTTTTTGAGAAAAGTAACAAATCGGGTGCTCTTGTCCCTCGAACTCCTGCGTAAGAACCGCTCCTATTGCAATATCGCTCGCATCACAGGCTATCGCAAACGGCTTGTTATAGTTTGGCATTGCTAAGACAGGTGCAGAAGTAAGGGCTTTTTTCAGTTTTTCGAACGCTTCCTCAGCTCCTGTGTTCCATCTAAACTTTGCTTTAGTTTTGGTGAGCTCAGTTAACGGCGCTGCTATTTCCGAGAAGTTCTCAATAAAACGGCGATACCAGTTGCTTAAGCCAAGGAAACGTTGTAGTTCTTTCCTTGTTGTGGGGGTTGGAAAACTTATAATGCAGCTGATTTTCTCTGGATCTACGTTCCATCCTTTCTCGTTCAGGACGAAGCCAAGGTATTTTAATTCAGCTCTACAAAACTTGGACTTTTCTTTTGAAATGGTCAAATTAGCCCTTTTTAAACGGTTTGATACCTCGGTTAATAATTGAAGATGTTCTTCGAACGTTTGGGAGCATATTATGATATCGTCCAGATAACAAAATACTTGTGGTTCCAGATCTGCAAAAAGGTGTGTCATTACCCTCGATAATGCCTGACTCGCTGTGCATAGTCCAAAAGGAACAACTTTGAACTGATAATGTCCCCGTTGAGGTACAGTAAAGGCAGTCAGCGGACGAGAACTTTTTTCTAGTGGTAGCTGCCAGAACGCATCTTTCAGGTCGATTGAAGTAATGTAACTGCAATTGCCTAGATTGTTGATTATGGCTGAGATCTGCGGTATGGGGTACCCTTCATTAACCATAATAGAATTAAGGTAACGAGCGTCCAGGCATACCCTGTAGTTCCCGGTTTTCTTCTTTACCGCCACCAGAGGATTGTTCCATGGTGAGAATTGTGCCTCTTCTATAACATCTACCGAAAGCATTCTGTCAATTTCTTTATTGATTTCCTCAAGAACGTATGGTGACATCGTGTAGTAGCGTTGTTTTCGTGGTATCGCTCCTCCCACCTCAATCTTGTGGACATATAAAGTGGTTCTTCCTAAATGCCCTTCTGTTGCCACTGGAAATTTAGATATGACGGCATCTAGTTGCACTTTCTCTTCAGGCGACAGTTGCTTCATTGGTTCGTCGTTTTTGCTGTCAACTATATGTTCGGCCATGCAGCAAATGGCTTTAACTCCAAACTTTTCCCAAAAATTCATTCCGAGGATTATACAATCAGGAATGCTTGGTATAATCAAAAGAGGTAAATTGCTTTTCCGATTATTGTATTCAATAGGCAGTCTTACGAAACCCTTCACGGCATGTTTTGTTCCATCTGCAGTACGAATTCCTCCATTTATAGTTTCTTCCGGCAAGTCCAGTTCTTCAACTAATCTCGTCATTTTTCCTCCTAGCAGTGAACATGTAGCTCCACTATCCAAAAGTGCGGTAAATTCTTTTTCACGGACTTTAATTTTCGCGTGTGGTCGATTATCCATTCCAGTGTTAATGATGATTGAGTGAAGGAAATGAAAATCAAAGATGGTTGAGGGATATACAAGAGACGAAGAATAGCTTCCCTCTATTGGCGATTCTCCGCTGCCAAGTTTCCCGAATCTGTGCGACAAGTAAAGCAACTACGTAGCGAATAGCCCTTTCTACCGCAGCGATAGCAAAATAATATGGCCTGTGGTCTCGGACAGTCTGTGAAGCGATGGCCTTCCTCGTCGCAATTCCAACAAACTTTCAATAGACTTCCCGAGGCTGCTTGGTGTTGATGGAGCTGCTGCTCCGAAGCGTTTCGTTGACTATCTTGCGGTATTGCTACTTGAAATGGTTGCGATCTTATAGGGAGTTGCGGCTGTGGGTTTGATGCTTGTCTAACCGTCTCACGAGAGTACGTCTGAGCAACTGGGTTTCCTAACCATTGTGAAGAAGCTTGTTGAAGTTCTGGTTGTCTGTGGGGAAGATGAAACTGTTGGTCTGGCTGTCGTTGGAAAGATTTCATCTGTTCTTGGCTTCTCCTGGCCATTGGTCTTCCTTCTCCTCGTTGCTTATTGAGCTGCATTTTGAAAGCACATACTTGCTGTTCCAGTTCCTCGATTTTCGCTTGCAATTCCTCGTTTTCCGATTGTTGCGTTACATCGGAAGAAAACGTGGGCTCTTCTTCTTCTATCGCGTTCACTCGGCTGAAGCGTTGATTGGTCGGTGGGACATTCGACCGCTGTTGTTGAACCGGGGTTGCAAAGTTTGGCTCCAGCAAGCTGCTGTGTGGGAGTGGAATTTTGCGTTGACAATTCAATAGCCTGCGTGTGTCGTCGTAACTGGAGCATATTCTCACCAACTCATTCACTGTTGTCGGGTTTGCTGCTGCAACGATGATTGCATAATCTACACACATGTTTTTCTTTATAATAAAGATCTTGTCCTCCTCTGACATCGGCGGCGTAATGAAGCGAAACAGCATTGAAATAGCACGATGAAACTCTGCAAACGATTCGTTTTGCCCTTGAAAACGATAAGAGGCTTCCAGGCGAAGAATTTGAGAGTAACTACTCGGCAGAAACTCCCTGCGTATTTCTCTCTTAAACTCCTCCCATGACGTCAGTCGGCCTTCGAAAAATGCATGGGTGTACCAATCTTGTGCTGATTTTTCCAGTAGGTGTTTCACGTTGGCTAGTAAAGTTCCTTCGTCCACGTTCTCTGAAGATGCATACGCTTCAACTCTGTCCAAAAAAACATTCAAAGAGGTCGTATCGTGCTGGCCCCGGAATCTGAATGGCCAATTGTGAATACCCTTAGGTATGCGACGAATTACTTCCTCTTGGTGTGTTGGTTGCTGTTGTTGTCGATTATTTTGCCTCTGCAACAGTCGATTTGCCTGCTCTAATTGTTGATTTCTGTTTTGCAGCTGCCGTATCAATTGTTGCTGTTGTTCCACCAAATCTAGTTGCTGTTGTTGTTGAAATGCCGACGCAACAACTTGTGGTGCCTGTGCGTGCCTGTACCGGTTGATCTCCTGCTGTTGCTGCTTCAAATCTTCAAAATTTTTAAGCTCTGTATTTATCTGCTCGCGTTGCTGATCCAGTACTGCATGAAGCTGCTGATGCTGGAAAGGCTCTCCGGATGCTGGCTGTCTTAGATGTTGCTGGGGTCTCTCTTGATGCTGCTGTTCTGGCTCTCTGATGTGGAAACCTGGTGGGGTGGGTGTTTTCTCCGATCTTGCTAACAACGCTGAATTTTGACCACCTTCTGCTTCATTCGAACAAGTCTCCTCATTCACCGTACTCACTCCACTTGTTTGCACTGGTAGCACTGGATTTATCACAAGATCAATATCCGTTAGCAACATATCTACTAGCATACTAAGTGACGACAAGGTTTCCATAAGAAAATCTGGTGGCGCAATGATGGCCAATCGGGATTTGTAATGTGCCAATCTTGAATACAAAGCTTTGAGAATATCAATATTCGATGTTGTTTTGGCAGGACCAATTTGACGTTGAATAATTTCAATATTCCTTTGACAACTCTCTAAATTATTCGTAGGAGTCATGACATGATTAGCACTAGTGTGTCGAATATTCCGCAAAGTGTCCTCTTGAACCACGGATTTTAATTTGAGTACCTTTGCTCTATGCGTCGTGAGCCCAACATTGACTACATGGCGCAAGGCAAGCTCATAAGAGACTTCCTCATCTGATAAATAAGTGAAGTCCATGCTGAACTTATTAAGAAAATGCTTATCTAAAGTAAAATTAATTTAAACTGTGGTAGATGGAAAAAAAATAAAAAACCAAATCCACAAAATCACAAAACTAAGCATAAATCACCAAAACAACAAATATTAAACGTATACGGTAGTATAAACTAATGGGTTTTTGTGTTGGGCGCCAATGAAACAGGTTGAGCACCACTGACTTTCAGTGTGTGCTGCACGGCTAACTACAACCCAAAACACAAACACTCAAAACCCAAAACTTCTAGCAATTATAATTATTTACTAACACACGACATTTTCAAAACTTAGGCTAGCTTACATAATAACTACTCACGGGCCCGTTTCCTACCATAGTTCACAAACTTTACATCCCAAACGCACAACAGTCATATCACAGCTATCGGACGGCACAGGTTTATCACAGCTGATGATCACGGGATTATCTGGCAACACTGGCAGGTTGCTCGGCTCCACGGGCACGCACCACTGCCCGGAGCACCTCCGTAGACTGCTTCCGGCTGGCTCCAAATCGTTGGAGTTTCACGGCGTCGGGAATTCCGTTCTCAAAAACGAGACTCGAAAAAGCCAGAAGTGGCACAAAAACGAGTCCCGAAAAAAGAGAATTTAGTCCTCCAAAAACGACCCCGATTGGGGCCGTCTTTCCTGCGTAATTTATTGTTCCGACCGTCTGTCGCGGAGGCCGTTGGCCTTCGAACTGGGCTCCTTCTGTGTTGTTTGCTGTTGCGGATACTTTCTTTCCGTCCTCTATTTCTTTCGCTCCAATTGTTCCGGTCGCTGCGACTATCTGCGGTGAAATCCAACTTTTTTAGAAAGGCCGTTCCGGAAAATGATACTAGCCTTACCTTCGTTTCTGTTGCGCTCGCTTTTCTACACCAGAATCTCGTCTTCGCAATCGGCGCCGTTCCTCTTGGCAATCTTTGGCAATGTAGCTCCTTAAGCTCGTTCCTACTGGCTACGGCTCTGCGATGCGAACGGATTACAGGCCACTTTTTGCTGGTGAAAGAATTGCGCAAATGCAATCGCGAACACAACCGTTGAGAACGTTTGGACGATGCTGTTTTGTTTTCGCTTTCCTTTGTTTACCTTTTTTGTACCGCGTGTGCGTTTGACGTTTACACTCTAAACTCTAAACACTCAATCTTTGGTAGGTTTTTGACTCACTCATTACACGCTCAAAACAAAATAGCTAGACAAACTTAATTATAATGCTACAGAGTTTTTAACCAATATGAAGCTTTTTAGACCCTCGAGCTTGAAAAATTCAAGAATAACCAAAAATCGACTCAGTTTATTGTAACGTTCTTTTTTTCTATCTTAAACTTTTATATGCTGATAAATAATCCCCAGATCTGTAAATGTTAATTCTGGAGTTTTCAACTTGTTGCCGATATTTTTTTTTAAATTTTCGCAATGAAAATTCTAAATTGAGATCGAGATTTCCAAGCTCTGTAATGAGAACTTTGGAGTTATGATGCAAAAAAGTTCTAATATTACTTAAACAAGGAATTAAAAATTTAAAAAGAATTTATTGAACTGTAAAGAAAATATTTTTCGGTTAACTCGGGTTTTAAATTCGGGTTAAAACAGAAGGCAAGTTGGTAAGCTCATGATGATTATGATCAAAATTACTTTGATTTCTTGTTAGATAAAAATTTTGATTGTTAACTTGTTAAAATATTTTTGGTTCGTAAAATTGTTATAATGAGGATTGATTTTTTGAATTTATTTGTGACTCTTTTGACACGACTGATTAATTGAAATTATTTAACACAACATTTTAAGCTATTTTGTGCATTAGTTAGAGTGTCGTCAGTTCCAGCTTTTTTATACCCATAACGATTTTCCGTTGGATGTTTTTAAACATTTTAAGAAAAGGTGATAAAAACCTTAAAACCGAATCAGGTTCATCTAAATTATATGAATGTGATGAAACAACAAAATCAATAAAATAAATTGAAAATTTCAGATCATCAAAGCCTGGAAAACCTTGAATCTATGACCGGGAAAACTGGGAAAAAAACGGGAATTTAAAAATGAAAAAATTGTGGCCACCCTGGCTTAACCTTTGCCATCAGATTTTGTACAGCCACCTTATCCACCTTCTTCGCCGCAGAAAGCCAGATTGCCTTGAACTGCTGCTCGTCCTTAGCAGTTTTTTTGATCTTCTTTAGGTTCCGCTTAATAATAGCCCAGTATTTCTCAATTGGGCGGAGCTCTGGCGTGTTGGGAGGGTTCTTGTCCTTGGGAACCACCTGCACGTTGTTGGCGGCGTATCACTCCATGGCCTTTTTACCGTAATGGCAAGATGCCAAATCCGGCCAAAACAGTACGGAACAACCGTGTTTCTTCAGGAAAGGCAGCAGACGTTTATTCAAACACTCTTTCACGTAAATTTCTTGGTTGACAGTCCCGGAAGCTATGAAAATGCTGCTTTTCAATTCAAGCCACAGGTACAGATAGCTTGCCAAACCAGATATTCATTCGCGAACTTTGGCAGTTTCATGTGCTTGAAAATATCTGCTACCTTTCCCCTTCCTTTTGCCGTATAAAACTCCTGTCCCGGAAGCTGCTTGCAGTCGGCTTTAACGTAGGTTTCGTTTTCCATTACCACGCAGTCAAACTTCGTTAGCATCGTCATGTACAGCCTCCGGGTTCGCGCTTTGGCCGTCGTATTTTGTTTATCATTGCGATTTGGAGTCATTACCTTCTTGTCAGACATGCGTAAACTCGCCTCGGAAAAAATCGTTCTGCTGATTTCTTCCGAGTTTAACGCGTTATGTGCAGATTGATTTTATCTTCGTTCCGATCATTACGTCAATGTACACAAAACGAAGAGAACAGTTCTGCATTGATGATTACGAAGCATCGCAGGAATAAAATCACACAACGAAACAACAGAACGAAGCTTACCGAACACAAAATGCGCACGAACGATCGTTGCCCGACAACCGAGCGAACAGTACCTCGCACCATCCTCTCGCTCATTTCCCGTTCCCTTGGCCCTACCACTTTTAGCCACGCCCCGCTGCGTTGTCCGATTGATGTGTTCGGCTGCCGAAGGAACACGAGTTTGAATTTTGAATCCGCAGAACTGTACGTTCGTTTTGCTGATGTTTCCTTTGATTGCAGTAAACTCGACCGAGTTTATCCAAAGCTCTATTACTGATGCTTTCCGAGTTGAACCTACCGATAGCATCATTGCAGTTTGAGTTTAACAAAATAGAATCGATCTGCAAATAAGACTATGTGCGAGTATGAAGACTCGCGATTTTAACATGCCTGCTTCTTGTAAGTCGATAGTCCGACTCGTTTTTTGGCTCGATGCACGGTTGTAGACGATACACCCAGCTTATTTGAGGCATCTCGGAGAGAGAGGTTAGGGTTTCGCTTGAAACTATCGGCAACTCCCTTTGTCGTTTCAGCGGCTTCCGGTTTTCGATTTCCCCCCCGATTCAGACTTCCTGGCTGTTGACAAACGTTCCCCAAACACTTTAATTACATTTAAAACGGTTGATTTTGCAGCTTTTAGCGATTTTGCCAGCTTTGCATGCGAGTAGCTCTGATTTTCGCGATGCGCGAGCAAAATTTTCATACGCTGCTCTTCTTCCTTGAACGGCATTTTGACAACTGAAGAGTGAATTCCAAAATCAAAATAGAAGCAACATTCTATACACACCTTCAAAATGGGGGTGTTCAGGTTTTTAAAATGCAAAATTTAAAGAAATACGTCAAGTTGATATTGACCAAATTTCGACCGTATCACCCTTTACGTTCATACGAAGGAAAACTATGCGCGATATAAAGCACAAAACGGAGAAGGATACTATACAAATCACTACTGAGAAATGTTATGTGATTCCAAGAGTTATGATCCCGAGTGAAAAAATTGTATTCTTGAAGCAAAAAACCGGCTCCTGAATGATAAAATTGAATGAACGAAGCGTTTCTTCCTATACTATAACCAGATAAAATAGGATGGTTTGGAAAAAGCAAGAATCTTCATAAATCTTCAACACGCCTAGATAGTCCAGTTGACCAAACACCTAGCTGGAAATACGAGATACGTTTGCTGAAGGATGACTTCGATTCTATTTTCCTTGTGTTTTTTCTACTTTCGCTCGAATGTTTGTATGTAGGTATTGCGGAAATTGCACCTATTTAGATTCCTGTGCAAATAATTTCCACGCAGAAATATTTTCGCACTGACTCACACATAGACAACCAGTGTCAGTTTTTCAAATCAGCCGTTGCTCGCTTCTGATTTTCGAATCACATTTCCAAACGGCACAATCGTTATTGTTTTGGCGAAAATTATTATGAAATGCGAACCAAAAGTTTAATAACGAAAATTGACCGATCAACAAATGAAAAGAAACGAACAGAAAACAGAATGCATTCTGTACATTAGGGTACCGTAAACTGGGGGAACTTTGATCACTTTTTTCATTCATTTTGGAATATTTTGGATGGGGTTGCATTTCTGTAATACCTAAAAGTTTTAAAACACTTACTGAGGTGAGGAGTATAAAACATGACCATTTGTTGCAGTAAAATCTAACGAAATTGGTGGTTATAATAAAATGTTTGTTACAAAACCAGATTTCGAGTTTCGGGGTAACTTTGATCACTATGTTTTTTACGTATCTCAACATCTTCAACATTATTGTTATGGTGCCATTTAGCACAGAAGGCATCAACATTAATAACAGCAATTTTGTTAGGACTAAACTGAGGTTTTCAACTTTTTTTTTCAAAAACATTTATAATCAAAAGATGTACAATGTTGTTACATACATCTAGGGGTAAAAATTATAAACATTTCTAAATTTTGTTTGGCCTCAAAAACAAATGAAATTTTGCCTGCATGCAATTCGCTAGGTCCTTGCACTGTTCCCATGTTCTTTTTTTTCTTCAGATTGAACCATTTGATAGGGTTTTAGTCATTTTTACTATACGGGCTTTCTCATGGAAATTCACCGTTTTTTTTCAATATCCAAAAAGTATCACCAAATGACCATAAAAAATAACACTTTAACTAAAGCTAAACAAAGAAAAAAGTTGAACTTTCACATAAATCAACCCATTTGCTCCTAAATGCTTAAATTTTATCAGGAGAGATGTTTGTTTGCAAGCCTTCGAAAAACCAGATATTTTAGGATTTTTAAATTATATTTTAAGTAATATTAAAAATCTTATAATAAAAACCAAATTTAGCTTATTTGTGACTCAATGTATAGGCTTTCAAACGTAGTAAAAAGTTTTCAAATATTTTTACTTTGTACTTAGTTAACGATGATTATCTGCAAAAATTTCATGTTGATCAAAGTTACCCCTGAGATCAAAGTTCCCCCACTTACAAGAATGTAAGTGGAACAAATAAATCATGCATTTCGGGCGTTTTTCGAAATACTGAAATTAGCCAAAAAATTATGGATTCACTGACAATTTTTACTGACACACCAGTCGCAATTGTTTTTAATACAATTTATCCAAAGATGTAAAGAATATCGATATTTGTCATTGTCTATGTATAGGTCTGTGAGCAAATTTTACTGCGCGCAAATTATTTGCACGGGGGTCTAAATAGGTGCAATCTGCGCAGTTTGTTAAAGACGGCAACGGTGCGTATGAAAGTTGATTTTTTGGTAGAAATAATTTGAAGTAACTGAACTCTGATGTTGGTCTTTTTTTCATATAGTCCCTTTTCAACTTTTAGCACATGATATAGTTTATATGGTCGCAATTCGACCAGACCGAACTGAACGCCAATTTGAAAAAAATTGAGTTATCTATTGCAACGGATGCGAAACATGATAAACTACCTATCCAATGAAAATCAGAACGTTTTTACTATTTTTACTGATTTTATTAGAAAATTTCAATGTTGCAGACAGTAGAAATGGCAAAAATGCGTTGCGCCAAAGTGAACTGAGAGCCAGCTTTGAGGTGAAGATGAAAAGCATGTTTTGGTCATGAAACTGATTTTGTGCGAAATAAGCTTATGTGTGTTGGTTTTTTTTCTTTTCAAAACAGTTCTTCGGTTTGTCAGGAACTAATATCTAGTAAATTAAATGGTAAGAAACGTTCCCGTAGCTAAAAATTTCATGTTGCGGATTGTTAACATTTATTAAAATCTCGTTCAGCCAAACTGAACCGAATCCCTTAAATTTTGTTTTCCAATTTACTTAAGGGAATGTTAGGATTTTTGACATTTAACGATAAAAGATGCTTCATTTTATTGCTTACTGTCGTTCAGAACGCAAACGGTAAGTTAAAATCACACATATTCCGCTTTTCAAAAGTGCAAAATTTGTATGGCTCGGTTCACTCTGGCTCAACGAAAAAAAACATTTTTCAAGCATCAGCCATACTCGTTGGGTGCTGCTTGTAAACCGCCTATAAGTAGGCTCCTACGTTTAGAACAAATTGCCCAGTCAAATGATAGTGCATGACAATTGCTTAAACATTTTTGTTCGACCAGAGTGAACTGGGTGCAAACATAATGCTATTAAAGTTCAGTTTTCTGCTTGATGTGTAATCAGAAATCGACCAGTATAACCTCGATGGCTTTATAAGAGTCTAAATGTGATGGTAAAATGATTAAATAAGATATCTGATGAAATGGTATCAATTGGTAGGGCTGTGAACTTCGAACTCGATTTTCTCGAAATCAAGTTTATGGCGTTCAGTTCGGTCTGGTCGAATCGCGACCATATAAACAATATGATGGTGTTAGTGAGTGCGGAATTGTTATCTGTCAAATCAGATTCTCTCAGTAGTCTAAAAATTCATGAAATTGACAATATTGGTTGCGATTTTTTCCATCGAGAAGGGGCCTATGCTTATTATCAACATGAAACGGCACGGTTTTGAGGTAGTTCTCGTTTATACAAGTTTTTGACGTAGAGATTACCCCGATTGGCTAAGAGATATGCAACCTTACCTTTTCGGTGTTGTAGGATCATTAATCTTGGAATTCGTAAGGGATCAGCAAGATATTGGATATGAACATTTCTGTCTGTTAAAGTGGTTTTAATGATTGAGCTCTGCCTCGAAATCCGGCTTTGTGGCTAGGCTAACCCTAAATAGTGACGAACAAGACATCATCATCATCACATCGCTTGGGCGGCTTTATGGTAGAACAGCAGCTTCCCGGTGCACACAGGGGTAAATGAGCAAAAAAGGTGATCATAATTATTGGGGCCAAACGGTACACGTTAGACATTTAATGTCTTCTAGACATTTTATGTAAATTTAATGATCTTTCATATTTCATTAAGTAAAATGTAATTAACTTACTAAGGAGGGAGATAAAAAAATTATTTATTGAAATACTTAGTTTTGAAGCTTGACATATTCAGTAAAGTTGTAGATCATGTAATTTTAAGAAACTTTGTCGAAGACATCATCAAAATTGCATTTGAAACAAAAAAGTTACAAGCATTTTAAAAAATTAATAAGTACTTTTCAGTTTTTATTAAATAACTTTTTTTGTGTATGATTTGGAAACTTCATATATCAGAACAAATTGTTTGAATTGCAAAACCACACAACTTTGTTGAACATTTTAATAGGAAAAATCGTCTTCCAAATGAGATAAAACAATTAATATGGTGAAAATTGCCTTTTTTCGGACAGTTAAAACATGAAGAGTTCGGACGAGTTCGTATGATTTTATGAATGGATTTCGTTATTCAAGTTATAAGTTTCAGAATCATGTTTCAGGGTTGCTAGCGATTTTTCGTTTTGAAATTCCAAAGTTTTTCCCGGTTTTTCCCCGGTTCTTCCCCGGTTTTTCCCCGGTTTTTCCCGGTTGTAAATGATGATTTGCCCATTTATTATACTCGGTTCTTAATAAAAAAAATCATGGTGAATAAAAAAATACAATGTAAAAATTATATCCTAAAACTTGTTAACCGGTTAGAAATCATGACAAATACTTTGGCTACTTTAAACACGTAGGCTTTTCGGATCAAATTGACAGATTTCATGATTTTTTTAAACGAATCTAACGAAAATGACATCTATTCGTTGTTTTGCTCCACAATTTCAACAATTTTGCAAAAATAAGTCCGGTTAAATTGATCTTGAACCTATAATGTAGTAGGTATGTACTTTTTAGCAAGTGTGAAAATTTCTAGAATTTTAATAGAGGTATAGAAAAAATTGTATAGTTTGTATAGAAATATGTAAAAAAAATACATCGAAACATATTATTAAATCAGCTTGTTAACTTGAATGGGGATTAGTCTAACAGAACTTAGAATCATCAGATTGCAGGAAAATATATAACTATTTTCTGAATGCAGTTTTTTTGTGTACAAATCCTAACACATGTCTTAGAGAAAATTGTTTTTGTTTCCAATACAAAACTATGAATAACTTAAGTAGTTTTCTAGTCATTTCAATTAAAGATTCGTGAAAATATAGAAAATCGTGTATAAGACAGGTCAGAAATTTAATCGTTTGAATGTAAGCTATCATTTTGTATAAGGTTAAAGACCTTGAATCAAACATGAACTTGGATTTTGACAGGAGCTTTTTTCGTTAAAATTTTTACATGAGACATAGGAAACTTAAAGCAAAAGTTTAACGTAGGAAGAATTAAACACTAAACACTTGCGATAAAATGCTTCGTTCCTAAGGCTAATTCAAACGAAATGCACAACAACAACAACAACATTGAAAAAGGTGTAACTCTGCTTGAAAACGTCTTACGCTGTCAAATTATTTGCATAAATTTATTAAAACTAAACTGGTACAGTCGAACCTGGATAAGGGAGAAACCTCTATAAGTGAGAGAAAACACCAAATTCTAAGGTTTTTAAAGCAAAAAACCTAATCAAGTGGCAGTGTAAAACCACTATAAGCTAGTGTCCTTTTCCTGACTAGACCAATGAAATAAGATAAAATACCAAGATTGTATTGAAGTTTTGGAACCTAAAGAATATTGGGTTACCAAAACGCAAATATCCACAGTTCCATATTGAAACTCACTCGAGAAAACTTCGAACTGATGCATTAACTGGTTTCTTATAAATCAGTGGATTTTTATCATATACACATCGAATAGTTGCATTTCAAGATAACTTTAATGTTTTTATATGTTGCTGTTCCTCTATATAAAAGAATCTGGTTTAGTTAGAAACCTCTACTTTAAACGAGAAAAAAAAGTTTAGTCTTTGAACTCTCATTTATCGACTTTCGACTACAGTTAGTTTTGTGTTTAGTTTTGTCGATAATAGTTTCATTATAAAATTAATAACATTTGAGTTTTGCTTGTAAGTATAGCACACGCTGAGAATCACATATTGTTCCGTAATTAGTCAAAAATACGACTAAAACTTCGTTTGTTTACTAATGAACGAAAATAAGCGTTTATGAGATAAATGTATATTGAGACTGTCAAAAACTACTCTTGAATTTAGAAATTATTTTAAAAATATTTTTGAAATTCAGTGAAACAAATTCAAGTATGACCATTTTCCCGGTCAGGTGCTGAAATTCCCGGTTTTTTCCCGGTTTCCCGGTGACGCGATGAAATTCCAAAGTTTTTCCCGGTTTTCCCGGTTCGCTAGCAACCCTGATGTTTGAATTAAGGAACGGCTTTTAGTGGAAGTTTTGCAAACTTCCTATTAATAATTGGTTTTTCTCCAAAAACAGTCGTAAAATTTTCTATAAAAATCCATCAAAACGAAACGAAATGAACTAAGCAACCAATCTAGTATCAATACTAATAGGTAACGTTTTCGTTTACGTGGCATGCCTCGAGTTGTGCCCTCCTTGCTGTTTTCGTGTTCGTTCGTTAATTTAGAAGTCCACCAGTTTTTTAAAATGCTTGTAACTTTTTTGTTTCAAATGCAATTTTGATGATGTCTTCGACAAAGTTTCTTAAAATTACATGATCTACAACTTTACTGAATATGTCAAGCTCCAACACTAAGTATTTCAATAAATAATTTTTTTATCTCCCTCCTTAGTAAGTTAATTACATTTTACTTAATGAAATATGAAAGATCATTAAATTTACATAAAATGTCTCGAAGACATCAAATGTCTAACGTGCCCGTTTGGCCACAAATAATTATGATCACCTTTTTTGCTCATTTACCCCTGTGTGCGGTGGCGTGCCGAGTGCTGTGTTTACGCGCAAATCATGTATGCCAAAAGTCGAAAACCGGATGATGGGATGCACTTGCACTTGAATATGGCGAATATTCTTCTCGCTGGCCGGTGCTTACCAAAATATACTTATGAATAAAAAGAAGCGGTGCTCAGAGCTCCGGGCGCCCAGAGGATGGGGGCCAAAAACTATCCGAATGAATCAAGCGGATCAATCGAGTCTCTCGAAGCGCGATTAGAATAGATATAGATGTATTGTTTTATTCATTTGAAAACTATCTTAAATTAATCTTAAAATTTAACGGCCCGGCAACCCTATCCGCCGTTGGTAATAATCATCACCGTACACCTACTTTCCAAATAAAAACTAAGCATGCGGAACCAATGGACGGTGGTTTGGAGGATTCATCTTTTGAATTTACAGCAGACCAGAACCAAATCGAACGAGCTGATTGTCTGCGAAAATTTTGAGCTGAGTAAATTTTAGTTTATCATTTCCGTTTCATCAGTTTCATTTAATTTATCGTTGTTAGCTTTTATTTTTTCTCAATTATCCCATCGAACATTTGAAAAAGGTAGTGTCGAGACTCGAGAGCCGTATTGAATATTTTTTGTGACGCCGCAATTACCAAGTTATTGAAAATTTACTCTGAAATTTCGAAGAAAAACAACACATCAGAACTAACATAAATTTCATGTGCTGCAAGTGCAAGGCATTTTTTTAAATTTTATTATTCAATGCACTGCCCCTACTTTCATAACAGTCCCATATGGAAAAAACGAGCAAGCAAGAAAATCAGCTTTTTTCTGTTTAGGAATATATTTTTATATTGTGGTCACGACTTTTCGCATAAACGAAAATCGTTTAATGGAATGTGTTCTAAGTTATCATAATAAATCGTAGGACCTGAAATTTTTGAAATTGGGCAGTTGGTAAGATCTGGAACGGGTGTTTTTCGATCTAAAAGAATGACTGGCAGTTAGTTCAAAGTGTTAACACCATTATGGATTGATTATTTGGAGATAAAAAAAAATCCTTAGTCAGGAAAGACAGAAAGGCGGGGTAGGGTAAGTACGACAACAATTCGGAAAATATGCAAAATATTTATTTTTCATATATCTAAGTTAAAATATCTCAAATCAATGTGGGCCAATTTTAACAAAAACTACCTAATATATAGCTACGGTTTAGTGTCAAAACTTGCTTCATTTGGAATCGGAACAAACTTTTTCTCATAATGTGGCGCTCCTGGTGGACGGATTTGAAAGATCTTGGCGCCCAGGTGTTGGGCATTTCGTCAGCTTTACGTATGTATTTTTGACATTCCGCAAATCGACTGTACTTTGTAAACAATCAACATGAAAACCAAAAGAAGGGCAAAAAATGTGCACAGTTATTTGTAAAATCCATTGTGGTCTGCTCCTAGGCTAGCTATTTAAATAGCTGAAATTGCTAGAAATACCATAAAAAACATGGACGACAATTCGGAGGCCTCAAGCCAATTGTCGGAGTGGAACTGTTGACCAGAAACTGCGTGGTAAGATTTTGAAGACGATTAAGAGGAGTTCCAATCTTTCGGACCGTGATTATACCAAAAAATTCGGTGCTGCCCATAGTACCGTGAGGAGAATTCGACTCCGGGAAGGAATCAAGTCGTATCGAGCTACTCCCAGGTCAAAAAATTTTAATTAGCAGCGGCTCGGAGCAGACAAATTTATAATTGGTTTTGACAACAAATTTGCAAGCAGAATTTATGATTTGGCGGGGTATTATGACAAGACAATGACGTCGGAACTAAATATACCAAAAAGGGTGTTTGCCGTTCATTTGATCCCACGACCATCCCATAATGTTTTGGCCAGATTTGGCAAAGTCGTTCAAGAATGATATGCAGAGAAAGGGAAAGGGGTCCAGTTTGTTACGAAAAACCTTAACCCACTCAACTGCCCTTAGTTCCGCCCTATGGAGAAATACTGGGCAATCATGAAGAGGAGACTCAAAGCGAATTTTACAAGATGTTAGGAATTTATCCAGTCAGTTTGAATTAAATGTTATCAATTTTGTGATTCCAAGTAAATTGCATCACTATCATAAGAACGGATTGGAGGATCAGGAAACATTGAAAAATGCACACTACTGTTTATGCTCTGTGGTTAAAAAAAAACTTTTCCAAAGTTTAGCTATATAGAACTTTAACTTGATACTAGAAAAAAAGGAGCGTAATCAAAAATATCATCAAACTTGAAAGAATATAAAAATTTAACATTTAGGTACGTAAAAAGCATGCCACCTAAAATTTCGAAACATTTAAGTATAGAGAAAAATCTGAACCAATACACAAGAATACAAAAAAAAAGTGTCGTACCAGGTATCAGATAAAAAAACAATCTATCAAGCACAAGTGAGTTTAAGAATATAAACAATTGAACTCGATCAATAAAAATAAAATCAAGATCAAAGAAAATCAGCTTTTAAATTTACGTTCAAATATGACTGAAAATCCAGATTCATAAAGCCAAATTCAGAATATTGATATAAATTAACAATAAAATTCAGGATTAAGAATCTGTTTGGATTACAGTTTCTTATCTTACGATCATAAACTAAAATTTTAAATAATTTGTGATTCTTTTGAATTTTTATTCCAAATACTCGAAATAGATTTGCCTTCATTCAAGGTTTCAAATGCTAAGAGAAAAGTAATCCAAAAACATGACAGTTTAAATTCTTTTCTTTTAATTTCCTAATTTATAGTGGAATTTGCCAATCCCTAACTGAAAATTGAAAAAAGATAATGATGACACAAATTTTAAAGACATTTTCAAACATTATATTGATAAGAAAAGTATTGCTGTACAATGAGATGAATAGTGAATTTTCCTGAATTGTTAAATATTTGTCAAACTCAGCTCTGTCAATCCACAATAAGATTCAATGAGTGTATTCAGTACAAACTCCGAAAAAACGACATTTGGAATAATGAAAAAAATTAAAAATTAAGTTTATATTTATTTATCTTTAAATGTTCTGGTTTTGTCCAATTCATTTTTTAATTTTTCTATTCTGACGATCATGCTTAAAGAAAACTTCAATGTATTTAAATACACAGGTAAACACAAATCGAAAAAAAACTCAGTTTATGACGACTCCAGCAAAAAGATCTATTTTCTGTTCAAACCAATTTTAAAATATTTGATCAGATAGGATTCTTTGAATAGGAACGATGGCTAAACTAAATTGAAACTTGATAGATTAAGCGTTCTTAAGTTACCGGAAGAAAATAAGTTCGCTAACCAAAAGTTAGCGTAACTTATTTGTATATTGAACTATAATTCTGGATTTTTTTCTGAACCAAGGGTATCCACTTGCTTTTATCCACTCAAAAGGAAGGCTGACTAAGGAACAGTGCTAAAATATAAAAAAAAATCTCAAAAATACAGGCTCAACAAAGTTTGCCGGGTCCAGAGATGTTAAAGTCGCGAGTCTACATACTCGCACTTTTCCCTTCTTTGCAGAAAGATTTTATTTCGTTAAACTCAAACTGCAATGATGCTATCGAAAGTTCAACTCGGAAAGCATCAGGAAGTAAGCTTCGGGTAAACTCGGCAGGAGTAAACAGCAATCGGGGGAAACATCAGCGAAGCGAACGTACAGTTCTGCGAATTCAAAATTCAAATCGTTTTCGTTCGGCAGCCGAACACATCAATCGGACAACGCATGGGGACGTGGCTAAAAGTGATAGATACAAGGGAACGGGAAACGAGCGAGAGAAGGGTGCGAGGAATGTTAACTCGGTCCATCGGGCAACGATCGCTCGTGTGCATTTGTGTACGGTAAGCTTCGTTCTGTTGTTTCGTTGGTGTGATTTTATTCCTGCGAGGCATGGAAAACATCAATGCAGAACTGTTTTCTTTGTTATGTGTGCAATCACGTAATGATTGGAACGAAGATAAAATCAATCTGCACACAACAAGTTCAACTCGGAAGAAATCAGCCGAATGATTCTTTCCGAAGCGAGTTTACGCACCTCTGGCCGGGTCAGCTAGTTCAATCATATATCTGATTGCTTCTCGGCTAACATAATTATTAAAATTTCAACGATACATATAATAAACAATCTGATTGACTTCGTACATTCAACAATGTATATAATACCCCGCATGAATCAGTATCATAAATTGACCGTTCCTGTAATCTTTTTCTCGAGACACCATAAAGATTCCCCTTATAGTAATGGATTATAAATGAACGATTAAATAAATAGTATTGGAATCGTTTGGACACACTCAACGATACAGTGAACGGGTCGTTAAGTAGAGTTACGATAAAATGAAGATTAATTTTTTCGAACCTGTTCGATCATACGTGTTATCTTTTTATAATGATCCACCCATAAAATGATGACGATACAGCAAATCCTAACTCAACAATAAAAAGATTCAAGGGTTTTTGTTAATTTTACATAATTTTAATTCGATTTTCGTATACAATGAAAACGATTCACATAATTTTAAAGTATTTATTTCATTCGTAGTAATTGAGTAACATACTTATCATATCCTGATGCTCAGAATAACATTTTTTGGATGTTGTGTAGCACCGTATGCATGCGGGTGTTACTTCTAATGATCGGAAATGGTGGCTTGGTCGTTGGTAACATCATGCGGATTCGCAGATTCGCAGTCCTGCTACGGTGGTGTTGCTTTCTGCTACTTTCGGTATCAGGATTCTTCCTCCAAACCTAGAACAATATGCGGTTAAGAAAAACCATTGAAATATTTCGCGAAAAAAAATAATGTTATGTGATTTAACTTACCTTTACGCTTGCGCCGTTGTGATCCTCTTCGGCTTTAAATTGGATCTGTAGAGATTATAAAATTTACACGACCAAAACTGCTCGAAGATTTTTCGTTATTCAAATAAATCAGACCGCGTGTTTCTGACAGAAGATAAATTGGAGCATGTTGCAAAAATAAGCAGTTCATTTTGAAAACCGTTAATTGTATCTTTCAGAAATATTTTTTTATCATATCTGCGCGTTGCAAAAATAATCAATTTGTGTCTCAGAATATTAAGCATATCTTCCAGAAATAATATTTTATCCGTTCTAGCAAAGGCACTTCGAGCCAAGACGCATCAGTGAACGTTACTATAAATGTAATCAGAAAAGAATAATACAGAAGATTTAGAGTATCGTATTAACTTATGCGGGACATTCTACTATAGTTGTATGATTAATTTTGTGCATTCAACTATTAATATAATAGATTCAACTATAATGCACGATTGATGTTATACATTCAACAATAATTATAGTAGTTACACAAATTATTTTTAATAATTATAGTAGAATCAACTATAATTATATGATTGATAATTGATGATAATTATAAATATGATAGATTCAATTATAATAATATAATTGATTTAATTATAAATATGATAAATTCAATTATAATAAGATGATTTCTATGATGAATTTTATTTCTATGATTGATTCACTGAGGTTAACTATAAATATTGTACATTTAATTTCTGTTGATATTGGAAGTTATCATATCTGAAGCACTTTTTCGGAATAATTTTATGGCTACATTTTATTTTCTATTAATTTATTATTTCAGCATTTTGCATCTAATTCGTTTTAGCCGCCATGATGCTAGAAAAACTGACCAGAAATGCCGATAACCACGTCCTGGTTCCTCCGCTGTTGGTCTTTTTGCCTCTTGATGCATGGTTGCCTAAGAAATTGTGCGTCTTAACTAATCGGTGCCGGAAGACGTCCGTGCTTCTGTACCCGGCGAAGATTGACCTTGTGGGGGGGGGGGGGGGGCAAATTTACTCAATATCATGACATAAATCTATCATTCGCTGACTTACCATAATGCTAGTTTTCTGCGGGATCCTGCCAGGATCATGTAAAAGAAAGTCGAGACCCACGTCGATTTCCTGGGCAGCCAGAGTAGGTGTATGTACTTTTCCCAATACCAGGAATTGGTAGAGGAAAATGTTTCCTCATCATCGGAGAGCGCTTGCGTTTTGCTAACGATGTCAGGAACTACCGTCAAACGGGGCATCATGCAAAAGCAGGGTTAGATGCAACATTTGTATACCACAACACTCATTCAATTTTTATTTCAATATACTGTAATAAAGTTATCATTGAATGATAACAAATTGATGATGACATAGATTTTAACAACGCGAAAGAGTTTTTTAAAGTTTTTGATTTTCAAAAAAAAAAATTAAAAAATCGAGCAATAGATGTTCAAATTTTTACATTTTTCGATGCCGTAAAATACTTTACCTCGTATGACGGATTGGCTTAATGATATCACCTACAAATTTTATATTGCTTTCATTATACAATACCACCACTGTGGGGGTATAAATATTTTTCGGACAATCCCCAAATTTTTTAAAATAAATATTTTTATAAAATATTTTTATAACTCAGTCAGCTGACTGGGGCAAAATGCAACAAAATGCAAATCAGAACTAAATCTCATAAATCGCGTTTCCATATGCTGGAATATGATTGTTTTGCATTATGCGTTTGTTCACATTAAAATTTCATCCATCCTAAGATTTATATACATGATTTAAGATAATAGAATATTTCGTAGTATTTTTTACCACTAAATGTATGCAGCAGATAAGCACTTTTTTCTTAAAAACATTTTTGACAGAAAAAATGTAAAATTCAATTCGAACAATACCAAAAATTACTGCAATTTGTGCTTTATGCATTATGACATCACAAATGTATCAAAAACTTTGAATATTCAAACGTTTTCATTTGATTTTTTATTAATGACAGAGTTTGTTGCAACTTACCCCTTTTTCTTAGGAGGGTGAAAATCGCATGTTTTTGTAAATTTAAAAATAACTGGTAAAACCAATAATTTTTCTGACTACGTCAGTTTGGTGTCCAATCAACCTTAAAACTTTTGATGTACAAGAGGTTTCATTATCTGTAAGCATTAAGATTTTAGAAGCCATTGAAGTTGAAAAGTGTTGCATGTTGCCCCAGTTGACGGTATCGGCTGAGTCCTTAAACAGCGATACGAACGCTACAGGGAACACGTATTTGGTCCCACACTTACTTTTTTTTTTGGTTTTTGCTGATGAACACTATACTATTCAAGTAACACACAATCTATCATAACAATATAGTTTTATTTACTATATTTATGGTTCAATACCTAGAATCAATCATACATTTGTAGTTGAATCTATCATATTTACAATTGAATCAATTATACCACTACAGTTGAATCTATCATATTTACAGTTGAATCAATTATACCACTACATATTATATTTATAGTCTATTATATTTATAGTTGAATGCCTAAAATCAATCATACAATTGTAGTTGAATCTATCATATCTACAGTTGAATCAATTATACCATTACAATTCAATCAATTATATCATTACAATTGAATGTATTATATTCATAGATGATTGCATAAGGTCAATCAGCAGTTTGTAGTTGAATGTATTGTATTTATAGTTGAATGCATAAAATAAATCATACACTTAAACGCATTATATTGACAGTTGATCGCGTAAGGACAATTAGAAGTCTGTAGTTGAATCTATTACCTAAGTAGTTGAATGCGAAAAAATCAACTGCATTTCGATTATTGGTATAACAATAAAAAGCTGAAATAATTGGAACAACTGTCGTCTTTTTTCTCCGGGGACAACCGAAAAAACACTAAAAGTTCGTTAGTCCCTGTGTTATGCAATTTAAAAAAAAAATATCCAAAAAAAATTCTCATCTATGAAGTTTGTCGTTGAACAAAAGTTGTTTGTAATTATAAAACTAAGCTTCTGTGAATTTTTCAACAAAAAAACTGGGTTCTAGAGGGTTACGAGTGTATTCAAATAAATGTTCCCAAAATAAGTGGAACTGCATTTAATGGATTCCCGGGATCCATTTCTTTCCATATGGAGTTCTTTAGCACAACAGATTATGCTCACGAAACTTAACTTAAAAATCACGAATTTTCGACAATTTATTTTGTCGAAAACAGAAAAATCTTCGGCAACCTTGCAGCCGACAAGTGCCTATATAATCTTATTGCAAATTTGGTATTTGAGAAAGAATTTTCAAAGTTAGAAAATTTAAAAAAAATTGAAAGGAATTCAAGTCTTCGAATAAGTTTTTGGCCTTGATGTAAAATTTCCGTACAAACCTGTTAACCAAATTAACCAATTGCATGAGGTCTGTCTGGGAATTATTTCAACCCCTAAGGTGATTCCGGAACGTTACCTTTAATGGACTACTCCAATGGACCCTTTATGAAAATATAAAAACAAGTCGAAAATTGAATAACTCCAGGTCGCGTATGATGACAACTTTTCAAGGGTCCCATCACTTTTGAAGGAAGCATTTGAAAAATATTCACAGTTTTGGCTGTAATTTCAGCTTATAATGAGGACATGTTTCGAAGAACAACAGGCCAAGGTTTTGCTATGCTAAAAAATACATCTGTTTATTGATAGTTACAAATCTCACTTAAAATCAATGCTAACATAGAGAGTAAAATTAAAATTAAATAGTAGAAGTGGTAGAGTACTCTTGATAAATACTTGTATACAGCACGATTTGTGTTTTGCGGTAGGAAATTTTGCCCGCGCGCCCACACTTAAAAACAAAATCACTACCCTTGATTGCTTTTCTATACATTTTTGGTTTCCTATCGAAGCTTAGCTACAGTTAAATTTTCTTAAAAACGGCTATCAATCAACGCATGAAAGCCTAACAAACAGCTATATCGGAACTGAGCGTATTAACATTGATTAAGGTGTTTGAAGCATTTCCGCTACAACCTGCCTCAAGAAAACTATGGGCTCTTTTCATTGGGAAGATTCTTAATCAAACTTGATTTTTAAAATTTAAAAAAGAATACCGCATTCGTTTTTGATCAATTCATACTGCTACAGTGGCTAAGAGAAGGAGAAAAAAAAACTTCGAACGAGATTCCCCCGGCGGCAATGTGTTTCTTACTGACCGGAAATGATCCGTAAAAATGTAAATCTGACTTGGATAAGAGGAATTGTGAAGATACCCTAGAGGCATTCTGGTACCTTATTATCACCCGCTCACGACACCCGGTCATGTTTTACCAAAATCGTGGAGGAAAGAAACATGGAGCTAGACAGACGTAAATTAGTTCCTGTTTTGATGTGTTTTTCACAAGCTCGATGCACACCTTTTCGCTAATTACTAGCACTAAAACCAAAACCGGCGTATCTTCAGTGTGATTATTTTTAGGTTTGGAGCTATTTTTTGTCGGCGTCTTCAAGAGGATTCTCTAAATCCAGGTAAGGCACAATATAATTCTTCAAAAAATTTATTTCGAATAGTTGAAATTTCCATTGGAAAAATGCACACTGCTAGTGAGCGAAGCTTGAACCTCACATTTACAGGAGATAATTAACCATTTAACGATACATAGAAGCCGATCATGTTTCCTTCACTTGAATCCGATCTGTTGGCCGTTTTCAAACTTAAAATATGTACATGAACAAGAACGGGAGGGAAATGTTTGGGGCATTTACTGATCTGCGCGTTTTTTTGGATTGTTTGTTTGGTATATGTTTCCTCCAAAAATGGAATCGAACAGAGTTCACCGGTTTGCTTCACTTTTTTTTCGGCTCAATTGCTTCATCACCAGAAAATAAACGATACACAAGATCTGGTTTTCTCGAGCTCAGCGGTTCTCCATCTGCATTAGCTGGATTCTTTCCTTAGGTTTTTTTATGGTCCTCTCAAATATTTGGTGTTTTTGCAAACTGCTAAATAATTGACTACATGCTACTCTACTCTAGTATCTGCATAAACATATGTCTATAAAGGCATCCCGATTCATTTGTCCTTCATTGGAATAAAGTCTTCGCGAGGCGCAAAGTTTGTCAGCTCACTTTTCTTTCTTGGAGGGCGTTTTGTTGAGGTCTTTGCGGGTCTTGAATCCGCGGAAGCTGGCCTGAATCTTGGTGGCCGCATCGTTGGCCACCTTCTGCCGTTTGCGCACCAAAAATCCTCGTACGCCGGCCTGAATCTTGGCGGCCGATTTTTCCTCCAGCGATCGGGTTCCTCTTTGAGATCCCTGGGAACCCGATGAGGAACCTTGGCCCCGCATCTGCTTACGCACCCGGTATCCCCGGAATCCGGCCTGGATTTTGGTGGCCGCGTCATCCTCCGACTGGGACGACGAGCAGGAATTCGGCGAGCTCGGATGAATATGCATTTCGTTCACGATCGGCTTCAGATGGTCCACGAGGGTGTCCAACGCTGTTGCGTGACCGTTATTGTCTTTCAGCGTGATGCGTGCGTTGATCCGACTGTCCGCGAAACACACAACGGAATTCTCACGGTTTACTTTCCGCGCCGCTTAGAAACAAAGTAAAGTTCTTCAAATTAACCCGCTTAAAAAGGTATAGAATCCAGCTTCGGCGGAAATCACGTTCGAACGGCTCGGCTGTTGGTTGTAAACTAAAAACGACGACGATGATGATGATAGGTGGGATGCCCACCTAAACAACGTACGGGTACGGGGGCTAGAGATCCGCCGACGTCTAGCTGGCTTGTCTGTGTCTGCCTGTGGTCTTCCTGGCCCCAATTCAATGAAGAGCATTACATCGGCATTCGTCCGTCGCTGACGATGCGATGCTGTTTTGGGCGTCGTCGTCTCATTGAGGCGTCATCATCATCATCATCCATTCGGATTTCAAAAACAACGCGATGTAGCTATTGAGAGAAAATTATTCCTACAGAACGCCGGGGTAAACATTCGAAGAAGCGGCTCGCGCTTACACAACACAGATTTTTGGGACAGACCGTCGAGATTCAACTATGATTTGAAACCGCTGCCGAAAAAACACGGCACGAATTAAAATCCTAATGGAACTGAAAAAAAAATCCTTCAATCTTCAGGTAACCTAAGCAGTTGTAACATCCATTCGAAGAAACATTTTTTTCATATGTTGCTTCCGAATTATTATGAAAATCTTCTACGTAATATTTCGTAACGCAATTTTCGATCATTTTCATCCTCCTTCCCTTCCCCCCTACGTAACACAATCAGATTTTCTATCCAACATAAAATAAGCCGTCACAAGATGTTTTAAAAACCTCCCACCCACACCCTAAACGCTTTACGTAATTTTTTTTTATAAGTTAATTACCCAGGTGGTAAATCCTTTTTACAGATTGCATTCCAAGGCACTGCGAGCGACCGAGTCGCCCCAGTATGCTACCCTGGGTCCATGGGTGCAATTGGACGACTCATGATACTTAGAATCTCAACGCCATAAAGTCCACCTGGGGCCTCTGGCTATAATTCCCATCCGGACCTGCAACGAAGGCTGTACTCGAGAAGGGAGACCAAGTCCGCGCTTAACCGCTCATCGGCTTACTCAATTTCAAGTCAACACTCCAGCATATATACCCTGCATCTCGATTCAAGACTAAGGACCTCTCCTCTGACGACTCGGGTCCGGGCTTTACTCATAGCTCGAGGCTAGCTTGGTTTGCACGACTATCGTGCGCTCCGCCTCTGTTCGAGACCACTGCGAGAGACCAATGACCTCTCCTCTAACGACGCGAAATCTTGGCTCAGCTTGGTTTGGCTCGAGGCCCTCTCCTCTTTGCCCGTCCGTGTGTCGGTCGAATCCAGAGCAGTTTACTATTCGGATGATTCCCGGCGAAGACGTCATCCTACACCGACTCGAGTGACTTACCCGCCGACGACCTGAAGTCACCCTCCTACCCGAGAGTATTTCGCGGCGTAAATACTCTTCCCCCTACGAGTTCGACTGCGAACAAGGTCAAGTCTTACCCCCGCAGCTTCCCTCGTAGGGAGCACGTTCCACTCAGATACTCCGCGGCGGTGGAGGTATCCTACACAACGGTCGCGACGTACCTAAAGCTCGGCAAGGTAAAGTCTTATCTTTGTATGCTTAGCTGCTAGGATCGGACGCACACAGCTCGAATGCCCCCCGCCGACCGTGGTCCGGTCTTCAGGGTTTTTTGGCTTGCAACTTTGGGGCTGGCAATCCTAGGCAACCCTTATCCTAGAATCGCGCCTGTCACAGCACACATACGGGTCTTAAACGCTTGCGACTCAGATGAATCCCGACGGTGATGTCATCCTACCCGACTCGAGTGGCTCATCCGACGGCGACGTGAGACCACTCTACCCGAGAGTACTCCGCGACGTGAATACTCTTCCACCTACGAGTTCGACTGCGGAGCAGGTCTTGTCTTATCCCCACAGCCTCCGTCGCAGAGGGCGCGTTCGACTCGGGTACTCCGCGACGGTAACGGTGGAGATATCCCCGGTGTCTCTACTGTGTCACCGCAGGTTGGGCACAGAATGGCGAGACCACATGTGCAAACCGATGGTGGTACTGCATGAAGCATCCGTGATCAGTCACGAACTGTGTCATGCAGAAATCCACCTCTCCATGTCCATAGTCCATCCAGAATCCTACGTTAGGGATCAAGCGATGGGTCCACCGGCATGGGTCCGGCTGTCCCACTGGTGGTGCCAGTTGGACATCGAGGTCTCTCTGGCATGTTTCCGCACATCGGGCATGACGCTGATAAGAAATATTCGTCAAGATATCAATTCCAGTTCTAATTTAATTTTGGGTTTCTTGTTTTTCTGAATGGTTAATTCCACATTCAAAATGGTTTTGATAAAAGAAACAAGGACATAAAATTCACAATATTGCGAGATGCATAGAATTGAAAAGCTTATTTTGATTAATTTTCGTTCCTGGAATCCAGATGTTGAGCAGAGCAGCCAGTGTTTGAGGCACTAAAAAGTGTTAGACTGTTTAACGAAACTTCCACGTGTGAATTTTACACATCTTGTTAGGAGGCTCCCACAAATTTTACACAGATTTTTGTTTTCTTCGGGAGAGATTTTCGATTCGGATGAAACAAAATAAAAAGAAAATCAAATTTGTCGATATGTTTATTTTCTGCTCATTTCATAATATGAAAAAAAATTGTTGCGGATGAACCATTGTATCATTTTGGACATTTCCCAGCGATCGTCCATGCCAGCCAGTCAGCAAGCAAATCAAGCAGTGTAAAGTTCCCTCGGCGGCTCACCGGTGCTGCTTCCGAGCTTCCGAGCTCTTCACTACCAGTCAAAATCTGAAAGATGAAAGACAACAATTCAAGTAAAATAAAAAATGAATTAAACCTTTTATCTTTGGCTCCCGGATATAATGAGCTGCAGACCTTTTAGCAAGCACAACAGAAAACTTACTTCAAATTTCCAAGTTTGTTGGTTACACATCTTGCCAGTTTTTGGTCAGTTTCTAAAGCAGAGTAATTTTTACACAGATCCCTAGGGTGAGACACACATATTTTTGACAGCTTCATACATAAAGAAAAAATATGTCAATTTTACATAGACAAAGTGTAAAAAATATTAACAGTGTGGTGCTCAATTTGTTTCAATCTGGGGGAGGAAGACTGAATAAAAAAAGAAAAAAAAAATTCAATCGTCAAATTTCTCTCATCAATCTACCGACCAGTGCGAAGGTTCAAAATTTTACTTTCTTATTTAGTAATTTTTAATAAAATTTTTTTCATGCTGAAAAGCACTTGTTTTGCATAAAACAATGATTTAATTAGGTTTTGTTTTGCTCTGGCAAATTCCTACATGATCAGGCGTATTATGTCGCTCAAATTTCGTCAAAGTTTTGAAGCTGATAAATAAAAATGGCTTGATTAATGGTTGTTCTAAAAATATAGCTAAATCTAAATTTAGCACCTAAACAACTGAGTTACATGACTCACTACACGAAACTGATCATCTAATGTTAAAATTTGAACGATTATAAATCTTTTCAACAATTGCTGGCTTTTTGCCGAACAATAAAAAAACGATGCAGAAAACGATGCAGCAAATTTCAGTCTTCCTCCCCCAGGTTTCAATATTTAAATAAGTCGACGTTCTCAGAGATTTGGCTATACACAATCGGTTCTATTTAGTTGAAATCGAGTTAAATCTTACCCAATTCATAAATACAGAACAAGTTTTCAACACTCAGCTGTTTGAATGAAGATCAATTTTCATAAATTTTCGGGATTCGACCAGACCGAACTGAACGCCATCAGCGTTTTTTCGAAACACTTGAACTTTATTTGCAAATATTTTCATTGGAGACGAAATCTTTGAAGTTTATGAACCAGAATTGATAATTTATAAACCAGAGAATTCATTTATGTCAATCATATTCACATTTTCAGTTTGGTACACGGATAACACTAGATTCAAATTTTGTTGTTTCTAAATTTTCGCATGGCGCTCAGTTCAATCTGGTCGAAGTCCGGCCAAAAAAGCATACTTTTTTTTGAGTTTTTGTATTATTAATAACAAATTTGAAATATTTACAAAGCAAAATGTTGGTGTTTTTGAAAAATCTGAAGAAGTTGAAAAATTTTGATGGATAAACGCTTTTTTAATCAGAATTTTTGTGTCAGTTATGATTTATTAAACGTTTCTCACACTATTTTGAAAGTTCGAGATTTTTTTCATTGCAAACTACTTTGCCTAATAAGGTACGATGTTACGGTATTCGACAGAATTTTTCAGCGGAAAAAATCCTTTAGAGAATTTATAAAATGGCACAAAAGCCATTAGCAGGCCCGGTTCCACAGAAGAAACAAAAATGATGTTGATTTTTCAGTATCAAATTTTCAATTTATCTATACAAACAAGTTCAAATTGGCCCATATAAACGTTACTTACAAATTCTGCAAATACGGAAATTTGAACGAATTTTAAAAAAAATTTTAAACCAAATTGAGGGGCCTTTTCCATAACTTCGTGACTGAGTCACTTGGGAGTGACTCAGTTACTTTAAGAGACCCAGTCACTTTAAGAAACAGTCTTTGGTATTCTTTTGTGGTAATTGAGTCACTTGCTCGACTGCAAGTGACAGTTGTGAGTCACTTGTAAATTTCAATGAAACGGCGTCAAAATGTTCGGTATTCCATCACCAGGGTAACATTCAAACAACTAGCAAACCATGTGTAGTAGAGTTGATTTGTTGTGAAGAAACCAATATTTTTTCTGACTACGTCAGTATGATGTCCCACTAACCTCAAAACTTTTGATGCATAAAGGGTATGATTATCTGTTGACGAAACTTTTTTAGAAGCCATTGAAGTTGAAAAGTGTTGCATGCTGCCCCAGTTGACGGTATTATATATTGTATTCCAGATTCCCCGGATTTCTTATAAAATTGTATAACTGAAGCAAACTACGATCAAGCCTACATCCTGAACATACACAGCAAAAATTATTTCCTGTAAAATTACGCAAATGTCCTGTAACAAAAAAGAGCAGGACATTTACCGTAATTTTACAGGTCGAAAACATGATTACGTGACATTTAATTTTTAGTGTACAACTTTTTTACAAGACATTTGCTGTAATAATAAATGAATCTACGTTAACTTTCAAGGAAAACAATCTAAAATTACTGGTTTTGTTCATTACAGGTGGTTTATTTTAAAGGTTGCAGTTTTCAGTGACACGTAATAGTCAAAATTTTTTTCTGTGTATATTGTAAAATGAAGTTCATAGTCTGCTGGATTTTTTTTACATAATTTAAAAAAAATCAATTAAAATCAAGTTGGTGAATTTTTTTCAACTAGCTTTAGCTTTGGGAGTATGAAAAACGATTTGAAACTTGATGTGTTCTTCCTCACTTTCTTGCCGACTTATTTTTAAATAATAACTGGATTCTGCTTTGTCCGGATTTTGTGTAGAAAAATTTCGAATGCCCCGATTTTGACAGGTTTCGGAAAACTAATTATCCCGATTTGCTCAGCCCACATAAATGCGGGAAAAATCTGCAATTCATACCCTAAGGGGCCCTGGACTTGCATTAAAGTGAAACTATACGAGATATGATTTCACGGAGGACCCTCAGCTTGTTTGCTTCCTTTCGTTTTAATTTCAATTTTCTAGTTTTAGTGTCTTTCCCAGATTCCTAGGACAAAAGCAGTATGTTAAATTTCTTTTTCCTACGGGACCCTGAGCCTGGGGACCCGGGGAAATTGGCCCCCTCCTCCCTAAGTACGGCCTTGAATAAATATAGACAAAGGCGTTTAAATAACGTTTTTTTATTCTTCAGGAATAACGATCAAAAAGTGCCAAAATCGTTTCCTTTTTGTTACACGCTCATAACTGCATCGGATCGGAAGTCTCCTTTCCACTCTAACCGAACCAGGATTCTTCTCTACTCAATGGACTGAGAAAAACACATGCCAACAATTCCAGCCGGTCGGTCGGTTTCAATTAATTGACACTCTCGCACAGTTTAATCCAACCGCCAACGCCGGTAACTTTCCTCAGCCCGTGCTAAAGAAAACCGTTGCCTTCGTTCAACGGTGGCAAATTTTTGGTGGAAGATAGATTAATAATTTTTAATTGAGCAAATCGTACGGAAACCCGTAACGAATATCTTCGGTTGTTGTTGATGCCGCCTATATGAAAAATGATGATGATGGTTGTGACGATATGGTACAGCGACAGGGAAGTGGATTTTCCGAAAATAGTACCCGTTTATGACATGTTTGCTAATTTTTCCCATCTCCAATACCCAATTAGCTTTGCTTCTATCGGGAATAACTTTTATTTCCCCGTTCGATCTTCTAGCGGGGCAATTTTCTGGCATAGAAAGGAGATCAATTTGACCGACCCAGAATATCGAATGGCCATAACCAGTGGAAGCATTTCGTGTGCGCAATTTGGCGTGCCATCGGATCCCCATAAATTCGATCACTCAACACTTTTCATAAAAGGGTGCTCGTACACAGGAAATATTTTTGACTATTACGTGTCACTGAAATTGCAACCTTTAAAATAAATCAACCTGTAATTAACAAAATCTGTAATTTTCAATTGTTTTCCTTGGCAGTTAACGAAGATTTATTTATTATTACAGCAAATGTCCTGTAAAAAAGTTGTACACTGAAAATTAAATGTCACGTAATTTGTTTTTCGACCTGTAAAATTACGGTAAATGTCCTGCTTCTTTTTGTTACAGGACATTTGCGTAATTTTACAGGAAATAATTTTTGCTGTGTATCTGTAAATTGGATTGTTTTGTAGTCCTCGACACCCACTGGGGGCGATGCCGCTTTTGGTAAAAAAATCCCGAAGCCTGAACATTAGCTCCAAGATAAAAGATGATTCCGTATTGATTTCCCCTTTACGATTAAAAAAAGGACAATCAGCCGGTTAGGGTCATATAGACCCGGATTACTATGTTGGCTGTATCTTCGAAATTACTGAATCAATTTTCATAAATTATTCCTTTTTGGAATCTTCTACAAGTTTACTATCTTTTTAAGAAGAAAAATAGTATAATTTGTTGGGGTCTGAAAATTGACCCGAAGACAAAATGGTAAAAAAGATGGCGTTTTTCAACAAATATCGTGACCATCCTGGTTGAAATAATGAAATTTCACTATGTCAGCAAAACTTTGGCAGATTTAAAGTTTCATTTAAATTAAAATAAAATTTTGGTTTCCGATGTCATGACACGAATCCAAAAACGAGAAAAATTAAAAAAAATCATTGATTTTCTTAGTGAAAACCATTGTTTTTATACTGCGTAGGGGAGATAAGGGCATAATGGCCACCTTGAGGAAAACCCTTTTTTAACTATAGAAAACAGCTATATTATGTAAATTACATCATTGCTTCGTGTTCGAACACTAAAATAGTCTATTTTCTAGTTGGCTGAAACATGAAAAACTACAGGGTCTACATTACTTCAACAGTAATTATTTCGTTGCACACGAAACAGTATTAAACGACCCCTCGTTGCTTTGTTTACATTAAGTCTTAGCTATCATTGGATGTAAGTGTTACTTTTGTAATCAGGTGTTATCCGGAAATATGGATCTCGAACAGAAACGTAGCACTGTGGTTGCCTTGTTCCTAGCTGGCAAACGGCAGAAGGACATAGTTCGTGAGCTGTCCGATATAAGTGTGTGCAGAAGTTTTGTATACCGTACAGTTAAAAGATACCTGGAGACCGGAAGTGAAAAAAAACGGTATGGTAGGACGCCGACCTACTGTGGTGACACCTGCCATGGCGAAGATCGTCAAGAAGCGCCTTAAGAGAAATCCTCGTTAGTGCCACTAAATTGGCAGAGGATCTAAACATATCGGATCGAAGTCTCCGTCGGATCCTGAAAGATAAACTTCAGACCAAGCCCTACAAGATCCAAAAGGTTCAAGATCTTAATATGAAGCAGAAACAAGGAAGGTTGAAGAATATCGTGTTTACAGACGAGAAAATCTTCACCGTACAGCAGTTCGTGAATAAGCAGAACGACAGAGTTTGGCTGACAGACAGATCACGAAGCCATGCCGACTTGCTGACGGCCACCCGGCGACAGAAACCAGCATCGGTGATGGTTTGGGCCGGAATCACCCGTGATAGCCGGACTCCACTGGTTTTTGTCCCTGAAGGAGTGAAGATCAACCAAAATACACATCGGGAACTAGTTTTACAGAATGTCGTCGAACCGTGGGCACGTCGACATTTTGGTTTCAGGGATTGGGATTTCCAACAGGACTCGGCCCCGGCTCACAAAGCGAAGAAAACCTAACTTTGGATTGCGCAACATTTTCCAGAGTTCATTTTGAGCTCCGAGAGGCCGGCGAGTTCGCCAGACCTGAACTCTATGGACTTCGCTGTTTGGAGTGTGTTGGAGGCCGAAGTCTGCTCTAAGA